>NW_006284340.1:1882418-1883005 GCF_000327345.1 Myotis davidii | reverse complement strand
TTTGACCATTCTGTTCTTGCATTCTATTCGTGTGGCATGTTATTGGCGCTCCTATGACTGGCTTTTTGTTTTCCAACCCTACTGTCCCTCCTTGCTAACTTGGGTTCCCGTAGGATCTCTACTTTTGGTGAAGGCCATCTAACAGCCTGCTGAACAGCAGGACTCAAGGGTGTAAGTAATAATAAAAAGCAACTTTATTTTGTTCTCTCGCTGTCCTGGCTCTGTCCTGAGAGTGGAAATCCTCCTCTTACTCCTGGATAAAACTCAGGCTGGTCCCGGGACTTTTCAATTGTAATTAATAGAAAGTCGTAGATCAGCCTGGTGGCGTGGCTCAGTGGTTGAGCGTGGACCAATGAACCAGGAGGTCACAGTTTGATTCCCAGTCAAGGCACGTGCCTGCGTTGTGGGCTCGATCCCCAGAGAAATGTCTTCAACCAATCCTGACACATAATTTTATTTCATTGACCTCAAACAGTGAGTGTCATCATTACATCATGATAGCTGTATCACTCCATTTCTCAATTTGTTATGTCTAGAGATCAATGTCAAATTTCACATTCTCAGGAGAGAAAACATGTTGCTATTCC
>NW_006284340.1:1878647-1881860 GCF_000327345.1 Myotis davidii | reverse complement strand
TGACTGTGGTGAATAATTTTTATTTACCTTGTCAGGCAGAGGAGGGCAAGGACAAAACTCAAGCTGAACTCTGGGAAGACAACTGCAATCATTTGGGCAGTAAGAAGGAGAGCTTAAATAAGAAGGGCAGTGCTGCAACTGGACAAAAGGGGAGTACAGTAGTCCCCCAACCCCATTAACCAAGGTTTCACTTTCTGTGGTTTTAGTTACCCATGGACAAACCCATTCTGAAAACGTTAAATGGAAAAATTGCAGAATTAGCAATTCCTAAGTTTTAAATCGCACACCATTCTGAGTAGTATGATGAAATCTTGCGCAGACCCCTTCTATCCCGTAGGGGACAGGAATCCTCCCTTTGTCCAGTGTACCCATGCTGTCAGTGTCTTAGTAGCTGTCTTGGTTATCAGACAGACTGTCATGGCATTGTGATATTGTAGTGCTTGTGTTCAAGTAACCCTTATTTTATTGTTATAATTGTTATTTTTATGATTAGTTATTGCTGGTAATCTATTGTTACAGAATTTACCAGGCGACGGAAAAATATGCAGGAGTACAGGGAAAACCCATTTATTTTCAGATGTTTCTCATGTACTGGTACAGGACTCAGGGGAGGCTGTTTCTCTCCAAATCCTGAGCAAGCCAATATGGAGGAAGCTCTCCCTTTATACCCCTTTGGGTTCTTTGTCCCCCAAATATGGATCATACTTCTGGACCTTTCGTAGGCTTTGCAAAAAGCCCCGTGTGTTGGGGTGGGGGCCGTGAGGCCACATCTAAAGGCCTGGCCTGGCGCCAGTGCTGATAACTCCATCTGGGGGTTGTGTATTGTTCATGGTTTATGGCCTCTCTAAAATGGGAGTAGTACTTAGGTAAATGAGTCTTGCAAGACCAGATAATTAAAGGGGCAGTGACTAGACTAGACTATAGGCTAACAAGAATGTGTATTAGGTTACTGGCTCAGATTCATATTGCTAGCCCCCCAAAAATGTCTCATTTTCCCCATCACTATATTACTGTGCCTAATTTTCAAATTGAACTTTATCTTAGATATGTAAGTATAAGAAAAAACATAGTATATATATAGAGAGAGAGAGTTTGGTACTATCTATGTTTTCAGGCATCCACTTGAAGGTCTTGGAACATATCCCCTGTAGGTAAGAGGGGACTACTATAGATATAAGAAATATATGTCAATGGTACTTAGAGATTTAATATCTGATTAGGCAGGAGCAAGGCACAGAGAATAATGTACTAGAATATTTCTAAACTTTTGAGCCTCTCAGTTCTCAGAAGGGTTTTCTGCAATGGCCATTAACTGAAAAGCAGGGCAGGAAGAGAAGACAGCTTTGTGAGATTAAGGAGAGGGAAAATGATAAACTTAATTTGGGAGCTGGAGGTGCTGGTGACTTCTGTGTCTATGCAGAGGTGGGTAATAGAAAATTGGACAGTTTAGTCTGAAGTTTGGGGCCAAGATCCAGTTACACCAAGAAAGTTGAGAGTCAAAGACATAGTAGTCAACAAAGACTATGAATTGCAGAAAAATCCAATCTTGGTGTCTACTAAGAAGTAGGAGAAAAGGGGGAACCATATTAAACACCTGCTATGTGCTGTAGAAACTACTGGAAAGGGGCAAACTTTTCTCATGAAGCGTCTAATCTTGTTTCAGAGATTAATCGCTCTCATGAAACTATGGGCAAATAGGACAAAATTTAACATACTCAAGAGCCAATCTGTAGGGTATAAAAATAAGACTAATGGGATGTTGGAAAGGGGAGGGGTTGATGTCTTTGAGGCATTTGGGAGGTGAGCAAGAGAGCAGGGATCAGCACAAGGTAGAAGAGGTGGAAACTGTGCATAGGCTGATGTGAGGGTAACGTTGCTCCCCAGGCAGTGACAGGAACTCGTGGTGTTTTCTCTGTTACCCAGGAGGTAGCATGGGGGTGGAAAAGTATAAATGGGTTTTGGAGTAAGGGAGACTTCAAATTTTATATCTACCTTTTAATGATGGTATAATATTGGACAAAGGACAGCTTTTCAAAACCCATTTCCTTTTAAAAAAGTGATAATACTTAATAACGTGGTTATATAAATTCTGTACAATAATACAGGAAAACCTGAAAACTCTTTCCTTGTGCTGTTTTTCTTACGACCTCTTGCACCGTTGAGATACCCGCATTTCCCGTTCTTCCCTCCAGCATAGCTTCCTGGAGACGCAGTACACATTTTAGCAAAGTGCAGCATATCTGTATGTCCACTTAGCTCCTTACTCGGGCATAGCTACAGGCTCTCCAAAGACGGGGCAGTTACCATCTCTGGCTTTTACAGATACCATCTACTCAACAAGCTTTTACTGAGCATCTACAATGTCCTACCTATTGTGCTAGGCCCTACTGGCGTATAGAGAGATGCACGTTATAAACCTTCAAAATACCTAAAAATGAGAAAGCAGTCTCTGGGTGAATAGCTACTGGACTTCAGAAGGCTGCGGAAGTGAAGGGCGGGGAGCTCGTGGGCGGTGCACGCCTCGCGGGAGGGGCCCTCCCTGGCGGCAGAGCTGTCATTTCAGCCACATCTCGACGGACGACAGGCTTCGCGGCCGGAGACGGGGAGCCGAGGGCAACTTTGTTAGAAGACAATGTTGACCACAGAGAGCGTCTCAAAGCAGAGTTACAGCAATGCCAACACCCCCCGGGGGAACCTCCGTGTTCCTTGCTCTGGAGTCTTAAGCCATTAGCCGGAGAGCGAATAAAGCGATCAGAATGCGAATAAAGCGGCCGGTGATGATCACTGCCGCCGCCGCAGAGCTGCGATTACTCTGACAGTGACGGGGGTCAAGACTGATTTGCACAATCGGTGAAGCATCGTAAACTCCGAGAAGCTGCCATTACTAAGCTTAGAGTTCATCCTTGTCCACCCCGCTCCCCTCTCACCCCGGCTTGTTTGTTTTTTTGTGTTTTGTGTTTGTTTGTTTTTTTGGCCGAGGGTGAAATGCGCAGCCAGAAGGCCCAGCTCGAGTCCGAGGAAAGAGGGCGGGGGAGGTCTCTGTTGCGGATCTCCTTTGGCTCCGCCCGAGTCTTGCAAGGCTCGACCTGCGCCACATCAAACATGGCGGCCCCGAGCGGCCTCTCCCCGCTCTACGTCCCCGCTTTACGGCCACACTCAACATGGCCGTAACCGCGGGTTGCATTCCTGTGACAACGTCTCGGGAAAGTTCTC
>NW_006284340.1:1871988-1878402 GCF_000327345.1 Myotis davidii | reverse complement strand
CCCCGTGGGAGCCGAGGGCGGAGGCGACACTCTCAGGTGAGCTGCGGGAGGACCTGGCCGGGACCACGGACGCTCCCGTAGCCTCCGCTGCCTCTGCCCGCGGTCCCGGTCCCCGGTGGCGGCGAGAGAGGCGGGTCGGGGCGCGGGGGGCCCCGGCCCAGCTGGGCGTCCCCCTCGGCCACCCTCCCTGGGTCCTGAGGCTCTGCTGACCTGGATGGGACCTGCGTCTCAGGTCCCAGCGGTGCCTGCGGGAGACGCGCTGGCTTTGCGCTGCCGCCCCTCCCCTCTGCTGCCCAAGGTGTGCGATCCCTCTCACCTTCGGTCCCCCAAGTGTCTCTTCTGCGTCCGCAGACCGTGCATATTTGGGGGGAATTCCGGGGAGCTGGGTCCCGTGGCAAGGATGACTGGTTTCTGTTCCTTTCTGGGGATAGGCGTTCCCCAGTCCAGGGGAAACTTTGATCCCTGCTCCAGTCCAGCAGCTGCTTAATGTCATCTTCTGATTTATCAGCTAATGACATTTTTTAAAAAAAGGTTTACGCTTTGAAAGTTGCCATTTTCCCTCTCCCCCTCCCCCTTTTAAATGTAGCCCAGTATGCTAAATAACATTTTTGCGAATGTTACGAATGCGGGTTGGAATTTGACGGGGTTTTTAGTCTTCGGGCAGGAAGGTGCCCATCGGGGTAGATTTTCAGGTGGCTTCAGCGTGGTGGCCAGTCCTTCGACAGGAGGAAGCAGGTGGCCAGGAATGGTGGTGGTCAGTATCCACGCATTCCGCCAGATTGTTTTGTTTTGATGGTGATCCTCGTTGTGCATGCGGGAAAGTCGTTAATGGGTATGTTGCCATGTTAACTGCCTCCTCCTGCCCTGGGTTGTTAAGGGTTTTCAAGGAAAGGCTGTCTTAGATCTTGGCCACAACCCGAAAAAAAGGTTTGTAGGAGCAACGATAAAATACCGAGAGCTGCTCTCCACTTGGACAGTGTCTTGGTTTAGAATTTTGTCTTTAACTCAGGCAGTGTGCCACTACTAACATGAGATTGTGACTTTGGAGGATTGGTCGTTGGACCTGTGGTAGAAGTTGCCTCAGACAACTTCATGGGTGGGCGTGTAGTTGTTGTGGTGTGCGAAGTTGACACATCAGTGCAATAAAATAAGTCAGCCATCCAACCCTCAGTGCACCGAATTTAAGATACTTTAATCAGAAAATAAACATCGGCCAGAATACATTGTAGGTGTGGGTAAATACATGTGTATCTTATCTTTTCATAGTCAGTAGCAGAGCTTTTTAATAATAAGTGAGTTATATGTAAAAAATTTTGTACACATGTGAAAAAATTTCTCTGATTCTCTAAGTTATGTTGGTGTGGAGTGTTATGTAAGAGCATTAATACTTGAACAACCTGTGGGGTAATCAATTTATGAAGTAGGAAGTTTTGGAATTTTTTCTAATGCTTCTGATTGCCAGTTTTTAAAAATATGTATATTTTTATTGATTTCAGAGAGGAAGGGAGAGGCGAGAGAGAGATAGAAACATCAATGATGAGAATCACAACCTGGGCATGTGCTCTTGACCGGAATGGAACCTGGGACCCTTCAGTCTGCAGGTGGACACTCTATTCACTGACAAAACCTGCTAGGGCTGATTGCCAATTTTTTGCTTATTTTAAACACATCTGTCATATCATGGACAGAAGAAAGGAGATGAAGTCCCTTTCTAACCAATTTTATTATTTACTAAATTGCTTTACGTTATAGTGGGAACAGAAAACAGAAGTTGCTCTAAAATAACTGACATCATTTTTTGGTGTCATTATTTTATTTAGTTTTCATAGCAATTTTGTGAAGTAGGTTTAGTAAATATCCTTATTTTGCAGTTGTGGAAATTGACACACAACAAGATTCATTTATTTATTCGAATGCTGCTCTTATTTCTGCAGATGATCTAGGATTAGTTTTATTTTTACATTATTTCTTATTGTGGTATGACTGACATATAACATAATTCAGGTATACGATATAATGATTCAATACTTGCACATGTTGAGAAATGATCACAGTAAGTCTAACATTCTAGAATTAGTTTTATTTTAATTGAATATTAATATAGACATTTTTGGCATTTGGTTTTTTTAAACCTAAAAATATGTATTTTCCTTTTGGCATGCCACTCGCTCCTTATGCTGATGATTTCCAGTTCTTTAAGAACATTAATATTTTTATAGCATTTTGTTAATTATTAACAAGTCATGAATTCTGATAATGTATTGCTTTACTTCTATATGTACTTTTTGCTTGAACAATGTTCCTAAAAGAAATTGTAGTTAATTTGTTGTCTCTCATTTTGTTTGGATACTTATAGTTCTGCCATCTTTGGTACTTCAAATCATTTATATTCTTGGTTTAGTAAAAGAAATATTGAAGCAACATGGTCAGTAGCTTAACTGAAAACTAGTAACATCTTGATTTTGTTGTAGAGACAACTGATGATTTAAAAAGTTAACTGGCTATCTATACTTGTGATTGCTATTTTTGCAGTGTGGGGCAAGTTGTGAAATAATTCTTTTCTTAAAGATCTAAATGGCATTACTAAGCAATTCATGAATTGGGGCAGCATCCTATGTAGGAACTATAGGGCACTCCCAAAATAATTACCTTTTGACTTTTTACCCCATATCAATTTCTAGTGTTGCAAATAATACCCTCCAAAATTGAATAATCAAATGATTATTTATTTTACTTGGCTAGGGCCAAGTACATAGTAAAATAGTAAATATTGGTTGAATAAATTGACTAAAGAATGGTCTTGATGGTCTTGACATAATATTTAAAAGCCAAAAACCAAAACCACATTAGTTCATGGTTCCTAAGCACACCTCAGTTCCTAGGAATATACTCCAGAGGCATATACAAGTTTGCTATGTAGGAGGGGAATAACAGCCTGGGATTAAAAAGACACCAAGAATAAGCCACAGGTGGGTCCTGAAAACTTTATTGACCATTTTAATGATTTACCTGTTCTGGCAATAGTTAATGTAACTTAAAGAATATAGATGCTTTAAAAAGACCCTACCTGTAACACTAGCACTGTAATTATAGGTTTATAATAACTTTAAGTAACTTAATTACAGCATTGGGAGTTTTAAATCTTAAAGTCCAGCTAGTCCAATTCCCTTGTACATAGTAAACTACATTTGTTCAATGTGTTAGATAATTACCAAATGAAAGGATAATTATGAACAACCAGGTAATCTATATCAGTGTTAAAAACTCAAAACAGGTCTCTCATTTTAGGAATCAAAGGTACTTGCTAACTTAAAATATGAATCTCAACCCTCTGTCATTGGGACTATAAACTCGTACAACTGGGACAATGTTCTGGAAGGACATTTGGCATTACCTATTAAAATTATAATTAAAAGTGCACTTTTTTGTTTGTTTTGTTAATCTTCACCAGAGGAATCTTTTCCATTGATTTGTTTGTTTGTTTTCTTTTTTGTTTTGTTTTTTTTAGAGGGAGTGGAAGGAAAGGGGAGAGACAGAGAGAAAAACATCAATGTGAGAGAGACATATTGATTGGTTGCCTCTCACATGTGCCCCAACCAGGGGTTTGCATGGAGCTTGTAACTAAGGTACGTGCCCTTGACTGGAATCGAACCCGAGACACTCTATTCTCAGGTCTGCAGCTCTAATCACTGAGCCAGACTGGCTAGGGCAAAAATCATTTCATTTTTAGTAGTTTATCTTACAGAAATTTTAATACAAGAGCACAAGAACAAATCTATAAGGATTTTCATTTTAGCATTATTACAAATAAATGTCATTAATATTTACAAATAATAAGAAAGTGCCTCCCCCCCGCTCCCCCCCCCCCCCAAAAAAAAAAGAAATAGTGTCCTAACTGTCCTTTGGTAGGGGGTTAGTTAATATTATATTGTATTTATGATGTGAGGTACTGTGCACTTGTTAACAGTTTGAGGGGTGGTTATATTTACTCCTGAGGAACAGCTGAATGTATCCTGGAGCATAGGGACCATGTAGCAGACTTTCTGGGTTCAAATCCTAACTGCATCATTTATTAGCAGTGACCATTAGCAAGTTACTTAACATCATCTATAAAGGGGATATAATTATAGTTCTCTCCTGCAGGTCTGTTTTGAGAATTAAATAAGTTAATATTTAAACCCTAAGTAAGCATAGTAATTACCACATAAGTGTTTGCATTTACTATTACATACTGACATGAAAGACTGTTCATTATATAATATTGAGGGGAAAAATTAAGTTGCACTACACTGTGGAATATGATTCAATTTTGTAAAAACAGACACACACATAGACAAAGAAATGTAGTTTGATTTTTTTTTACTTGTCCTATATACTACTAATAAAGAGCTAATATGCTAATTAGACAGAACCGCAGAACAACCCGCCTTGGTCGGTGCTGTGAGGGCCGAGTCCCTTGGATGAATTTCATGCATTGGGCCTCTAGTATGTACATAGGAAAGGGCCTGTGAGGATAGACATTAAGCTATTAGCTTTGTTATCTCTGAAGAAGGGATGACTTTCTTATACTTTAGACATTTTAAAAATATATATTTTTATTGATTTCAGAGAAGAAGGGAAAGGGAGAGAGAGAAACATCAGTGATGAGAGAGAATTCATTGATCGGCTGCCTCCTGCACGCCTTCTACTGGGGATTGAGCGCAAAACCCAGGCATGTGCCCTTGATTAGAATCGAACCCACGAGCCTTTAGTCCCGAGGCTGATGCTCTCTCCACTGAACCAAACCAGCTAGGGCACTATATGTCCCTATGCATTCATTAGTTGATTCTTGTATGTACCTTGATGGGAATCGGACCTTACAACCTTGTTGTATGGGAACAATGTTCTAACCAACTGAGCCTAACCAACTGAGCTACCTGGTCAGGGCCCACTTTTATAATTATTGAAACCTTTTTTTAAAAAAAGAAAATATTGAAGAAGAAATTTTTTTTATTATTCAGTCATGTAAATGTATTTTTGAATATAGTTGTTTTCCAGAGATCTACAGATTTCATTATTAGAATATCACATGATTAGATTGTTTGTAAACTTTTGTTGCTGGAAGGCTAAAATTAATCTATGAAAACCCCTAATATATTTATTTTTCTACTAGCTTTGTGAGGTTAAACCTTATTTCTGAATTTACAAAGTAACCATGTAGGCTAGATCAGTAATTTTTAAACCCAAGTTTCCCATACTGTGCCCCAGGTTACCTTGGAGCACCATAGTGAATTCACATGGGCACTGGGGCATTTTTAAAGTTTTGAGGAAAGCACAGTAATATTTGGCAGCTGTGGGACACTGCTCAAACGTTTGGTTTAAGGTAGTACTCATGAGATTGTGCTAGGTTTGGGGGGATTGCTCTGATAAAAAGCAAGTACTGTGCAAAAATCATTATGAAACTAAATGAAAGTGGTGGTGTCCAAAGTGATTTCAAGGTTTGAGAATCTGTAATGTCTATTAGATGCACATATCGCATTAATAAGTAATTGTTATTAGTAAAAAAAATAAAGTATTTCTTTCAGTTTATAGGTATTTTTCAAAGTTATTATGACATAAATACTAAGTTGTGAGGACTTAGTTAATAAATGGAATTGTTACATATATTTTGGGCTTAGGGGCACCATGAAAAAATTACTGAGACACTAGAGTTCTGTGAACTTAGAAAGCTTGGAACCTCTAGAACTCTTTTGACTCACTGTAAGAGGCAGTCATTGGCATGGATAAGGTCACCAAGAGAGAGAGTATAGTGTTAGATAAGACCCAAAAGTCAGACAGACTCCTTTGAACTTTAAGATTTAAAGGAGATTTAAACTAGCAAAGGAGAATGAGAAAGAGAACTGGAGGTGGGAAATCACAGTGTAGTGTATAGAAGCAAAGAGAAGAGTGATTCAAGAGAGTGGTCAGCTGTGATGAATGCTGCCAAGATGTCAGGCAGATTGGGGACTTTTTATTTGAAAATGTCCATTAGATTTAGAGATGAAGAGGTTTTTGGTGATTTTAGTGAGAGCTGCTGTGGCAACCACATTGGAATTGCTTGAAAAGTGATTGAAAAATATTTTAAATGGAGACTGAATATATAGTCTTTTTTGAGATATTTGAAGGAAAAAGAGAGCAGTGGTAGAGTAGGGTGCTGGGTTGAGGGACTTTTTTGTTTGTTTTAAGTAAGAAGACTTGATTTAAGTATAAATGCTGGTAGGAGGAATCTTGGAGAGGGTAGAAGACAAAGAGATACACGAGAGAACAATAAAATGGTTCGTTTCTTGAGAGAATGTGGAGGTGGGGAGATCTTGAAACAGAAGAAGTATTCTTATGGCTTCTTGCCACTAAAAGTTACTTTTTCTGTTCTTTTCCCATTCTCCCTGTTTATGAACT
>NW_006284340.1:1866504-1871879 GCF_000327345.1 Myotis davidii | reverse complement strand
CAGCCTGCATGCTAAGAGGGACAGTAAAATTCTTTTCAATTTATTGGCTATTAGTTTCTGTGAACCTTTGTACTTATAGGGTGAATATTTTGATGGTACTTGAAGTGTGTACTCTTTGTTGGCTTTAGATTGCTATAAGCAGTCAAATAATGTTTTAAAGTTGCATCCTTATTTGATTTATAGAGCCTTCTACTTTATATCATTTTAACCATGTTCTCTATATCACTGATTATTGCTTTAGTGAAATTTTGTTTCTGTTTTCTGTTGGCAAGTTAGAGCCATCCTTAGCTAACTTGGGAAGTTGATTATTATTTTGCACTTTCATTTATATTTTACATGATGCAAATAGAATCATGTCAAATATAGTTTCTTTTTTAATCCTCATGATATTTGACTTTAATCTGAACAAAACAGTATTGTTCATTTATGCTTCAACTTTTACATGAAACAGCTTGTTTCCCTACCAGATGCCAGTTAAACTTACTGTAAAATGGACAGTAGAACAAAACGCTTGAGTCACTTAAATGGGTAATAAAATAAATTTTTTCAGTTTTCTGAAATTTAAGAAGCTTTTAGTATAGTAAGAGACAAAGTGCGAAGAGTGATATAAATTCTGTGTTACTGGTTTCTGAAAACTATGGTCAGTGCTTAAGAGAGGAATGGCCAACACTTGATTCTTTAAATACACAAATGCAATCATGTCAGAGACTCTGCATGATCTTGTTTCCTTCTTTCTCCAGCTTTCTCTCACCATTTTCCCTCTCCAACACCTGGGGCTTAAACTATGTCATGTTTTATTTGTCTCAGAGCTGTTCCAGATATCCTTTCTATTGCCTGGAAAGCTCTTCCTTGCCTACACTTAAATTTTTTAACATATATTTTTATTGATTTCTGAGGGAGAGAGAGAGATAGAAACATCAATTATGAAAGAGAATCATTGATTGGCTGCCTCCTGCATAGCCCCTACTGGGGATCGAGTTTGCAACCTGGGAATATGCCCTGACCGGGAATTGAACAGTTACCTCCTGGTTCATAGGTCGATGCTCAGCCACTGAGCCACACCACCTGGGCTAAATATTTTATTTATCCTTTATGTCTTAGATTAAATGAGTTTTCCTCTCTACAACACAAATTAGATGAGTTCCTTCTGGCTATGTTTTTATAGCACTTGCATTTTTTTCTAATTATTTTCATCCCATCGATAATAATAAAAGCATAATATGCAAATCGACCGAACGGCCAAACAGCGGAATGACCAAACAGCGGGATGACCGTCTGGACTACCACACTATGACACCCACTGGCGCCAGGCCAGCCAAGGCGGGTGCGATGCGATTGTTCAGAGGCCCGGCCATTGCCCCATGATCGCCCTGTAGAGGGAGGCCCAGGCCACCGGCCAGTGGGGCAATCAATCGGGGGGCTCCACGATTGCCCAAAGAGGGAGGTCCAGGCCACCGACAAGTGGGCTGTGGTGGGTGGGTGGGGCCTCCCTCTGTGGGGCGTGATCGATCACCCCAAAGAGAAGGCCCAGGCTACCCCCGGTGGTGCTGTGGCAGATGGGCAGGGCCTCCCTCTGCAGGGCGATCCATCGTGGGGCTCCTGGATTGTGAGAGGGTGCAGGCCGGGCTGAGGGACCCTCCCCTCCCCCAGTGCACGAATTTTATGCACCGAGTCTCTAGTCCTATATAATAGGTTAATATGCAAATTGTCCCCTTGACTGGGAGTTTGAACAGGAGTTTGACCAGGGGGCGGGGCTGGCCGGCCAACTGCCTGCAGCCCCTCCCCCCAGCTGGCCCAGCCCGATTGGCCCCGATGGGGGTGGGCTGGCTGGACCCCACCTGTGCACAAATTCATGCACCAGGCCTCTAGTTTGTAATATTTGTTGAATATCCACCTTCCAAGCAAGCTTTTAGACTGCTTGAGTATGGGCCCATGTTTGTTCTTTTAACAGCTATATTCCCACTGCTAGGCACTATTCATTCTACTACATACTTGGCACTCAGCACATATTTGTTAAATGAATGGGTGGCATGGGTCAGATTGAGGAAAAGATTTTTCAAGAGTGTAGAAGAATACAGTCTGATGCTGCAATGGGGGACCAAGGAGTTTGCTAAAACATCTCATCTGTTCTGTTTAGAAGGGAAGGGAAAATAAAATACTTCATCTGAAGACATATGTTAGGAAGCCCTGTCTTTTGGGGTGAATTTGATAACAGTTGAGGCATGTTGGTTAGGTGAGCATTCTCTAAAAGAAGTTAAAAGTGCATTGAAGTTAATGATTCAGAGGTTCTAAAGAGTATAGAATGTAGGTGGGAAAGCAGGGTGCCTTATGATGAAATTACAAGAGAGGATGGTGTTATTGATGGTGGCTGAGTTTAAATATTATGAGAAGCATTATATAAATGACCCTTAGAGGCTTCCAGAGGTTTGAGAGAGAGATATTTAGTTTCCTGTTCTGTCACTTTTTAGCTAAATGATTTTAGACTAGTTCTTTGGTCTGTCTGATACTGTTTCTTCATCAGTAAAATGGATATATGGATAGTTGCCTCATGGGTTGTGATAGAGATTAGAAAAAATATATGGAAAACTATACAGTGCTTGACCCACAGAGAAGGAACACAGAAAATGATAACGATGATTATTAACTGCCCCCTCATAATGTTAGAGGTCTGTAATTTTGACTTCTGGTTTAAAGGGATTATTGCTGTCAAGTTTCTGGAGCTTCAGAAGAGAGTTGTTCTCAGGTGATTGGGGAATAGGATTAGTTCTCTCTACTGATGCTGATCTTTATGGAATCAACAGTGTTTTTGGAGGCTTCAGACTTTGAGAAGTAGAATTGAAAATAATCTCTTGGGCTGTAATTCTGTATTTTGGGATCTTTGTGGACCTTTAAAAATACAGGGTTTATTAGTAGATGAGTGGATATAAAAAGCTGTGGAACATTTATACCAGTGGTTCTCAACCTGTGGGTCGCGACCCCTTTGGCAGTCAAACGACCCTTTCACAGGGGTTGCCTAAGACCATCCTGCATATCAGATATTTACATTACGATACATAACAGTAGCAACATTACAGTTATGAAGTAGCAACAAAAATAATTTTATGGTTGGGTCACAACATGAGGAACTGTATTTAAAGGGCCAGAAGGTTGAAAACCACTGATTTATACCATGGAATACTATGCAGCAATGAAAAAGAAGAATCTCTTACTGTTTGAGACAGCATGGAGGGACCTGGAAAATATCATGCTAAGTGAAGGGTCATGCACCAGTGGGTCAAGTGGCCTGAAGACCTCCCTCACAGGGTTTCTGAAGGATGGCCCTTGGGAGCCCTTCTCGCAAGAGTCAAGAGTGGCCTGGAGCCCTACCTAGTTTGGCTCAGTGGGTAGAGTGTTGGCCTGCGGACTGAAGAGTCCAAGGTTGGATTCTGGTCAAAGGCACATGCTTGGGTTGCAGGCTTAATCTCCAGTAGGGAGCATGCAGGAGGCAGCCAATCAATGATTATCATCATTGATGTTTCTATCTCTCCCTCTCCCTTCCAACCTAAAATCAATAAAAAATATATTTAAAAAATAAAATTAAAAAAATACAGTTTTTTGTTTGTTTTTTTGCCTCTTCTGAGTGAGACTGATTCAGAATCACTGTGGGTGGAGCCTCGACTGTTAACATGTTATCCAGGTGATTTTTCTGAGCTGCTTGAGAAAGCAAGCTTAGGAGGCAAGAACTCAGCAGCTGCTTGGAGGAAAGTAGTGTGTAGCTGCTCTGAAGCTCACTGGTAGTGGGAATGATTGGGAATACATATATGGGTTATTTGGGAGAGAGTTTTCTTTATAGGTTTAAAAACTAGCTACAGAGTTTGAATTGGAGGGGCATGATTTTAAAGTATTGTTATTTAAAAGATATTTAAATACAAAGGATATTTTCTCTGTGGTCCTGTTTGACATATATTAAACAATTAGCAGATACGATGACTTTATGACTAAAGATGCATTTTGACAATATACTGCCTTATCAAAGACATATTTTGAGCATTAACCTTAATACCAGTTCACATGTACCCAGATTAAAAAAAGAAGCCAAGCCCTAACCGGTTTGGCTCAGTGGATAGAGCGTCGGCCTGTGGACTGAAAGGTCCCAGGTTCGATTCTGGTCAAGGGCATGTACTTTGGTTGCAGGCACATCCCCAGTAGGGCGGGGGTGTGTGCAGGAGGCAGCTGATCGATGTTTCTCTCTCATTGATGTTTCTAACTATCCTCCTCCCTTCCTCTCTGTAAAAAAGCAATAAAATATATTTTAAAAAAATAAGCCAAGTGTTATATACTATGTTTTAATAAATGTATATTCAGATGTATGTATTTTTATAGATGTGTGTGTATGTAAATATTGGATATTTCATTCAGTGTGTGGTAAACGTCTTTTTGAGTTTTGAGAGAAATTTTATTGTAGTTTTATTTATAGAGATTATACCTTTTTTAGATTTAGAAAAGTGAATCATAAACATGTAATATAGATATGAATATTAGATATAAAAATAGGGTAATTAAAGGTGAGAAAGGGAGGAGAGGAAATCAGATAAGAGATTAATATAGAAAACAGAAAATTAAGAGGGAAAATAATTGCAAAAGACAATGAAAGGTGAATGGGAAAAAGAAAAATACACTACTGATGTTTGAAGAGACTATGCCAAATTTATTTTTTAAGTAATAAATATAAATGTTTCTTTAATTTTAAGCAAATTTTCTTAAGTGAGACTATGCTAGAGACTAAAAGAGCCAGAGATGATAATAGAGGGGGGAAAAGTGTTAGGAGCCCCACCTCCTTACAGTTCATTTTTACCTATAGGATTTTAGAAGGAATGGTATAGTATGGGTATTAGGAAAAGGAATACATTAATTTTCCTGATTGAATTAATCAAATATGATCTAGGACAGTGTGCCTACATTTCTGATTTCAGTTATTTCAATTTCCATGTTAGGATTCTGGCTGCTTACTGTCCATTGGATAGTGTGCACCTTGAATCTTTGCTACTGGGTTCAGTATAGGTCAGGCCGAATTTAGGTCTGTTGAGGATGGGCACTCAGCAACATCACTATACTTCCAGAATCCGGGAACTTGATTGCTAACAAACACAAAATTCTTTTTTAAAATGTATTTTTATTGATTTCAGAGAGGAAGGGAGAGGGAGAGAGAGATAGATGCATCATTGATGAGAATCATTTATTACCTGCCTTCTGCATTGCTCCTATGGGGGATGGAGCCCACAACCCAGGCATAGTGTCCTGAACTGGAATCAAACTGTGACCCCCTGGTTCATAGGTCTACACTCAACCACTGAGCAACACTGGCCGGATAGACACAGACTTCTTCTTCTTCTTCT
>NW_006284340.1:1864932-1866305 GCF_000327345.1 Myotis davidii | reverse complement strand
GGGAATCATTGATTGGCTGCCTCCTGCACATTGGACAGAGCCCACGACCCAGGCATGTGCCCTTGACCGGAATTGAACCTGGGGCCCTTCAGTCCGCAAGCCGATTCTCTATCCACTGAGCCAAACTGGCTAGGCGACAGAATTCTTAACAAGGTAGATGTGTTTGCCAAGTTGTAGCCTGGTAGTTAGTATTATCTCTCTAGTAATTCCTGCAAAGAATCTATTTAGCTGGGGCCACACCATTCCATTCTAGAAACACTAAGATTTTTTTGTGTGTGTGAGATTGAAGCCATGGATCTGGTAGTTAATTACTTTTTTAATATATATTTTTATTTATTTCAGAGAGGAAGGGAGAGGGAGAGAGAGATAAAAACATCAATGATGAGAATCATTGATTGGCTGCCTCCTGTATGCCCCCTACTGGGGATGGAGCCCGCAATCCAGGCATGTGCCCTGATTGGGACAAACCACTGGAGAATCATTGATTGGCGGCCTCCTGTATGCCCCCTACTGGGGATGGAGCCCGCAATCCAGGCATGTGCCCTGATTGGGAATCAAACCAATGAACTCTTGGTTCAGAGGGCGACGCTCAACCACTGAGCAACACTGGCCAGGCTGGTAGTTCATTTTTGCTCTGGGTGAGTAGCTGGGAGAAATATCTTCTTCCTTTCTGAGTAGTTTGTGCTGTTCAATGAATCTAGATGGCAGTGTTTTGTTGCTCCAGTTTAATTGCTCATTACCTTGTTCATGTCCAGAGAGTGAATAAATGAATCTCCAATACAGTTTATACATAGTTCTTGTACTTTTTTTTTTTTTTGGCCTCATAATAAGGTTTTTACTTGGGTATAGCCAGAGCAAGAGCTTTATTATTTGCTCCAGTCTTCTGATTCATTTCATATCGATGATGTGCTTTTTATCATATGACTCCCATTGATTCCATGGCATCAAACAATTTAGCTTATTATATGGCCATCTGTAGCCCTCTTCTTTTCTCTGTTATCATTAAGAGTAATTATACTTTGTGTGTGTGTGTGTGTGTGTGTGTGTGTGTGTGTGCTTTGTAATTTTACCATAAATTTTTACAGGCTACTTGCAAATTAGTATATGAATTCCATTTCCCTGTTTTCCATTTCTTTTGTTTTCCTGCCTTATGGACCTAGTAGTGTATGCTGTGTTCTCTTCCTTTTTTTTTTAAATTAAATCTTTATTGTTCAGATTATTACATTTGTTCCTCTTTTTTCCCCCCATAGCTCCTCTCCACCTGGTTCCCACCCCACCCTCTGCCCTTTCCCCCCCACCCCCACCTTCCCCATCGGATTCTTGTCCAGTCTCTTTCCGCATCCCCCACACCCCTTTCCTCCCCTCCCCCGAGA
>NW_006284340.1:1860212-1864037 GCF_000327345.1 Myotis davidii | reverse complement strand
GTCTGCAGTGGGAGAACTTCTGTGCTGGAGACACCCCTCCGGCAGCAATTTCCAGTGTTTACCTATGCCGCCATCTTGGTTTCTCCCCTCTCTTCCTTTTTTATGAATAATTTTCCAGCCTGGCTTTTTTTAAAAATATATATATTTTATTGAGTTTTTACAGAGAGGAAAGGAGAGAGATAGAGAGTTAGAAACATCGATGAGAGAGAAACATCGACCAGCTGCCTCCTGCACACTCCCCACTGGGGATGTGCCCGCAACCAAGGTACATGCCCTTGATTGGAATCGAACCTGGGACCTTTCAGTCCGCAGGCCAATGCTCTATCCACTGAGCCAAACCGGTTTCGGCCAGCCTGGCTTTTTAACCACCTCCTCTGTTTCTTTGGTCATTTTTTTTCCTCTCATTTTTATTGATTTACCTTCCTCCCATTTCTATTCATCCTTTCACTCCAACCCTGCCTTTGATTCTCTATTCTTTTCTGTGTAAATTGAGATCCTAACAGCTTCTAACATTGCCATTTGTTTATCTGTTCATTGAAGGACTCTATTGATATGAAGATGAATCAGAAGATAGAGTCCTTAAGGACAGGTCTGTGGGGACATGGATATATATATATATATATATATGCTATTTGTAACTTTATGATATAATCATCACACTGTATATTAAGTATTTGTTTATGTGTCCCTTCCATTAGATTGTGAAGGTTAAGTAAGTTCAGTTAATATTCATTGAATGAATGAGTGAATGAATGATGTGTGTGTGTGTGTGTGTGTGTGTGTGTGTGATGATAAAGGATATAAAAAGTGCACAGAGTGCTATTGGAAACCAGGGAAGTAGTAATTTTGTTCAAGGACAATCGTGGAAAGGCTTATAGGAGATGACATTAGTTTGGCTTTGAAGGGTATTACTGCTGGAGAAAATTTAGAAAAAGAAGATATGGAGATAATGTAAATTTTTGGTGCAGATTTTTAGTGCTCAGAGAATGCTCTTTAGGTACGGTGATTTGATAGGAACAATTGGTATACAATGAAGATAGCAAGGCCCAAGATTGTGAATTAAGGTTGTGAAGGCCTCCAAGTTCCATCATGCTAAGAACTTGGAATTTTGTACCATAGGTAATAGTCATTGAAGAGTTATAAAAGCAGATTTGCTAGGTTCTGTTTTAGAAAGATAACTTTGGTTGTGTATGAAGAAGAGATTAGGAGAATAATAATTTAGGAAGCTTTTTACCATAATTTAGGCTAAAGGTGATACTCTGAATTAGATGTAAAGGGATGAGAGATTGAGATTACGTTAAAAGCATAAAAAATTTTTTAGCAGCTGTATGGAGGCATATTTTATGTGCCAAAACAAATATTTTTAATATATTTTTTATTGATTTCAGAGAGGAAGGAAGAGAAATAGAGACATCAATGATGAGAGAAAATCATTGATCAGCTGCCTCTTGCACACCCCCAACTGGGGATCCAGCCTTCACCTGGGCATGTGCCCTGACCAGGAATCGAACCACGACCTCCTGGTTTATAGGTTGAGGCTCAATTACTGAGCCACACAGGCAGGGAGAGAGAAATATTTTAAAGATAGTATTGTTTATCTCTCAGTTCTTTTTTTAAAAAATATGCTTGTTTTTGTTTTTAGAGAGAGAGGAAGGGAGAGGGAGAGAGGAATAGAAACATCGATCAGCTTCCTCCTGCACACCCCCTCCTGGGGATCAAGTCAGAAACCAGGCATATGCCAGAAATTGAACCAGTGACCTCTTGGTGCATGGGGCAATGTTCAACCAAACCTGTTTGATTTGGTGAACACTTGAAAGTGGTTAAAAAAGGCATTTTGCAATTTAAAGTTTATACTTTAAAGATAGAGTTTTGACATATTAGATTCACTCCTTTCTATTGAAGAAATTTTTTTCATTGTGCCTTTTCCACAGTGATCTTTTAAGAAAATTTTACACATTATACACACACACACACACACACACACACACACATATACATATATATGTATTCTTTCATGAAGAACAGATCTATTTAGTTAGAATTTCAGGAATTCTTACGAGGGTATAAAGATAACTTTTAGAGAGGACAAAATCCTTTCCTGACTTTAATGAAAGACAAGATAAGTAAGGGCATTTTCTTTACTAACATTGTTATATTGATGCTCAGTGAATACTGATGATATGATTGCAGGTAAATTGGCAGGATGAGGAGCAGCAAATCAAAAGAGGTGCCTTTACCAAATCCAAGGAACTCTCAAAGCAAGGATACTGTTCAAGGTATGATTTTTTTTTAACTGAATTTATTAATCCTTTGTTTAGGTCATATGTATAAAAGTCTGAACTAATCAGTAATGAAAATTATACACATGCTTTGATTTATAAAAGGGATAAATAATTAAATTTTTTTTTACATTTGATTAATGCAGTTTAAAAAATAATGTTTTCTATTTTAAAATTTTAATTTTGTTTTGAAGATACAAGGTAACTTACCTTCTAAGGCATCCTATGGTAAAGGAAAAAAATATTTTTTGAAAAAGAATCAGTATATGTAAAACTAGTTTTATACAATTTCTTAGAAATTCTGGCTTAAGTAGTATGACATAGCTCTTAATATACACCTATAGTGCACTGGTAACAAAAATAATAGTCTCGTTGAACTCTTTAAAATGATGCTTTTGGGGATAACCGTAATTTAGAGTGTGATATTTTTTGAGGGACATAGACAAACTGGAGTATATCTGGAGGAAGATTGTTGGGTTTCTGAGGGATCTGGAAATCATGTCACATAAGGAGCATTTGGAGGAAATGAAAATATCCTAGAGAAGTATGACTCAGGGGAAATATATGGCCTTATACTGTGTGAAGGGCTGTTATATGAAAGATTTTAGGTGTAGTTTTCTAATCTTTATACATAATGTGACTTACCATACAATGCAAAATTTTGTATTTGTTCAGCTCATTGGGGTAAATTGTTGGAGATGTGAAATTGGAGTGTGGGTGGGGGTTAGTCCAGCTGTCCTAAGGACTAATAGGACCAGTGTCTAATACAACTCAACTGTATACTGTATTAGGCAGCTCAACGTTATTGGATGGGAGAAGAACTATGTTTTGGCTCAATATAGTACAACACTTTTTAGAGAATAGTTCTGCCTAATAAAGAGGGTTTCAAACTTTTGAATGTATTTGGGAGCTTATTAAAATGTAGATTCCAAGGTCTACTTCAGAGCTTTTGATTCAGTAAATATCAATGTTCCCCAGCAGATATAACCACATCATGGGATGCACATTCTCAGACCAAGGCTGCTGTAAGTAGTTATAGTTTCCATTTCTTTCTGGTTTAAAATTGATTACTTGTTGTAATTGAATAAATTAAAATTTTTTCTACAGTGCTTTTGGTAACAAAATAAGATTGACATTTTGGTAAGAAATTATCCTATCTAATAATAGACAAACATGGTAATTGACCATACCTTCGCTACACCTCCCATTGACTAATCAACGAGATATGCAAATTAACCCAACCAAGATGGCGGCCGGAAGCCACGCAGCTGAAGCGAGCCGGAGGCTTGCTTGCTCCAGTGATGGAGGAAGCCAAGGTTCCCCACCTGCCGCGGCCTGCTCTAAGCTACACTCTAAGCAACAAAGTTTCAATTATAGAAGCTAAACAAACCCCAGATACCTGCTCTCAGCAGGCTGTGGCCTTGGAGCTGGAGCGAGCAGTGACATCAACAAAGTGTCAATTATAGAAGGTAAATAAATCCCAGAATAAAAATAAAGAAAAAAAGGAGAGGCTGGGAGCTTCAGTCGCAGGCGGGCTTGGCCAGCC
>NW_006284340.1:1858845-1860053 GCF_000327345.1 Myotis davidii | reverse complement strand
ACACAAAGGATGTCTGACTGCAGCTTATGTCTGCTCCCTGCTGGCAAGTGGACATCCCCCAAGGGCTGCCAGGCCGCCAGACTGCCAGAGGGATATCTGATTGCCAGCTTAGGCCCCATCCCCCAGGGAGCAGGCCTAAGCCAGCAGGTGGCCATCTCCCAAGGGGTCCCAGACTGCAAGAGGGCACAGGCTGGGCTGAGGGCCCCCCCCAAGTGCACAAATTTTTGTGCACCGGCCCTCTAGTCTACATTAATAAAAGGGTAATATGCTAATTAGACTGGACGTCTTCCAGACATCCTTCTGGACAAAGCCACAGTGGCAGGGGCCAAGGCAGGGGCCATCAGGCTGTCAGGGGGGCAGTTAGGGGGCAACCAGACCATTAGGAGGGCAGTTAGAGGACGATCACGCCAGCAAGCAGAGGCAGTTAGGGGTGATCAGGCAGACAGGCGAGTGGATAGGAGCCAATGGTCCTGGATTGTGAGAGGGATATCCAACTGCCGGTTTAGGCCTGATCTCGCAGGGCCTAAACTGGCAGTCGAACATCCTCCGAGGTGTCCCAGATTGGAGAAGGTGCAGGCCTGGCAGAGGGACCCCACCCCGTGCACGAATTTCATGCACCGGGCCTCTAGTATACCATATATTACCAAATGAACATTAATGACAACTATCCTATATAATAAAAGGCCAGCGACCATAAGCTTAACGACTGGAACGACTGCTCGACCAGATGCTATGAGGTGCATTGACCACCTCTCGGTGCACCCCCCAGCCTGTGGGCTCTGATCGCAGTATGGCAAACGGGGAACCACTGGGAACCGGGGTGGGTGGTTGTGGGGTGGGACTGGCAAGCAGGCGGAACTGAGACGGCCAACCTCTTGGTCCCTCCCCCAGGTCCACAGGCTCCGATTGCAGCATGGCAAATGGGGAACCACAGCGAACCAGGGGTTGGCGGCGGGGTGGGACTGGGGACTGGCAAGTGGGCAGAAGATGGCCCTGATTATAGGGCAGGTCTAGGGACCCTAGCCGTGCACAATTTCATGCGCTGGGCCTCTAGTCCTATATAATAAAAGAGAAAAATGGTAATTGGCGTACGACAATACCCTTTCAATTGGCTAATCAGGGCTATATGCAAATTAACTGCCAACTCAGATGGCAGTTAACTGACAACAAAATGGCGGTTAATTTGCATATGTAGGCACAATGCAGGG
>NW_006284340.1:1856992-1857857 GCF_000327345.1 Myotis davidii | reverse complement strand
GATGGGGGGAAATGAGGGTCCCCTGCCCAGGCCTGACGCCTCTGCAGGCCTGGGCAAGGGGCCAATCCTGCGATTGGAGATTGATGGGGGTCAATGCCTGAGGGCTCCCAGTATGTGAGAGGGGGCAGGCTGGGCTGAGGGACACTCCCCCTCACCCCCACCCAGTGCACGAATTTCATGCACCGGGCCCCTAGGTAAATAATAAAAGAATAATCAAGACATTTTAGGTATCTGGAACATTAACACTATGACATATAAAATATTAAAGTAATTTCTACTATTTATTCTCCTTTATTAAATTTGTTCATTTGGTGTGTTGAAATGAAGATTTAAAACAAAATGAATTTGGGAAGGTGGAGCTAAGTTTAGGTAAAGGGCTCAGTCAGGAAATGAAAGGGACAACTACTTCTTGAATGGACTGAATTATCTCTTCTTTTCTGTGGCAGTAATAGAAGGGTTTCTTTCAGCATTACTGAAGAATGACTGTGAGCAACCTGTTCTCATTTGTGTGTGTGTGTGTCCAATTTTATCAGGAGTTTAGTAAAACAAATATGTATGGTATGTGATGCATAGTCCCTTCGAAGGGAGATTCCTTCCTTTTTCATTTGTTCTCTGGGCACATTACTCTTTTAATATGTCCTTTTTGTTTTCTTTTGTATTCTATCTGAATTTGAATCACCTACTTCTTTATTATTTGAATACTAGAGGCCAGGTGCACGAAAATCGTGCACTTGGGGGGGGTTCCCTCAGCCCAACCTGCGCCCTCTCGCAGTCCAGGAGCCCTCGGGGAATGCCCAACGCACAGCTCCCCTCTGGGGAGCGGGCCTAAGCAGCAGTCTGGCCTCCTTTTGCGGAAGGTGAATGG
>NW_006284340.1:1828549-1856762 GCF_000327345.1 Myotis davidii | reverse complement strand
CAATAAAACATATTTAAAAAATATATATATATATAATGCAGGGTCACATTTTTTTTTTTTAATTTTCACCCGAGGATGTTTTTTCCATTGATTTCTAGAGAGTGGAAGGGAGGGAGGAGGGATCGCCCCTCCACTGCCACCCGCAATTGCCATCCCCTCCCTCTGCCCGTTGGCATCCGCCTTAGCTGGCCTGGTGCCTCCTGCTCTTCGGCTCCACCCCCCACTGACCAATTGTTCTGCCATTTTGATGTGAGACAGACACATCAATTGGTTGCTTCCCTTACTCTCTCCTACAGAGGCGGTGGAATCTGCAACTGAGGTATGTGGGCAAGCCGATGCTCTAACCACTGAGCAACTACCAGGGTGCAGTGTCATATTTATTTGTATATTAGGCTTTTATTATATAGGATGTTATTTTCTGTCTCCTAATCTTTTGAACTGGTTTGAAAATCAATCTGGAAAATGTACTGTAACCTACATTTGGTTATAATGCAGGGTCAGCCAGAACCGGTTTGGCTCAGTGGATAGAGCGTCGGCCTGCGGACTCAAGGGTGCCGGGTTCAGTTCCGGTCAAGGGCATGTACCTTGGTTGCGGGCACATCCCCAGTGGGGGGGCCTGCAGGAGGCGGCTGATTGGTGTTTCTCTCTCATCGATATTTCTAACTTTCTGCCCCTCTCCCTTCCTCTCTGTCCCCCAACTAAAATGTAAACTACATAAAGATAGTGATTTTGGTCTGCTTTGTTCTCTTTTTTTTTTTTAATTTTCACCCGAGGATGTTTTTTCCATTGATTTCTAGAGAGTGGAAGGGAGGGAGGAGGGGGGAGAGAGACAGAAAGAAACATTGATGTGAGACAGACACATCAATTGGTTGCTTCCCTTACTCTCTCCTACAGAGGCGGTGGAATCTGCAACTGAGGTATGTGGGCAAGCCGATGCTCTAACCACTGAGCAACTACCAGGGTGCAGTGTCATATTTTGACCTCATTAATAGCAATTCACCTGAGGATATGTTTTTTTTTAATTGATTTTAGGGAGAGAGGTAGGGTCAGAGAGAAAGAAACATCTATTGCTTGCCTCCTGTACATGCCCTGACCAGGGATCAAACCCGTAACTTAGATATGTGTCTTGACTGGGAAGCAAATCCGCAACCTTTTGGTGTATAGAAAGACGCTCCAGCCAACTGAGCCACCTGGCCAGAGCTATATTTTCTCTCTTCTACATGAGCATTATACATCTATAATGCAGGAATCATTTCTATCCTCCAGTTTAATTTAGAGCTAAACTAATTTAGAACTGAACTGTTAGTTATTTTTCAAAATGATTGGATTTTTTAAAAGAATTTTTAAGGGTGATAAGGGGCTCATAAATGGAGGAAGGGAAGCCTGATACAGAACTATTATAGGATTATTTTACTTTTGTGAGTGCATTTCATTGCACTGCAAAAATTCAAAAGAAGATAAGTCAGAATTTTATACAAAGTTTTTTTGTCTCTCTGTGGTGGAATTTTTATTATTTTAATTTGTTTTTATACCTTTTCTGTTTAATAGATCTAAATACATTTTTTTCACCATTTTGGTTACTACAAATGATTACTATTAAGGGGAAAATGCTTTTTAAAATCATATAGAACATTGGTGGTTATACCAAAAATTGACTTATATTGTAAGTTGTATGAGAACCTGAATTCTATCTTGTTATTTTTATTCTTATTGTGAAACTTATTTTACAGACAAAAGACTATAAAAGTTGTGGCTGTTTGAATAGTACTCTTAAGGTTTAGTATGGCTGAATTATGTTTTCCTACTTTTTGCATGTAACATGCACAAGATATATGCATAATGATATGCAGCATATAATGTCAGAAAACTTTTACTGCTTTAATAAAACAACAATTAAAAAATAGGTCAAGACAAATAGAAAGTCTTTGATATTCCTCAGAATGTTATTGGTTTTCTTGTCTAAATTTGGGCAGCATTGTGCCAATTGTTAGTATAGTTGAAGAAATAAATAATGAAAACACTGTAGTTTTGTTCATTAAAGTAAAATATTCCTGAGTTTTTTTCCCTATTTTGGAGAAAGGTATTGGGCGATATAGTTTTATTATTTATTTATTTATTTATTTATTTTATATAGTTTTAAATAACTCTGTAATTTGATAGTAGCTGGCTATTTACAGAATTAACCTATTTGTTGTAATGGTATTTAACTTTAGCTGAGACACATTGAAAACAAATTAGAAGTAACCCCTACAAGTACAGCTGTGTTTGATTCTGTCATGGATACCAAGAAATCTTCTGCAAGTGCTACCCGAAAAATAAGTAGAAAAGGTATGTATGAAGTTACTGGAGATATTTAATATAAATTTTTGATGTTGGTTTTGATTCAGTTTAATTTCTTCTTATAGTTCCATGTATTTGCTTGCTCTCTTGTCAGAGATTTACCTCTTCATTTTTCCTTTGGTACTAAGTAGTTACGAAGCAGCCTCAGATTTATTGACGGTAGGTGCTATTTTCCTTATCGATTAATTAGGGACTTAAGCACCACTGCATCACCTTTGACAGTGAATTTTCATTTGTTTTTAGTGGTGAGAATTTGATTTTGAGCCTTTGGGGTTTTATGTATTTTTTAACAAAGAAATTCACAGGTCTTTATGTTACTTTGAAATTTAGTTGGCTTAATAAGATTTATATCTTTTGTTGGAGTTTAAAATCATAAATGGAATATCTGTTTTATAGATGCTGTCATAAATTCACACAATGCCAATGTTTTTTTGTTTATTTTTCATATATTTAATTCTTTGGTTTCCTAAATCAGTGGGCTAAAACCTGCAGGTTAGTACTTTCCACTGAAATTGTGCTTTTTAAAAAAAATCTGTGAATCTTTTGGGTTTTATCTGATATTTCCTTTTTTAAGTGAGTGAGAGCCTTTGACAAAAAGAACTTTTATATGTTGAATTTTATTTTGCATTGTTTGCACAGAATATAATCTTCCTCTATAGATTTGAGTTACTGTAATAAGTTAAATAGCCTGCGTTTTTCCATCTACTTATATAATATCCATCTAGAGATCTCAGAAATAATAGATACCTAAGTTATTTTCTTAGATCCTTGCCAGATTCAGAGACAGTAGTATTTTATATCATATGTTCTCACAGATTTTTTTCCCTGCCCAGATGGTAGGTACCTGGATGATACTTGGCTTAATGCTCCAACTTCCAAATCTTCTAAATCACGGAAAGAGAAATCTCGTAGTCCTCTCAGAGTTACCACCCTGGAAAGTAATGTAAAGAAAAATAATCGTGTGGAATTCCGTGAACCTTTGGCTTCTTATAGGTTAGTGTTGTTTTTCTTAAAAAGTTATCAAATAGGGCTAGCCTGTAATATTTACAGTAAGATTATAGTTTATTTTCCGACTTTTTCATAACACTCTGGCTCTGGTATTATTACCTTTTCATTTTTCAGAAAAAAATAAAGCAAACGTCTTTTATATTATGAAATACTGACTTTCTACATTTACTAATTAAATATTTGGGGAGAGAAGTAGTAGTAATATTGGCTCCAGGCAGCTACCACCATTGCAATAAGTATGTTTGCTACAAATTACTCAGGAACTGTGGTTCTTCCCTCCCTCCCTTAATATCTCATATGGGATATTATACATAATGAACTTTGTATAGCGTCGTTTTCTTCTTTTTTTGATAGCATTAATCAGTTACCTAAAATTTCTTCTTGAGAATGTGGGTTGGTTTATTGTTTTACCATTAGCCAGTGGCTCCTTTCAGCAACTTATTTAGTTAGATGTTCAAGTTTAATGAATGAATTTTGATAGTATGGATGATATAGAATGCTTTGTGTTTTTGGTTAGGTGATAATTTAGGATATTCAACAATAAAATTAATCAAATTTTGTCTTTGTGGGACATTTTACTAATGATATAAATGTGTTTGTGCTCTTAGTATAGCAAATAGTAAGAAGTAATAAACACTGACCCTTATATTTCTTTATTGCATTTATAAGCACTTTTAATATTTTAAAGTGCCAATCAATAAATCAAGGAGTTTCATGATGCTGCTTGATAGTAATGGGTATATGTTTGTACTCTTAAATTTGAGAGAAAGAATTTGAGAGATAGAGGTGGATTATGAGTTCCATTTTCAATAGTTCAATTTGATGCAATTTTGAAATGTCTATGTGAAAATATTTAGTAGGCACTTGAAAATTTGGATAGGAATATGTACAGAACGGTCAGGGCTGGGAATATAAATTGGGAGTTGTCACTAATGTTGTAATAATCAAAATGGTGAAAGAAAAGTAAAGAGAAGGCCATGGATCTAATCTGAGTAAAAGTTCATAGTTTAGAAAAAAGAGAAAAGAAAATTATGAAAAATAATCAGAGTTCAGAATCTTTAACCACCAAAATATTAAGCAACTTGCCTAGAAACTTTTATTTTTAATTTAATTTATTTTTAATGCTTTATTCTTTTAATGCTTTATTCTATTTTCACCTGTGCTAATTTTAGACCTAAATCGTTTTAACTGTGAATTGTTACAGTCTGGTCAAGATAGTGAAAATAATTGCAGTTAGTCATGATATCTAGTGGAAGCTGCAGGACTCGGTTCTTAGCCCCCGTCTAATTTAATATTCAACCACCCAGAACAGGATCTAATGTTTTTTGGGTCATGGACCTCAATGAGAATCTGATGAAAGCTGTAGGCTACTATCTCCTTAGATAAACACACATACTCAAATACTCCTAATAGATCTAAGTATCATATTATGCTGTAATAGTCATGGCTGTAAGACTTTTTGTGGCAGTTTTAAGCCTTTAAATGAAACATCTCTATCAGTGCTATACAATAATCCCATTAGTGCGGCCACATGTGGAATCTAAACAGTTTTTAGTAGTTACATACACACATGCATCATTCTTTTGTTGATGCTTTAAGTCTTTTCAATTCATATGTGACTTATAGCACATCACAATTTGGACTAGCCACGTTTCAAGTGCTCAGTAGCCACAGGTGGCAAAGTCTGCTCTTTCAGACATTGCATGTCCAGGTTGTTGCTATGTGTGCTTTTATAATATTGTTGAGTGTTTTTTCATGATTCATGTGTTCTTGCTGCTTAGGCCTTTTTGTCTTCATTAACTTCCTTTTAATAAACTGTTTCTGTTTCCAAAATATAACTTATTAGAATGATGCATAAAATAAAAATAGTCTCTGAAGGAAGACTTGTGCTGGTGTTTTTATGAATAGAAAATGTGGACTTTGTGATATGTGCTTTGGCTATGTCTAGTCTTCTTGCTTACCACAGAGTTTCTCCATATGCGTTACATAGTTTGAAGCTGCCAAAAGAGTAGTCTGTGGTTCAGAGGTTTGACTTTACTAACCACATTTATTTAAAGGAAAATATTTATTGTACTTTTACTTTATATCTGCTCCAAATTTATTTGTTAACTTGGTACGTTATTTAGAAGTTACACACATGAAATGCCAGTATTTGAGAACTTTTTTCCTAGTATTTAAGATTTCATGAAGGAGTAAAACATACATTTTGGTAAAAGGTGTCAAGTGAATATCCAAAATCAGAATATAATTCTATTTTTTATCATTCTTAAATCTCTCCACAAAACCTTTTGTATTTTTCTTATTTTATAATGTGTACATTATGATTTAGAACCTGATAGAAAGGTCATTGAGTCTTAATGTTAGTAATGGTTATTTTATTAGTTTTAACCTACTGGAATTTCTGGGTATCGTTTGTTCTCTAATTTTAGTTTGGAGTTCTCCATTTGTAAGGCTGATTTCATTTTGATTGGTTTTTGTACTTTTTATTTAAAACTAATTATTATTTTTTAATAATAGGGAAGTTCATGGCACACCTTCCAATATAAGTCCCAATCCTTTAGAGTCAAAGCATGTATATTGTGTGGATGTTAATGAAGAAAAGCCTGAAAATGGGAACTGGAGGGTAAGCAGTCGAGAAGAACGGAATACACATTGCCGTGATTTTGAGAGTTCCCAATCATCTGTCATGAATGATACTGTTGTTAGGTTTTTAAATGATCGACCAGCAATTGATGCATTGCAAAATTCTGAAAGTTTGATCAAGATGGCAGCTCCAATGAGAACTGAGGAAGAAAAGCCTAATAGAATAAAGGGAAATGAGAACAATTTGAAGGCTTCTGGCAATAACATAGGCCATGATATTGATCCAAAAGTGTTACGGCTAACTGACTCTTCTCCCTCTTCTACGAGTACTTCTAATTCCCAAAGATTAGATATCTTAAAGCGGCGACAACATGATGTCAAACTGGAGAAACTCAAGGAGCGGATTAGGAAACAGTGGGAACACTCAGAAGAAATAAATGGCCGGACCCAGAATCAGGGTCATATTGACCACCCAGTAATGGTTGTTAATGTTGATAGCTCAGTGACAGCAAAAGTCAGGAAAGTGGCAACAGCACCACCTGCTCCAGCATATAAAGGTTTGTAATCAGTCCTTGTATCTTTGTCTTTTGCCTCCTTATTCCTCTATCTCCCCAGGATGTATTTGAGTAGAAATGATCATCTTTAAAATAGTTGTGATTCTCAAATCAGGAAATTAATTCAAGGTGCAAGTTAAAAATGCAGGTTTCTGGATCCTACACTGGACCTAAATCAGAACTTCTGGGATAGAGTCGAGAATTTGAATCATTAATAAGTCCATCAGGGCCATAGTATGAACATTTAATAAGTTGAAAAAAAGAGGAAGTAAGAACTAGTACATTTTCAGAGAACTGAAGAATATTGCTCTTATTCTGCCATTGTATTTAGATTGTTATTAGGAATTCTTTCACAAGTAATACTTAAAGAACAGTTTAGTCAGTTTGAGTTAATATTTAGTTACAGAATATTTTGGCACTAACATTTGATTCTTGTTGTTTTAACTCTCAAGTTTTGACACTAGAGTTTTTTCCCCTGTGTTTAACATTGATAGAGTTGGTATAACTCTTTCAGAGAGAATGTCTGTTTTTAGCCAGCTCATGTTTTTATATATAGTGGTTTTAAGAAGTATGTATTTTTATGTTCCTGAAATTATTTTCATAGGGTCATCATGTAAAGTTTTAATTAAAGAGTTAATTCATTGATCAGGTTAGTCTGTGTTAGACTTTTGTCATGAAAACGTCCACCATTGTAACTTTTGTGGATATTTTTCCAAGTTCAGTTTTTCTAGATAAATGTATGAAGATCAAAATATTGTCAAGATTTGTTTCGTCTGTTAATGTTAAGTTATTAACAAGCTAGGACAGTTTTTGCTCTACTCAGTTTTGTTTTGTATTTTTCTACTAAATCCAATTTTTCTCTGACCACTTTTGTAATTTTTTATAGTCCTAAAGTTTCTTTAGTCATTTTTTTCTGCAGAACAAATTTTGCTGTGTACATTTAGACGAATTACCAGTTTTATTTTGTTTTGCTAATGACATTCATTGTGAATTAGTTTTTAAAAAACAGGTAATTTGCATTTTATTCTAGCTAATTTGTGATAAAATTGTGAATAGTTCTCTTTAGAATCATGAAAAAAATTGCTCTGTTATCCATGATTGGTCTAATGTATTATTAATAAAATTCTTTTATACCTTTTAGTTATTTGTGTACTATGTAGTAATTGTCCACACTGTTGACAGAGCAAATAGCGAATGGCGGGGTCAAATGTACTTGTTGTTTCTGAGATAGTGAGTTACTATCTAAAACTTTTGCTATACTTATGTCAAACCCATTAAATGCATATTATACATTTAAGGTTTGTTTATTCTAGAAGTTAGTTCAGTCATAGGCAAAGTCTGACAGATGTTAGCAACTAAGGCCTCTCTTCAAAGAAAAGAATAAGTAGTCTCTCTGTCAGTCTTGAGAAGGATAGTTTAAATCTCTGATATTTATAATTTATGATTGACATTTTTATCATTTAATTCAGTATTTCTCCACTTCTAGTCTTTTTTTAAAATATATTTTTATTGATTTCAGAGAGGAAGGGAGAGGGAGAGAGATAGAAACATCAATGATGAGAGAGAATCATTGACCAGCTGCCTCCTGCATGCCCCCAACTGGGGATTGAGCCCACAACCTGGGCATATGCCCTTGACCAGAATCAAACCTGGACCCTTCAGTCCACAGTCCAACGCTCTATCCACTGAGCCAAAGCAACTAGGGCCACTTCTAATCTTTTTGAATAAATATATATTGCTTTATCTCCCTGAAGCTTACTTTTTCCAAATAGTATTTGTCAACACATTATGTTGTAGCTAATTATGCATTCCTTTCATGAACCTTATAAAGCTGCTCAGCATTACTAGTTATTAGGGAAATGCAAGTCAAAACCATACTTGAGATACCATTTCAAATCTACTAGGGTGACGGTAATAAAAAAGACAGACAATAACTAGTGTTGGTGAGGATGTGGAGAAATTGAAACCCTCATACATTGCTGGTGAGAATACAAAATAGTACTACAGTTATTTTAGAAAACAGTTTAGCAGTTCCTCAAAAATTTAAATATAGAGTTACTATATGACCCAGCTATTCCACTTCTAGGTATAATACCCATGGGGATTGAAAACATATGTCCACATAAAAACTTGTACACATATGTTCATAGCAGTGGCATTAATAGTAGCCAAAAAATAGAATGTCCATCAGCTGATGAATAGATAACAAATGTTGGTATATCCATACAGTGGGGCCTTGACTTACGAGTTTAATTCGTTCCGTGATGGAGCTCGTAACTCAAATTACTCGTATGGCAAATCAACAGTGAATGAGTGAGACACGTGATGCTGGGCTGATGTTGTGGCCTTAACTGCATCAACTAGCGGTGGGGTATCTGAAGCTGGCTCGTAACCTGAATTTTAGCTCGCAACTCAAAGCAAAAAATCGGCCGAGAGAAGGCTCATATCTCGAAAAACTCGTTAGTCAGGACACTCGTAAATCAAGGCCCCACTGTACATTGAAATATCATTTGACAATAAAAAGGAATAAAGTTTTGATACATGTTATACAGTGGATAAATATTGAAAACTTATGCTTAAGTGAAGAAGCCAGACACAAAACCACATATTGTATGATTCTATTTATATGAAATGTCCAGAATAGCCACATTCATAAAGATAGAAAGTAGATGAGCAGTTGCCAGGGAACAGACACAGTTGTGTGTGGGGCAAATGCTAATGTGTACAGGGGTTTTTTTCAGGGAGATGAAGTGCTTGGGAATTAGATGGTGATAGTTGTATAACTTTGTAAATATACTACAAACCACTGAGATGTACACTTTAAAAGAGTGAATTTAAAGTATGTTAATTATATCTTATTTTTAAAAAAGTATAACGAACAAAACTTATAAAGCAACTTTGATAAGAATGTTCTGTGTGTTGAAATGTATTAGGCTTCAATCCTTCAGAGACCAAGATTCGAACACCTGATGGCAAAGTGTGGCAAGAGGCTGAGTTTCAAAACATGAGTAGAGAACTGTATCGAGACTTAGCACTTCACTTAGCAGGTGAGAGTAGAGCTTTTTAAGATTTTTAGTGTTATATCATGCATAGTATCTAACTTAAAATATCCTATATAATAAAGAGCTATTATATAGCTCTATATTATAAAGAGCATGGTCATCATGCTCTCGGGCCCTTGTGAGGGGGCTGGGGGACCTGAGGCTGCATCTACTGCCTGGCTCTGGGCTAGGGGACCTGAGGCTGCACCCCCCACCCTCCGGGGCTTGACAGGGGTGGAGCTGGCTGGGTCTGAGTCTCATGCGATTTCGAGACGCATGTGGGTGAGTGGGGACTTGACTCTGGGTCCCTTAGCGTGCCCCAGACTGACAGGTGGGAGATTTTCATACACATTTAACTGGTTTTCTTTCATCTGTGACACTTCTATTATAGAGAAAGGCCAAATAGCAATATTAAAATATTTCCTCTAATTCCCTTTTAATGTTCACGAATTTCGTGCAACGGGCCACTAGTTTAAACATAAAAATGGTCACCAAGCTAAAGATATTTCCCTTTTCTAATTACATAGTATACTGAAGTGGTGGTGGTTTTAGTCTAAGGCTCTCTTAGCCTCTAGGCTCTGCTCCAGGGTTAAAATTAGCATACAAGGCTGATGTGACAGAAGTGAGGCTATTTTTAAACTGAGGGACTTGCAGAGTAGGGCCTGTTTGAAGAAAATACAGCAGTCTAGTTGAAGTTTATTTCTTCTGATAGATCTCTTGAGATCTTTGAAGTGGTCAGTGTTTGGCAGGCAGCAGTTAAGACGATACTAACATGAGGGCAAAATGCAGGAAGAAAAATGAACTTTATAGGAAGGGAATAATGTTAGAGGATTGGAAATACGAGGTACTTCTGGAAGATAGGAAGAGGGAAATAGGAAGGTCATACTCATAATGTTATTAAATATTGAACACCTAGTATGATTTTGGACAAGATGCTAGTATTTAGTATTCTGTGTTTTTTACAGTTGAGGAAATAGAGGCTCAAAGAATAATTTTCCCAAGGTTGCGAAGCCAAGGGGGACGGGGGCTGGGTGGAAGGGAATAAAGACAGGGAAATGGGGACATCTATAATAGTGTCAACAATAGAAAAAAGAATTAAAGCCAAGATTCAAAGCCATCTCTGACTATAAAGCCAGAGATTTTTCTAGTAAGCCTCCATAGAGTTGCTTCTAATAAATTTGGTGGCATTTTAAGTGTTCAGTCCAGTTTTCCTACTGTTAATTATAGAGCACTGTATTCAGAAATTCTTTGTGGAGAAGAAGTATCTCTATATAAAAAGCTAATATGCAAAGTGTCCCCTCGGGAGTTCAACTGGGAGAATGGGAGTTTGATTGCTCGCTATGATGTATGCTGACCACCAGGGAACAGCTACTTCCACATTGCTAAATCCAGTGTTTAATTTTGATTTGTCATCTTGATTTCTCATTGGACATGATTGAAACTCTTTTAAAAAGTCTTCATTGGACATTTAGGATACCATAAGTGTTTGATTTTCCTGCTCAATCTGGTTGCTCCTTTTCAGTTTTTTCCTGATCTACTTCTGATCTCTAAAAATTGGCATGTCCCATTCTTAGTACTTGGATCTGTCCTCCTCCCCTTCTTTCCTTTCCCGCCCTCTCCCCTCCCAACTTTTATATATCTACATACACATGAGCTTGTCTCAGGGCTTTAAATATTTGTTGTTGATGATGATTCCAAATTTATGTCTCTGTTCCAAACGTCTCCTCTGAACTCAAACTTTTATATCCAGCTGCTAATGCCACATCTTCCTTTGGATATATAATAGATTTCTTAAGCTTATTAGTATATTCAACTTTTCTCTTTCTTCACTTCATGCAAACTGGCCTCCTGCTGTTTCTTAGACATTTGGTATGCTCCTGCCTTTGACTCATACTTACTTCCACTTTGCCAGAATGCAGAGCTCTCTCTGTATATTTTAAAGTATATTTATTTACTTTATTTATTTGTAATGGAGGTTAATTCACACACACACACACACACACACACACACGAGCAAAAATAGGTTTATAGTTATGAATATGTGAAAGAGTTTTTCCTTTATTATTTATTTATTAATTCTTGTATTATTTATTTGTACTATGTAAAACTACTTTTGCCCATCCCTGTATATAGTCCCAGATTAGAATTGAAAAAATTAGTGAGTAGTAATTTGTATGTGAAATACCTTGACATATTTCACTAGCGTAACTATAAAGGCATAATTTAGGAATATTGGGTATTTTATGAAGTTTTATTCTAGAAGTTCATTAATATCTCAGTTACATAGGAAGTTTTAAACGAAATCGGAATCTGAGAAAGTGCTTATCTCTTGAGATTCTATAAATGCTGTGGAACATGGGCTGGAAAGCATTACTGTTGAAGTTTCTTCTAGTTTGTAGAATTGAGTTACATTTCTCAAGTATTTGCTGAAAAAAATAAATACAAAGATTTGGAACCTAACGGTGGAGTAGTAGTAATCTTCAGACCTTTCCGTAAAAGGAGCTGGCATTGGTAGCTTATGGGTCATAGAAATAGCCTCAGTGAAGAATTATAAAGTTTATATTGATTTTTCATACTGGGGGAGGACAAGTAGGTGGGTTGAAATAATTGTAATATTTGCTGTAAATGTTTCTGATTTTCAGAAGACATCTCTATGAAAGAGAAACCTGCTGAAAAAAGTAAAGAAAAGAAAATGGTCAAGCCAGTACGAAAAGTCCAAAAGGTAGCACAGTTTTCAAGTCCAGAATGTAAAACAGGTTAGTTTTCTCAATATTATGTACCTCCTAAAGTTAGATATTCCTGAAATGGCATCTACATGGAAATAAATGTTTGTTAACCAGATGTTCTCATTGTTTGGCACATATGAAAATGGAATACAGTTTACATATCACTAGAGGCCCAGTGCATGGATTCATGCACTGGTGGGATCCCTCGACCTGGCTTGCGCCCTCTTGCAATCTGGGACCCCACCGGTGTACGATCGGGGCTGGGGAGGGACCATGGGAGGGCTCCAGGGCATGTCCGGCCGGTCTAGCCCAGTCCCGATTGGCTGGACCCCAGCAGCAAGCTAACCTTCTGGTCAGTGTGTCTGCCCCCTGGTAGTCAGTGTGTGTCATAGCTATCTGTCAAACGGTCGCTTAGGCTTTTATATAGATAGATTATTTTGTGTATGTGTATTTAATTGGCATAGCATAACCTACATGTATTTAGAATGTATAGTTTGATAAGTTCTTATATACTAGTAAGTCTATACCCATGAAGCCACAGGTTTACCATGATACTAAACACATCTATCACCCCCCTCAAATTTTTTTGTCATTTTTTAATAAAAATTAATCAGATGAAAGGTAATGATTTTTATGCAGTAAACTTTTATATAGAAAGGGATTGCTTATGACTGTCACTAACAAATGTATGGCAGTCCATGCCTGTAGTGGTCAGGCTGGGCTCTGAGTTGATCAATACTGTGAAAAAGAGAATTCCCTAGTTCCATAGTGATCAACATTTTAGGCTCTATCCAGATTGCCCAGATTTATAAACTAGCTTTGATCCTTTGATAAATGAGCTAATTTTAGTGTCCTTCATTTTTCCCATATGTAAAATGAGAAGGCAGTAGTACTTCTCATGGGGTCCTTGTCAGAACTAAAATAATACCTAAAAGGACTCAATGTAGTATCTGGCATATGTATGGTAAGCACTCAAATGTTAGGAATAAGTCCATTACTAATTATTATTATTTCGGATTATACTGAAAATGGCTATTTTAGTATATCATATTTATGTCAGTGAGTAATTTGGGCCAAGAGAGGGTGGAGAAAGTTGGGAGCTTGTCACTTTCAGCTTGGAGACATTTTGAATCAATCATTTATACATTCATTCATTATGCATATATTTTTGAGCACTTGCTATATGTGAGGTATTGTGCTATACTAGCTTAGCCAGTACAGTTGTAAGCAAGATGCACATAGTCCCTGCTCTCCTGAAGCTTATAATCTTGTCAGGAAGACGGTAATACACAGTTTGAATAAAGTGTGATGAATGTATGATAGGGGGTGTGCAAGATCTGTGGGAACAAAGAGCAGGAGTGATGGGGCACTGGATTTTGACCAGGCACTTGTATTTCTGGCCATAGACTAATTAATAGAGTGGCAAATAACATATTTTGTGACACCCATTGTTAACTTTAGCTGTCAGAAGAGAATGACCCTCACTGTATACAAATAAAAAAAAAATTATAGGAGCACGAATTATCTGAATGTAAACTAAACTAATTCTTAAAAAAACAAGGCACATGCCTTAGCTGGTTTGACTCAGTAGATAGTGTCAGCCTGCAGACTGAAGGATTCCGGGTTTGATTCCAGTCAAGGGCACATGCCTGGGTTGTGGGCTTGATCCCCTGTAGTGGCCATACAGGAGGCAGCTGACCAATGATTCTCTCATCATTGACCTTTCTATCTCCCTCCCTCTCCTTCCCTCTCTGAAATCAATAAAAAATAATAATAAGGCATGTTATTTTTCATGAGTTACTATGTAATACTGTTATCAGGGGGCATAGTTTGAAATGAAACACTGGAACTGCTATAACTTTTGAACACTGATCTTGGGTTGTATTTGTCCAGTTTTGTGGTAGGCTAATTCCTATGTGTGTACTGGGGCAGTGACTGAGACTGAGTCATTAAATGTGCATTAATAGTTTATCTATAGTGAAAGTCCTCTTTTTCTACCAATGACTGCATGAGACTATTCCAGAAAGCCAGAATTCAGAAATAACCAATGAGGATATTCAGAAGCCAACATTTATAAATAACTACCAGTATATTTATGGTTGCTTGCTTTTGATTCAGAAAAGTAAGCTGAAATTGAAGGGAGGTCTGTTCTCTCATTTTGCTTAAAAGCATAAAGTTTTTTATAACTAAATTGAGCAATAGACGTAAAATCTTTTAAATATTTTAGATTGACTGTTTAAGGTTAATAACAAGTTGCAAAAATATTTCTTTTATAAAATAAATAGCACACATTTATAATTCATGTTTCTTCATAATAGATGTTTTCATTAAAGTTATACTTGCATTTAAACTTTTAAATTAAAGCCCCATTTAAAGAAACTCTAAACAAATGTTTTTTATTATAAACTAGAGGCCTGGTGCACGAATTCGTACATGGGTGGGGTCCCTTGGGGTTGGCCTGCGGGGATCTGGCTGAAACTCTCAGTCCAACACCGCCTGTAACTCCTGCCTGCCTTTCCCACTCATCCCGGCCCCACTGTGCCTGCCTCTGGCTTGCACCCAGTCAGTCCCGATTGGGAGAGACTAACGTTGCCGCAGCGGCTGTGAGCCCTACGCCTGGTGCCCATCCGGAGGGAGGTGAGGGGGGCAAGGACGCACTCGGCCTTCTAGGCGGGCAGTGGGATGCCCTTGCTAGCCCAGGATCCAGATCTGTCCTGCTGACTTTTGTGCCGGTTGTTGGGAGCCACCTGGTAGCTGCTTTTATATTGTTTCTTCCCTGCGGAGTGTCTAGGGAAGGAAAGTGGCCAAGGTGCCCGAGGCCAACTTCTAGGAGGTGTCGCTGTCGGGATCAGGCCTGGCCTGTTCTCTGGAGATTGGACCTGGGAACTACTGAGGGAGTTAGTGGCTGCTGCCGGGCTGGTGGACCACTGGGATGGGTCGGTCAGCTGAGTGGCACTCCTGCTGTGGGAGCACACTGACCACCAGGGGGCAGCTCCTACGTTGAGCATCTGCCTTCTGGTGTTCAGTGCATGTCATAGCGATCAGTCATTTGGTTGTATGGTCGCTTAGGCTTTTATATATATAGAAGGCATGGCATCACAAAAAGCTTGAAAAATAGAAGAAACCACAAAAAAAACTACCCTTAGTTAAATAAAGTACTAGTATTATTTTGTGTACTTCCTTACAAAAGTTTTAAAATCATAATAATATGTGATTGTAGTCATTACATATATAAAGTTTTATCTTTTTCTCTTAGAAGCTTTCTATAGAACATTTTTGTTATTTCTTTTTTTTTATTGCTTAAAGTATTACAAAGGGTATTACATATGTCTCCTTTTTTCCCCCACCCTTGACAATCCCCTGGCCTCCCCTACCCTCCAGTGTCTTATGTTCATTGGTTATGCTTATATGCATGCATATAAGTCCTTCTGTTGATCTCTTACCTCCCCCTTCTGCCCCCCCATCTTCCCCCATTTTTGTTATTTCTTATAGAAATTGTGATTTGAAATGGCCACACAGTACTCTATTTAGTAGAAATCTAGTTTAATTCACCATTCATCATTCTTCAATATTTAGGTTAATTCTTATAATAATATAATGAACATTTTCATTTGTTTTTTCTTTCTTTTGTATTATTTCTATTAGATACCATGCTATTATTTGCATTATTTGATTAGATACCATGCTATTATTTGCATTATTTGAACAAGGTGAATGAGCAGTTTTGGGGCCCCTGACACATAATACTGTTTATTGTGTGTGTGTGTGTGTGTGTGTGTGTGTGTGTGTGTTTGTCTGTGTGTTGTATTTCTTTAAATGTGTATTTATATTGATTTCAAAGAGAAAGGGAGAGGGAGAGACAGGTAGAAACATCAGTGATGAGAGAGAATTATTTATTGGCTGCCTCCTACTCGCCCCACACTGGGGATCGAACCCACAACCCGAGCATATGCCCTTGACCAGAATCGAACCTGGGACCCTTCAGTGCCCAGGCTGATGCTCTATCCACTGAGCCAAACCAGCTAGGGCTATTGTCTCAATTTTAAGGATAACAAAATGAAGCTCATCCAGAGACCAGGTAGCTACCTCAAGGTCACACAGCCACTGGGGGCAGAGCTGCCACAAGGATGACTGTCCTTTGGAAGGCCCAGTTAGAGATGGAAAAATCTGGTCAGGACTACAAACTGGATGCTACAGGGCCCAGGCAGGTAACACCAAGGAGTGAAGAGCCAGGTCTGAGAAAACAGGCGCAGTGGCAAATGCTCATCAGCCCTGGAAGGTATGCCAGGAAGGAAGGTGGGTCTCATGTGGCCAGTGTTGATTTCTCCCTAGATGCAGGAAATCCAGATTTTGGGCTGAGGGCCATTTTGAGGCTGCCCAAGCCGGTGACGGAAGCTCCCAGCCTCTCCATTTTTTCTTTTTTCTTTTTTTAATTCTGGGCTTTATTTACCTTCTATAATTGAAACTTTATTGCCACTCCATGTCCCAGGCCACGGCCTGCTGAAAGCAGGCATCTGGGGTTTGTTTAGCTTCTATAATTGCAACTTTGTTGCTTAAAATGGAGCTCAGAGCCTGGCCGCAGAAGGAGGAAGCTTGACTTCCTCCATCACTGGAGCAAGCAAGCCTCCTGCTTGCTTCAGCTGTGTGGCTGCTGGCCGCCTTCTTGGTTGGGTTAATTTGCATATCCTGCTGATTAGCCAATGGGAAGTGTAGCAGAGGTATGATCAATTACCGTGTTTGTCTATTATTAGATTATATATATATACATTTTATATCCACTTATATTTCAACAAGCAATGCATAACTAGAATGATTTTATTATAAATCAACCAACAATGACTATGAATGTAAAAATCATTTTTCTAATTTAATTAGGTTTAAAGGACTATTTTATTATTTTTATTCCATTTCTTTTTTTTTAATTGGTTTTTTTACAGAGAGGAAGGGAGAGGGATAGAGAGAGTTAGAAACATCGATCAGCTGCCTCCTGCACACCTCCTATTGGGGATGTGCCCGCAACCAAGGTATATGCCCTTGACCGGAATCCAACCTGGGACCTTTCAGTCTGCAGGCCGACGCTCTATCCACTGAGCCAAACCAGTTAGGGCTTATTCCATTTCTTATATTACTTTGTATTTAAATATATATCTCATGCTTATTTTTTATGGTTTCTATTTTATAAACAGTCTTTTAGATCATTTGTTGTTTTTAAGTTACTGTCTATTTTGAGATGATGGTCTAATTTTAATTTTTTTACAACCTGACAATAGTAAATGAAAAGATTTTCTCCTGGTATACAGCTGTATTTACTGGAACATTCTTTTATTTTCATAAACTTTTATAATTCGGATAATTGAAAATGTTGATAGTATTTGTTTAATGTCATTATTTTACGCATTAAAATGTAGTGTGTAGTTTTGGTATATATCTGTGAAATTTAATGTGAAATTCCCTATAATATCATCACCTCCAAAGGTAATCACAGTTAACTGTTATATGTTATATATTTACTCAAATTTTTTTCTGTGCTTAGATTAAGTTCAGCAAATATACATTTTACTATGTGCCAGATACTGTGCTAGTGTGGATAACCAAACACTTTTATAGTTAAGGAATATTTTTGTTCTGTGGAAAAATTGTTGGATTCAGTGACCTAGTTTTTGAGGTTTCAGTTATCATTAATATTTTTTACTTAACTGTGTGTGGGTACATCAAGATTTAAACTTCATTGATTTTGGAGACTTAGGGTTAAAAGTAAAAGTAGATTATAAATCTTTTGACTTTGGCATAAAGTAAGCATTAAGAATATTAGGAAACCTGTATGATTGAGTAGATATACTTTTTACAGCTAAAATTTAAATTTTAAATTCAATGCTTATATTTTAGGTAGCAGTCATCTGATAAGTACATCTTCTTGGCGAGATGGACAAAAATTAGTAAAGAAGATTCTAGGACCTGCACCCAAAATGGAGCAAAAAGAGCGAAGGACAGTATCAAGTGACAGAAGTGGAAGAGAAAGAACTACTAAATCTGGTAAGTAATCTATTACATTACCTCAATAATTAAAATTTGCTTATGTAAGTACTTATAGAGGGTGAAAATACTCTTTTGGTAATGCTCTATGACTTTGCTTTGTATGTAAAATTGTGAATGTAGCTCAAAAAAGAAGACATTCTATTGGGCTTATCTATGGATAACTTCTGCACACAGCAGTTATGGTGATCTCTACTAAGAATTTTGTTTATGTTATATTTATTATATTGTGAATATCAAAGCATCATTTAAGCAAATATTAATAGACTTTTAGGAACCTTAGGAGAATCAAAACCAATTTCTCTGATCCCTATGTACACAAACACAGACATACATTAAAAAGGTTCAGTTTTTTTTGTTTGGAAGATTAGGAAATAAGCCCTGAGAGAGAATTGGGTATATAGGCAGTGGGCAGCAAAATTTGAATAGGATCCACAACTCCTTAGTTTGACCCTTGATTCCATTACTTTTCTCTTTTTGAAATTCTTTTTGAATGCTATTTGCAGTAACTAGCTACTTTTTCATGAACGCTAAGTTTGGAAAATGAAATATTTATACCGATAGGCCAGCTTTCCTTTTCAGCAGCAAAATCTGCCTTAATTTGAATTTATGCAATGGATTCAGTAAGAAATGCAATTGCAGGTATAATTTGGTATATAGAAGTTAATATATACTTTGTATTTGCTTCTCTTCACTTTAATTTAGCTTATAAACTCACATGCATTCTTAGCCTAAAAGTAAGCCACATCAACAAATATCTAGATGATAACATGATTGTTTTTCTATATATTTAATTTTTTCTGTCACTCTTTGGAGAGTTGTGTTGGTGTAATGTTGGTTTTTTTAAATCAGACGTTTGGGAGTTTGGGAGGGAGAGTAACATTAAATAAGCACATGAGAGAGAAATAATAATTTTCCATTAATAGTTAAATATTCACATCAATATCTGTTCTTATTTCAGAAATATTAAAATATGCATTTTTTCTAATGCCAAGGAAGCATAATGTTTCAGAATATAGAAATTCTCCTACTGCTAAAAAAAAAAAAAAAAAAAAAGATGATTTTGTTTCCTTCTATAATATTCTTTAGAAGACTTTATACAATATTTAAATTAGAGTTTAAGATAAAGGGAAATTTTCTCACTGAGTGCAATAAATTTTAGGAAAGAATACAGAGTTTTAATATATCACTAACAGTTCATCCTTTGCAGGAAGTCATATTGGAAGAGCAGAATCTGATCCCAGGTTAAATATTTCACATAGACATCTTCCACGAAACTCAGAACGTTCAAGAAGTAGAGCTCGGTCTGAAAATAATATAAAGAAATTAGCTCGATCTCTTCCAGATAATAAACAGGAGGAAAATACTGCCTTGAATAAAGACTTTTTACCTGTTGAAATTCGTGGAATTCTTGATGACCTACAGCTGGATTCTGCGACAAGGCAAGAGGCAGGAGATGTACAAAATCAGAAGTCATCAGCACCAGTACAAGCTTGGAGGAGTCATAGCCCAATAAAAAGAAAACCTGACAAAATAACAGCTAATGAAGATCCCCCTGTTATTTCTAAAAAGCGCCACTATGACACAGATGAGGTGCGACAGTACATTGTTAAACAGCAGGAGGAAAGGAAGAGGAAGCAAAATGAAGAGAAGAAGGCTCAAAAGGAGGCCACTGAGCAGAAGAACAAACGATTGCAGGAGCTCTACCGGAAGCAGAAAGAAGCCTTTACTAAAGTAAAAAATGTGCCTCCTTCTGAGCCATCAGCAACTAGGCGTCTACAGGAAACTTACTCCAAATTGCTACTAGAAAAGACCTTGCTTGAAGAGCCGACTCATCAACATACTATGCAGGAAATACAGGTAATAGTAGTGGCAGAAATACAAAGGCAAGCAACTTATGGTTAGGAAAAGTTTATTTGCTATACTATTTAAAAATTACCAACCATTCCTTTATGGTCAAGCAAAATTTGTAACGATGGCCTTTCATGAAATTTATTGTATATGAAGAGTTATTTGATAAATATGATTGAACATAAGTTCTCAATTAGAGATTTACTATTTCTCTGTTACCAATCTGTTCATCTCATCATCCATTGCTAGTTTTCATTGTATTACTGAGCACATGAAGTTAGATTATGATAATGAAAAGCCTAGTTTTGTGATCTGTGCTGAAATTAGAGAATATTCTAGTTCATTGTAGTAATTTTATGAGTATTGTTAATGTTTTTAAAAATAGTAAGTAACATTAAGTGTGTACCGTTTTAAAGGTTTTTACAGACTTAGCTTTAGTAAATTTTCAGAAGTCTGAGCAGATGTAGCTAATACTAGTATTTTTACTTATCTGGTGAAAAACTGAGGTTTAGAAAGAGTATAATATCCTCTAAATTATGCAGTTAATATTAGGTTCCCTTGTTGGATTTCAGGTATAAATTTGCTATTAATTGTAATGGCTGTTTTTAAAACAAACTAAGTTTAAATGGGTTTTATTTGACAGGGAAAAAAGCCCCTACGTTTCATTATTTTTATAAAGGTGAAATGATTTAATATTTGTCCCATGTATTCCCTGAATGTATCTTTGTGATTGGAGTCAGATGCATTTGATGTCCTTTTTCTACTAGACCAGACCAGGGTATCAGCCATCTGGAGAATCTGACAAAGAAAACAAAGTGCAGGAACGTCCCCCAAGTGCATCTTCCAGCAGTGACATGTCCCTGTCAGAACCACCACAGCCTCTTGCAAGGTAAAAAGGAGAGAATGTAAGATGATCAAGGGTCTGTCTGTCTTCCCATAAAATTTAGTGTAGTGGTCTATGCTCAGTTAATTTTGTTGATTGACCTATGTGAGCAAGAGCCTCTCCTGCCTCTGCTGCAGGTGGGTGGTAAGGAGCGAGGGGTCCCGGGCTGCAAGATCCCTGGACTGCGAGAGGGATGTCTGACTGCCGGCTTAGGCGTGATCCCTAGGGGGGGTTGGGCCTAACCCAGCAGGCGGACATCCCCCAAGGGATCCTGGACTGTGAGAGGGTGCAGGCCAGGCTGAGGGCCCCCCACCCCATGCACGAATGTCATGCGCCGGGCGTCTAGTTGATATACATAAAAGCCCAGCGACTGGAATGGCGAACGACCAGAACGACTGGTAGCCATGATGCGCACTACGGCAGCCAACTAACCTGATCCAGGGCCCTGATCAGCCACCCCCCTGCTGGCCCCCAACACCCAACCGGGGACGGGGCTGGCCGGCCAACCACCCGTGGTCCCTACCCTCAGCCGGCCCTGCTCCTGATTGGCCCCCAAAACCCTGATCGGAGGCCCCGCCCCCTTGGCATGCCGGCCTGATGGGCTCCCATCAGGGTGGGCCAACCAGACCCTACCCATGCACAAATTCGTGCACTGGGCCTCTAGTCATTTGATAGTGTAGGGTTAGCTGTGCCTCCCAGCTTTCTGTCACCTTCCATTTTGATAAGCATATTCATGTCATCATCCCAAAATAATGGATAATTCCAAGGGAAAAAAATTTCATGTTATTTTGTCTAAGAATCTTCTTAATAGTTAACATCAGCCTTCAATATATCTATAGTATCCCTTAATATACAGGGTGTCCATAGTCTGGAAACAGATGAATTAAATAATGTTGCCTAGGACATCTTTATTCTGTTATTAGACTTTATGGACACCTTTCATTGTATCATATATATATATATATATGACTGATTCTCATAGTTTTACATTGGTACTCATTGTTTTTATGTTCATTATTTTTTTAAGAACTAGATTGTAGTAATCTCCTTATTTCTTTAGTATATATGATGTTAAACATAAATGTTTGTCATTAACTATTAATTAGAATAATATATATCATGTCTATGTTAATATTTATCAATCTTTTTTGTTTTATAGTCTGCTTTAAGTTTCTGGGTTTTTTAAAAATATATTTTATTGAGTTTTTACAGAGAGGAAAGGGGAGAGATAGAGAGTCAGAAACATCGATGAGAGAGAAACATCGACCAGCTGCCTCCTGCACACTCCCCACTGGGGATATGCCCGCAACCAAGGTACATGCCCTAGACCGGAATCGAACCTGGGACCTTTCAGTCCGAAGGCCGACGCTCTATCCACTGAGCCAAACTGGTTTCGGCGTCTGTTTTAAGTTTTTAAAAATTCTTTATTGTTTAAAGTATTACATATGTGTCCTTTTTTACCCCATTGAGCTCTCCCTGGCTACCCCAAACCACCAGCACATGCCCTCACCCCCTAGTGTCTGTGTCCATTGGTTATGCTTATATGCATGTATACAAGTCCTTTGGTTGATCTCTTACCCTCCCCCCACCCTCTCCTGCCTTCTCTCTGAAGTTTGACAGTCTGTTCGAAGCTTCTCTAATATTTATCAATCTTAGCATTCTCTTTTATGTAGCATTATTTTTAAAGGGAAGGGTAGAGCCAGTGTTGTAAAGAATTTTGTCCACAGAGTCTTAAAGGTAAGAATGCCTTCTCTTTAATGAATAGTCCAAAATATCTTAGTTGATGAAAGCAGTTTGCAAAACAGTATGTATGTATGATAAAATTATATTTTTGTGAAATTAACACCAAAACATTACATACATGTAGAAAAACATTTGGGAAGATATAATTCTAAGTGAAATATTAATAGTGCCTCTTTGTCATTGTTTAGCTATGAGTGATCTTTATCTTTTTTGTCCTCTTCACCTGTCCTTTTTTTCTGCAGTGAGTGTACATTACTCCTATAATCAGAAAAAAACAAAACTTAAAAAAAACCCATTAGCTTAGTTATGAGTTGCTGTGTTAACGAACATATTGTGACTTTCATTTGCAGAAGGGACTTGACAGAACCTACATGGATGCCGCCTGATAGATTGAGCCCACGTGTCCATCATTCTCAACCACAGCCTCTTGTTGGAACAGCTGGAAATTTACTCTCTCATCTCTTGAGTCTAGAGCATGCAGGATTTTTGCATAAGGATTTGGAATCTATTTTACCAACCAGGAAGAACCATAATACTGCTTCAGGGCCATTAACTTTTACACCTCAACCGTATCTGACCTCACCAGCTGCTCATCAAGATGCCTTGTTAAAACCTAGTGCCAGCCAATATAAGAGTAAACTAGATCGTATTGAAGCCCTGAAAGCTACAGCTGCTTCTTTGTCTAGCAGGATTGAAAATGAAGCCAAGAAATTAGCTGGGGCTAACATTAATTATGGGTCAGTGTGGAACACTGAGTATGATGTGCAACAAACACCCCAAGAAGATGGACCTTGGACAAAGGTTGTAAGTCCACCTGTGAAAGAGGATACTGAAGATGTTTTCGCTGCCAGAATTCAAAAGATGCTAGGAACCTGTGTATCTCATGCAACTTTTGATGATGAGCTTCCTGGTGTAGGCAACCTTAGTGAATTTAAAAAGCTTCCTGAGGTGATAAGACCTCATAGTGCCATTTCAAGCTTCAGAATGAGATCCCCTGCTCCCAAACCAGAAGGGCTGCTGGCACAGTTGTGTAAGAAGCAGACTGACTCTTCTAGCTCTGATCTGCAGCCTTGTTCTCAATTCAAAGCCAAAACGTCCCTTGGTTCCAGCACAGACTCAGTCAGTGAAGGGCCTCTTCTTAGTGAGGGGAGTCTCTCTGAAGAAGAGGGAGGCCGAGATGGACGGCCCTCTTTGAAGATAGCAGAAATCTTAAAGGAAAAGGAATTTTGTGCTGGAGAAAGAAATGCTTATGAACCCATCAAACAGTTTCAGAAGGAAGCTGAAAAATTCTTACCACTTTTGGGTCACATAGGTGGTACACAAAGCAAAGAACCATGGGAAGAATTGGCAAAGGGAAGTCCACGTAGTGTCATTAATATTTTTACAAAATCATATCAGTCATATGGGAAAGGTGAGAAAAATAAGTAAGCTTTGTAATATTTGTATATTATCTTAATTTTTTCATAATTCTATAAAGATAATACTTAAGTACAAATTTTCATTGTTAATGAGGGTAATGGAAACATTGTCTAAATCAAAATTATCTGCCAACTTCAATTAGAGTATTGTAATTTAATCTTTAAATTTTTAGTTTTTAATGTCATAAAACAATCATTGATTGGTAATTATAGAAATTTTGGTCTAATTTAGAGAAACTCATAGATGATGATCAAGATTGGTATGTATACTAGGTTTTCTGTGACCATAGATATGTAATTTATATAGTAAGTCTATTTCTTAATACAGTAACTTGTGAATTATTGGTAATATAGTGGTCAGGAATTAAGAGGGGCAACTATAGTAACATTTCTGATAATGAAAACAAATCTATTACTGTTCATCAACACTAATTTTAAAAACAGACTTTGAAGAGTAATGTAGCTCCATAGTTGGTTCCTGAAACAATAACTTCTAAAGGGCCCTTCTTGGCCTGAGATTCTGCAACACAATTTTTCTATGATGGACTTAGTTCCTTCAAGCCCTTTCTTTGTTCTTACTGCCATAGGTGGATTCAACTGTCTTAGGTTTAACCTTAGAATTTCAGGTTGGAGAGTGAGGCTGAGCCTTAAGTCAGCTATTGATACTGTGGTTTTTTAATTTGCATTCTACACAGTGTACAACTTATTTGACAAATGGAGTGATTTCATCTGTTCATCTTATGCTTAATTGGGTATCACATTGGGTTTTCCCTGAATTCATATTTAGCTACTTTGTTATGATCTTACGTAGATTTATATAGACTATTGATCTTTTTGGTTTAACACATTTCTGTAGATGGTAATTTTAAAGTTCTTTGGATTTTAAAGTTCTTTTGAAGAAAGTAAAGTGTTTTCAAAGCAACCTTATTTTTTAAATAAGAAATTTGGGTTCCTAAATCCTTCTATTAGATTTTCATTAAAATTTTATAATTACACTGAAATACTTACAGTTGAAATAATATGTTATCTGGGATTTGGTTCAAAGTACTCTGTAAGGGGAATGAGAGATGGGGAGAATAGGAAATTTAATTGAAACTAGATTGATCATGTATTGATAATTGTTGAAGTTGGGTGATGGATACTTCGGTTTCATTATGCTAGTCTCTACTTTCATGTATGCTTGAAAAGTAATAAAAAGTTAAAAATGTATTGTTAGATATAAAGATAAATTGAAAAGCACTAGTAAAAGCAAACAGAAATATCCTTAAATCTATGTTGTTAATCCCCATGTTGTGGAATGTTTTGCTTGTAGTATTTTTATTTTTGTTTTAAAACACATTTCAATTATTACTTTTGACAGAGTTTGAAGACAGGTTCAAAAGAGGGGCATCAGCATCACAGCCCTTGAATGCCAGCACAACTCCTCTAAGCAGTGTTTCATATGAAGATGATTTTGTCTCCTCTCCAGGGAGTGGGACTTTGACAGAAAAAAAATCAGCTCTTGAACCTAGGTAAGAATATGTTGACAATGTGGAATGAAATCTGAAAAATGAAAGAAACTTACAAATGAGAACTGCAGTCTGAATATTAGGCAGATTTTGCTTGCTTAAAGATACATTTTGAGGTTGCATAGCACTGGTTTTTAAGAACACAGATTCTGGATTCAGACTTCCTGGTTTTAAGTCCTGATTCTCCTGATGATTAGTCGTTTGTCTTTGGGTTTATTACTAACCTCCCCATGCCTCAGTTTTCCTCTCTGTGAAATCGGAAAGAATAACAGTACTAGTCTCATGGAGTGTTATGAATATTCAGTTAAATACAAAGTATTTAGATCAGGGCCTGGCACATAGTAAGCAGAATAAAGGTTATTAAATCAGTCTGTGAGTTCCTAGTAGAGGATCGTATTGGGGAACTAATCCACGTTATACTAATGTAAGAAGATTAAGAAATGGTTTTGTGTGATAGAACTGAGGACAACCAGATAGATTCTTGACTTCATGATCCAAATCAATATTTTTTTTTAATTGGGATAACATGTAAAATTTTGCAAAGCATTGAAAAAGAATTATCCTATATAATAAAAGAGAAATATGTAAATTGACCATCCCTATGCTACACTCACCAGCTGATCAGAAGTGAGTATGCAATTTAACCCAACAAAAATGTGGGTTAATTTGCATACACAGGCGCCAGGCAGAGAGCAGAGCTGGAGAGCCAGCGGCTTGGGGGGATGTGGCTCCCTCAGTCGCTCCCCCCAAGCTGCTCAGTGGGAGAGCCGGAGGCTTTGGGGGACATGGCTCCGATGGTCGGTCGCTCCCAGCAGGCAGGCAGGTGAGCAGTTAGAAGCGAGCGGTCCCAGATCGTGCCTGAGGGCTCCCAGATTGGAGAGGGTGCAGGGACCCCCACACTCCCCCAGTGCACGACATTCGTGCACTGGGCCTCTAGTTATTAATATTTATTGATCACTTAATGTGCAAGGCACTGAGAGGACTGAGGGGCCTTTACCTGTATTAGCTAATTCTTATTATAGCCTGATATGATTAGAATTATATTACCATTCCTACTTCAGGAAGTGAAGCACTAAGTTACTTGTACCAAGTCATACAGCAAGTGAATCAGACTTTTCCTGATTTTCTTACTATATAAAGTACTCTGTAATTACTTACATTCAATATAATTTTCTTCAAAATTTACAAATTGTAATTTACATAAAATTATTGGATGATCTTTTAAAAATAGTTATATCTAGTTGGACTAACAAAATAAGTATTATTCAAATAATATCAGGAAAAGTGTAGTTTTAAATTTTGAGGTCTTAAGAAAAGATTAAATTTTAAAATAAAAACTTGTGACATTTAGTATCAGGAATCAATATGATTTAGTGCATTTTATGTTTAGGTTGAAGTAGAACATATTAAATTGTTGTTCCCTGTAAGATTATCAATAGGAAAATAATGATCATATATTAAATTATAAATCTGAATAGAAATTGAGGCCGCAGTTTCTAGTATCCAACATACTTTTCCTCTTCTGTCAAAATTGTCCATTTTTATTGGTTTCACTTTAATAACTCCCTTATATTTTTCTCAGTAATAAATTGAGCCATAGGAAAGAATCCTGGCTTATGGTAGTAAGAAAACAAAAACAAAAAAGTGGAAGGCATCTTTGAGTATAATTATATTCTCCTTGTGATCAAATAGATTTAAAATATCTATACATTAGCTTCATTTTAATACTTGTTTGTTTTTTTAACCACTGTTATTCTTTGACAGTATTGGTGGTAGCAATTTGGGCACTAAAGAAGACCATTCTAGCAGGAAGTCAGCCTATGATCTTTCCTCTGTGGATGTTACTTCCCAGCATTCATCAGGGACCCAGTCTGCTGCATCTTCTTGTTCATCTACTTCTTCTAAAGGAAGAAAAGGAAAAAAAGAAAAGATAGAATGTAAGTGGAATTCTACATGGTGACTTTTTCTATTACCAGTGATTTTGTGGTAGTAATTTAAAGTTATTTTATTCCGTAAGCAGTTAGGTGAGTTTCTTTATGATAATGTAATTAGCTTTCATATTATTGTAGTAATACCTTTCGATATATAATAGTATAAATCTTTTGCTTAATACAAAAGGAATACATTTGCAATGATAAAAATTTAAGGATTATAGATAAGCCATCATATAAGAAATATAAATTCCCATTGAGCCCTTTGCTCAGAGATAGCTATTAATACTTGATGCCTATTTTTTCAATCCTATATAATAAAACCCTAATATGCAAATCGACTGAATGGTGGAACGACTGGTTGTTATGATACACACTGACCACCAGGGAGCAGACGCTCAACACAGGAACTGCCCCCTGTCAATGCACTCCCACAAGGGGAGTGCTGCTCAGCCAGAAGCCTGGCTCATGCCTGGTGAGTGCTGCAGCAGTGGCAGGAGCCTCTCCCGCCTCCACTGCAGGCTGGTGGTAAGGAGCCAGGGATCCCGACTGCGAGATGTCTGACTGCTGGCTCAGCCTGATCCCTGGGGGGAT
>NW_006284340.1:1814638-1828501 GCF_000327345.1 Myotis davidii | reverse complement strand
GACATGCATTGACTCTGGCTTGCACATTTTGTGGTCAGCCCTGATTCTGACACTTATAACTGTGTGACAAAGCCAATTACTTCACTTCTCTCTGCTTCAGTTTTTCCAACCATAAGATGGGGAAAATGGTATTACTGCCTCAGAAGGATCATGTAATGTACTACTTTTTATAATCAGGGCAAAAAAATGTAGCTGCCCATAACAACAGCAAGATGCCTTTCACCTGTATGAAAAATATGGTCACTGGTGCATGCAACGTTCTGGATTGTGAGAAAGATGTCCGACTGCCGGTTTAGACCCAACATCCCCCGAGGGGTCCCGGATTGCGAGAGGATGCAGGCTGGGCTGAGGGGACCCCCTCAACCCCCGTGCACAAATTTCGTGTACCAGGCCTCTAGTGTATACATAAAAATACATACCGCTCCCTAGCCGGTGACTTCAGTTGGTTAGAGCATCATCCTGTACACCAAGAGGTTGCAGGTTTGATTCCCTGTCAGGCCACATACTAGGATGCAGATCTGATCCCTGGTCAGGGTTTGTACAGGGGGCAACCATCTATGTTTCTCTCTTACATTGATGTTTCTCTCTCTCCCCACTTCCTCTCTCTCTAAAAAAGTCAGTGAGGAACATATCCTTGGGTGAGCATGAAAACAAAACAAACAAAAAACATACACAAACATCTTTATTTTAAAAAGAGAAATAAAATGTTGTTTAGCAGCTGCTTTTTAAAAAAACTTTATAGTATGTCATGTACATCTCTTGAGTGTCATTATGTATAACTAGAGGCCTGGTGCACTCTCTTGTAATCAGGGACCTGTCGGGGGATGTTAGACTGCTGGTTTCAAGCCGATCCCCACAGGCTAGGCTGAGGGACTTCACTGGTGCATGAAACTGTGCACTGGGCCGGTTTCGGCCAGATCCCCACAGGCCAGGCCAAGGGGCCCTGGGCCTCTATAATACGTATAAGTTCTTTGGTTAATCTCTTCCCACCCCCTTGCTTCCCCCTTCCCTCTGAGATTCATCAGTCTGTTCCATGTTTCCATGCCTGTGTGTTGAGCATCTGCCCCCTGGTGGTCAGTGCGCATCATAGCGAACGGTCGAACTGTTGGACATTTAGCATATTAGCCTTTTATATATATAGATACTCAGATTTTCTTAACTGAAAAATAAAGATAGCAATAGATGTTTCATATAGTAATTTTGAAGCTTCCATGAAATTAACAGATAGCATGTGTACTTAGCACAGTAGCTGGCCCATGAGGCACTCTGTGTATTTTGAGTGATTGAAAAAGAATACCCTTCAATCCCCTCCATTCTGCTCTTGGCTATGTTGCCATAGAGGTGAGAAGATAGAGTAAATAGGCAGAGGCCTCTTAAACTCACAGGATGACCCTTAGGGAATGATTTTCTTCCAAATTGTCTTTTCTAAATGTAAAAAATTGTTCATTGAGTTATAAAAAAGGGGGGAGGGGAGAAAACAGTAAATATAGACAACTATTTAAAAATTAAAAATTACCTACAGATAACCAATGTTAACTTTCATTTTAGATTTTATTTGATTTTATTTATTTATTTTTTTAATATATTTTATTGATTTTCTACAGAGAGGAAGGGAGAGAGACAGAGAGCCAGAAACATCGATGAGAGAGAAACATTGATCAGCTGCCTCTTGCACATCTCCTACTGGGGATGTGCCCGCAACCCAGGTACATGCCCTTAATCGGAATCGAACCTGGGACCCTTCAGTCCGCAGGCCGATGCTCCAAACCAGTTTCGGCTAGATTTTATTTTATTGTGCTAAAATATATGTAATGTAAACTTTGTCATTTTAACTGTTTCAAGTGAACAATCCATTAAGCACATTCACATTGTTGTGTAACCATCATTTCTAGACCTTTTTCATCTTTCCAAACTAAATCTCTATACCCATTAAACAATAACTCCCCATTCCTCTCTTCTTCCAGCCGCTTTTTTGATTTCAGAGGGGAAGGGAGAAGGAGAGAGAGAGAGAGATAGAAACATCAATGATGAGAGAGAATCATTGATGGGCTGCTTCCTACACGCCCCCTACTGGGGATCGAGCCTGCAACCTGGGCAGGTGCTCTTGACCGGAATCAAACCCGTGGCCCTTCAGTCCATAGGCCAATGCTCTATCCACTGAGCCAAACCAGCTGGGGCTATAAATGTATCTTTATGCGTTAGTCTGGTTCTTTCCTTTAAGGGAATATCCTAGAAGTTAGTTAATGGGACAAACAGTATGCCATGCTTAAAATTTGGATACATTTTGCCAAATAACCCTTCAGAAAGCCAGTGTCATTTTATACTTCAGTATGAGAGTGCTAGTAGCAATTATTTCTTAATCATCAACTTAGTCATAACTCTCTTGCAGATTGGAAGCATTCTGAAAGTCTTTAGTAGGAACATTAGACATCATTTTATCGGCACTTCCCAGAGTCTGTCTTTTCTTATGAAAAACTGATTCAGTGCGAGAGGCTGTTTCACAGCTGTTCTGAGGCTGATGAAAGAACTACATGATTCTGTATATTTGGGGAAATACTTTTAAGAGTAAAACAGCCGAAACCAGTTTGGGTCAGTGGATAGAGCGTCGGCCTGCGGACTGAAGGGTCCCAGGTTCAATTCCGGTCAGGGGCATGTATCTGGGTTGCGGGCACCTCCCCAGTGGGAGGTGTGCAGGAGGCAGCTGATCGATGTTCCTCTCTCATCGATGTTTCTAGCTCTCTGTCTCTCTCCCTTCCTCTGTAAAAAAATCAATAAAATATATATATTTTTTAAAAAAGAGTAAAACAGGCCTCTTACCTACCAATTCGTCAACACTTCTAATATGCTAATACGCATTATTTATTTTAGGAAGAAGGTGAGCCCATATAGTATGAAGTACTATCCAAATTTATTTGACCACAGACTCATTTCTTTAATTAGCATGTTATGACATTAGCAGTCATACTGAACACATTTTGTGAAATGCTGATCTTGCTCAATTCTTTTATTTTGCAATTTTATGCTTTGTTTACATCAGTGTCTCACTTAAGGTTAGTTATTGGCAAAGCCTGAATTCTGACTTCTAAGATGTTTAAAGGCAATCAGGTAATATATATGGAGTGCATTTTAAGTTATAGAGTGCTATTTAAATGTTTACTATTATCTAGAATCCCAAATCTTTTACTATAATATACTGTACAACTTAAAATACCATGATATATTATTGAATAGGAGTATAAGCAATATGATTCACTATAGGTTTTTAAAATTTATAATCTAAAACATGATGATATGTAGTATAGGTAGTGTCTTGTGGCTTTTAGATTCTCAATCCCCTCTAACAATGCCTTAGAAATACTCTATGTATTTTACTTTCCACAGCATCATCTTAAACTTTGTTTCTTATTTATCCCCAAGTTCTAAAATCAGTGTAATTTTTGTTGTGTGTATTTTATTTGGTGATGAAAAGGAGTGTCTGCATGCTCTGTACAAAAAGCTTCTTCCCAGTGAAGTTGAAAGTAGTTAGATTAAAGTAGCAGTCATCATTCCATACTAAACTCTGTACCCATTAAACAATGACTTCCCATTCTTCCTTCCCTTACCCCAGTAGCTACCACTCTACATTTCTTTTGAAAATACTTATTTTTCTTTAATGTTTATATTGATTTCAGAGAGAGGTAGGGAGAGGGAGATAGAAACATCAATGATGAGAGAGAATCATTGATCGGCTGCCTGCTGCATGTCCCTCCCACCCCCCACCGGGGATCAAGCCCGCAACCCAGGCATGAGCCCTAACTGGGAATTGAACTGTGACCTCCTGGTTCATAGGTTGAACTTAACCACTGAGCCACACTGGCTGGGCACCATTCTTTCTGTCTCTATGAATTTGACTAGGAAATTTAACCATTGTTAAGTACACACATAGTTGGGTAGAAATAAGTAAACTTACTTATTGTATAACTATTACCATTATGCATCTCCAAAACTGTTTCATCATCCCAAACTGAAACTCTTCACTCATTAAGTAATAACTCTTATGCTCCCATTCCCCCCTCCCCGACACCTGGTAACAGCTGTTCTACTTAGTGTCTCTATGAATTTGCCTATTCTATGTACTATATAAGTGTATAATCACAGAATATTTGTCCTTTTCTGGCTGACTTATTTTACTAAATGTAATGTCTAATACCTTAATCTATGTTGTAGCATGTCAGAATGTCTTCCTTTTTAAGGCCAAATAATATTTCATTGTATGTATATACCACTTTTTATTGTTTGTTATACATTCATCAAAGTGTTGAAGGACACTTGGGTTGCTTTTACCTTTTGTCTGTTGTGAATAATGCTGCTATGAACATGGGTTCACAGTATAATTTTTTTATTTTATTTTCCATTTTCTTTTAATTGTTAACCATATATCTATGTTTAAAAAAATTGTTTAGTTGCCATTAAAATGCAGTTCTTTGTTCTTCTTTTTCTAATGTGACAAATATTTTCCCATGCTGCTATTGAGACATATCATCAAGGTGAATAATGCACTAGATGTAGAATCATAAGGTCTGGGCTTATGTCCTATTTCTGCCATTGACCAAGTATCCTTAAGCAAGTAGCCTCCTACATCTCTAGTTATCTCATCATTAAATGAGCATACGCTTCCCACTTCATAAGATGTTTAAAGGCAATCAAGTAATATATATGGAGTGCATTTTAAGTTATAAAGTGCTATTTAAATGTTTACTATTATCTATGTAACTTAGACAACTCTTCTGTTGCAAATGTAGGATAAACTTTAAAAAATTATATAAAGTTTTTCACGGAGTGTTGTGCATAATTTTTGTTTGTTGGTGTCATAATCTCATTAAGATACTCCTATAGGTGAAATCATTCTGAGCCAGAGAATCTGAACAGTCTTATGAATTTGGTTACATAGTTCTTGTCCTAGAGTTTTTCAAAAGGATTGTGTAGTCCATTGTGGCAGTTGATAACATTTTTGGCACCTTTTGGTTTTATCCTTGAAAGACTTCTTTTTATTTTTTTTGTAGGCGTAGAATAGTACTATATACTTATCTTTTTTAATCATTTGATTTAAGAACCATTTATTTTTAATAGCAAATAGGGGATGTTAATGGAAGAAACATCACTTTTCTAAAATGAAAACAGAAGGATGAACTTTATTTTAGATATGAAAAACACATTTTAAAAATAAATCCACTTTTAAATATTCTGTTTTGCACTTGTTATTTTACTGAAATCTAGGTATCTATCAATTACCATTCAGTCTCTTCTATTGAGAATCTGCTTTATAAGAAATTTACTTTATAGGGCTGGATTCACTCACTGGAAATGTTCAGAGCTCACTTCTTGATGAGGAAAAAGTACACTCTGTCTCAGAACGTGACTCTCATCAAGAGAAGAAATCTGAGACCAGTAGCAAACTCTCTGTCAAAGATTATGAACAGACTCTTGACACAGATAGCACTTTGGAGGATCTTTCTGGGCATTCTGTGAGGTAAAGTAATGTATATTTTATACTGTAATCCATTTTAATTAATGTTACAATATTATTGATATTCAATGAATTCATTTAATGAATTTCTGTATTTTATGAATAGATACTGTAGCTTTGTTCATAGCTCTAGTTTTTATATATATTTTAGAGTGTGACCAACTTTCATCTAAACTATTAATAACCTCTCTCCCTCAGGAATTCTATGCCTCTAGCACAACCCACCTTTCTATTCTAAATGCCATTGCCATAGTTGTTTTCTTGGTTTAACCCTTTGACCAAGCAGGTACTTTCCTTGGGGCACTTTGGTAGCTCAGAGTTACCCCCCCACACATCAATTCTAAGAACTTAACTTTATCCAAAGTGTTTTCACAAACTATCTCATTTCCTTTATCTATACCTTTTGCTTCTCAACTGTTTCTTTTACTCTTGTGATAGAACTGCGTAGCATTCTTTTGATCTCATTGTTTATTTTTTCTCTCCTGCTCAACTTATTAGATGACTCAAGCAGATTTTAAAATCTCATTTTTATATTGAATACGGAGTTTGCATACTCTGGTCCCCCCCCCCCCTTGGGTTAAAAGGAGTAATAAAAGAGTAGTTTTTGTCATTTCTTAATTTTTAGTACAAAATTATTTTTTTCTCTTTCAGAGCCATATGTTAATACATTTTTTATAAGACTTGATCTTACCTTTTATATGTGGCTGTAAGTTTTTGCTATTATAGTAGAGGAATTTGCTTCATACTACAATAATGATTCATGGTGTATTTACATTGTAGAGAAAAGAGTTAGTGGCAGTTTAATCCAGAGACTCCTTTTAGGCAGGGTTTGTCTCTAGTTTTGTTCACTACTGTAAATATGAAAATAAGAGGAATGCTCAGAGTACGTTCAGCATAGTGACTATGTTGAATGAATAAATGCCTGAATCATAGCTTTTTAAAGCTGATGTTAATAAAGACAGTAATGTGTGCTATTCTTACGAATTGGTTAGCTGGTTCCTGAAATAGTTTTCTCTTTTCTAATGTTTTTTTTTTTGAAACAAATCTTCTAGTGTCTCCACAGACAAGGGAAGGTCTCAGAAAACTCCAGCTTCTCCACTATCTCCAAGTTCCCAGAAACTGTTGCAGTTTGACCTTCCAGGAACTTCATTAGAAAGATCTAAATCCTCAGTTATAATGCCTCCAACTATAGCAGGATTCAAGCCTAGTGCAGCTTTTCCTGATATGAACATGGCTGCCAGCAGAGCAACTACAGAGATGATGACTTCAACACCAGGCAAGTCGACCTGTGTGGTTGTAATTTTAAAAATAAGGTTACTTATCTTGGGGAAAATGTTTCAGTTAAATTATAGGGAAATGGTTTTTCAACTGGATATGATTACTTTTTAAAGTTTTAAACAGAAACTGTACAGGAAAATATTAAGAAGCATAAGAGATTCAATAGTGGTGATTTTTCCCATCTTGCCAACATTAGTAAAAACACTGAAAAATGTATGTCATGGATGTACTCCTAAGTGTTTATAGGTTTGTATGTAAGTACATACCCATGCATGTGCATACTCCCCCCCTGACCTCTCACCTTACCCCCCCTCCCAAACACACACACACAAGAAGTAACTATTAAAAGACACTGTATTTCTAAGTCACTGTCTTTGTTTTGGGCTCTTAAATTTAGAAATGAATTTTAGAAATCTGAGATGCAATTTAATTTCATGTGAACTTTAACATTTGACAATTGTTATGCCCTCCAGGTTCTAAACGTTTTTCTCCTGCTGGCCTCCAGCATCGTATGGCAGCTGAACTGAGTTACTTGAGTGCCATTGAGGAGTCAGTGCGCCAACTGTCAGATGTAGAAAGAGTTAGAGGCATTTCACTTGCTCAGCAAGAAAGTGTGTCTCTGGCTCAGATTATAAAGGTATTTGTGGGGTTTTCTTCTTTAGCTTTCTTTGTGTGTTTTTCCCCCTCTTTTCTTCGTTAATCTTAAAAAAATAATAATCTTAATGGTGAATTAAAAAAACATAGTAGGTGGTCACTAAGTATTTTGATAAATGATAAATGGTTGTTGTGTTGAGAAAACAGCCCTGGGATTAATGTAGTCACTGAGTTGTAATAGTTTAGTATCTTAGAATTAAAAGTTGATCACTTCTTTATCTTGAAGGCACAGCAGCAGCGCCATGAAAGAGACTTGGCCCTTTTGAAATTAAAGGCTGAACAAGAGACTCTGGAGTGTCAGAGACAGTTAGAAGAAACCCGAAACAAAGCAGCTCAGGTACCTTATTTTGCAGCAAAGTTATTAAACCTAAATTTGTATCTTTGAGATCACTTTAGTATTTTTTTAATTATATAAGTAAAGAAGAGAAGATGTAAAATATGTCCTATGGGTTAATTTCATGTCATTTGATTCTTGTAGCAACCCTGTGAAATTAAGTAGTCAGGATGTAGCCCCAATTTAATAAGTGGAAGCTGAGGTAACTACATGGTAGTTGCTTATCTATAGTCACATCAACTCTTAACCAGTGGAGTTAAGACTTAAACTTCAGCAGTGATTTCTTAAGACTTCAGATTTTAAACCCATTGTTCTTTTGATCTATGAAACAAATTTACAAATTCTGCGACATGACGAAAGTTTTCTTTTCACTCTCTTTTATGCACAGGTCCATGCGGAATCATTACAGCAGGTGGTTAAATCACAACGGGATGTAACTGAAGTCCTACAGGAAGCAACTTGTAAAATAGCTGCTCAGCAGACAGAGACTGCTCGCCTTACCACAGACGCAGCACGCCAAATCTGCGAGGTGAGAGCTACTGAGAACCCTTTTCTTCTTCATTCTTTTTAGTCAGTCTGAATAACTTTGGCCTTTTATTGCAGTGTCTTGTACATTTGATTTTATAGAGGCAGAAAAAAAGATGAACTCTAAATTTTGCCCTTGAGTAAGCTTTTTAAAAAGATATTAATTTTATTGATGAATAATTTACAAAAAAATAACGTACCCATTATAAGGATATAGTTTGATGACTTTTGACAAATATGTAGATACCTGTATCTGTATATTTCTATAGCTTATCTTTCCATCCCTATCAACACTACTATAATCAATATTTCCAACACTCTAAAAAGATCTCCCATGCCCCTTTGCAGTCAGTCCCCAACCTCAGTCCAGGAAGCCACTGGTCTGCTTTGTATGAAGATGTTTCATTTTTACCCGGGGTCGTTAGTGTCTTTTACAGTGTTGTTAGTGCCAAGGACAAAGCTAGAAATAGTTTTTACTCTATATAGGATATCATAACCGATAGATATAGTTTCATTTATTTAAGCAGTTACAATTTAGGATTGCTTGTGAAATGATTGTTATTAATAAGCCATGAACCTTCTACATGTTAGATATTGTGGAATTGTGCAAATAAATATAAAGTAGCATCTCTTTTCTCAGGAAAATTTTAGACAACATTAACAAAGATTTCAAAAACACTTCAGGTCATCAAGACAGTGGTTGAAAAAAATACAAAATGAATAACACACGCAGCAGTGGCAGTAGTGGCTAAGAATAGGGAAAACATACTCATGTTGCTCAGAAAAGACTCAGATAGGAACTAGTAATTGAATTGATTCTTGAAGGAAGATTGAATTTTTGGTTTACTATGGCTCATTATATGACTTAAATGTTTTCTGTCTAATTTGTAGATTGTTATAGCTGGGTGAAACCTTAGAAATCATGTTGTATTTATCTCTTTATTTTTATAAGGAAGCAGTTGAGACTTAAAAAGACTAAATGATTTGCCCATAATATTTATCTGTTACTGCAGAATTTGCTCTCTAAATCCACTGATCTTCCAAGATGCTCTGCTCCCTCTCAGTTCATCACTTTTGGCTTGTGTGTTCATATTTAGATGGCAGAGTTGACTCGAACTCATATATCAGATGCCATTACTGCTTCAGGAGCTCCCCTACCAACACTGTATGACCACCAGCGGATACATGCTTCAGACTTCGTGAAGCAACTGAGGACCAGAGCTGAAACAGATAGGTTAATATTCAGTCATTCTGCAAATATGTCATGAGTATCTGCTGAGTTTCAGGCACTATTGTGGGTGCAGGGAATACAGTTTTGGGCATACAGTCTAGAGCAGGGGTGGGCAAACTTTTTGACTCGAGGGCCACAATGGGTTCGTAAACTGGACCGGAGGGCCAGAACAAAAGCATGGATGGAGTGTTTGTGTGAACTAATATAAATTCAAAGTAAACATCATTACATAAAAGGGTACGGTCTTTTTTTTTTTTTTGTTTTTTTTATTTCAAATGGGCCAGATCCGGCCTGCGGGCCGTAGTTTGCCCACGGCTGACAGAGGAAAAGTAAACCAGCTAGGGGCTGGAGTATGTCTTTTTAATTTTTTTCTGTCAATCTCTGCCTTTTGCTGGGGGAATTGAAATTAGTTACATTTAAAGTAATTACTGATAAAGAATTCTAACTCTCTATCCCTCTCCCTTCCTCTCTGTAAAAAAATCAATACAATATATTAAAAAATAATAAAAGAACTTTCACAGCTGAAAGTTTCACTTAAAGGTTTTATTAAGCCAAAATAGTAGCCAAAAGAGAATACCAAGCCTGGGGTTCAAAGTCTAAACCACCAGCACGTGAGTAGGTAGAAAGCGCTACCATGCCTGCCACATAAATAAGAAGCAGAGGCCCCGGGGTTCTGTGGTACCTACCTATTCTCTCTCAGATGATCTCAGAAATAGCTCATGGATAGAGTGTTTGTGTGAACTAAAATAAATTCAAAGTAAACATCATTACATAAAGGGTACGGTCTTTGTTTTTTTTTTAGTTTTATTCATTTCAAATGGGCCAGATCCGGCCTGCGGGCCGTAGTTTGCCCACGGCTGGTCTAGAGGAAAAGGTAGATGTTATTCAAATAGTCACTTAAGAAATGGTCACTGTAAACTGAGGTATGTGTTATGAAAGAAAGGATCGTTGTCTCTGAGATACATAACAAAGGAATTTGAATAGCCTGTGGGTACAAGGAGGTCAGAGAAAGTTTTCCTGAAGAAGTAAAGCTTATGGTAAGATACAGTGGATGAAAAGGAGTTGGTGTTGTAAAGGAGGTAAAGAATATACAGGTCAATACATGTAAAGGTAGCAAGAGAAAAGGAAGGAAGACCAATGGGATTAGAGGCAGAGAGCAAAGGGGAGAATGGTAGATGATGCAGGGATCGGATCATGGTAGGGCCTTGCAGACCGTAAGGATTTTGTTTATTCTAGAGCAGTGAAAAGTCATTAGAAAGTGTTTTAGGCAGGGCTGGGTAATGTGATCATGTTTTGTGTGTGTCTTCTTTCTTTTACATCACATTTTGACTGTCTCTAATTTATAGATTTTAAGTCTATTCACATTAGTTGATACTTGGGGTGATTTTTGCTTATTTCTCATAATAAAAAAGAAAAAGCTCTTTTTAAAAAAAAATCCTCATCTGAGGAGTGATGATATTTTTTTTCATTGACTTAGAGAGAAAAGGGAGAGCATAAATGAATGCCTTCGAATACTTTGTAAGTTATTTCATAATTCCTGTTCATTCAAGGTTTTATCTAATAATGTTGAGCAGTATTAAAATCTTGCTCCTATTAGAGACTTTAAATGTTGAACAAGTTTTGTTTTGTTTTTGTAGGAAAAGTCAATCTGTTTCACTCTCTCACAATAATGAAGGAACCCCTGACTCAAAGCATCAGAAGTATTCTTCATATGATAGTTATTCTGAGTCTTCAAGATACAAGAATCATGATAGAAGGTGAAAAGAGGGTTTTGTTTTAACGTTTGTGAGTTTATTTGAACCAGACTAACAATTGCCAGGAGACAAAGTCTCAACGCATTGAGATAATGTATCAGAGAATGGCAGTTTGCACCATATTTTGTACATTCTGAAAAGAGTTTGATGTAGTAAAGTATGATAAGTAGCTGATAGTTGCTTTTTTTTTTACTTCTCAATTTCACTTATTTAAATGAAAGTTTTACCTTCCCCATTTAATTTGCTGATTTGTAAAACAGTTGTTTCATGTAACAATATAGTTGCCATTCCTTGAGAACCTATATTATATAAGCACTGTATAAATTTGTTTTTTTTATACTTTATCTTTCATCCAGGTTACCCTAATGTTAACATTTTACTTATATTTGCTTTAGCAAGTAGAACTTTTAAAGAAGGCGATAGAGGTCAACACCATCTAAGGTCATAGATAGTCTATTGGATTTGGCAATTAGAGTTTAGGTAGAGGTTAGAAGAGTAGTTCCAGTAGAGTAGTCGGGGTTGAAGCAGACTGTGGTAAATCGTGATATTGATGAAAAGTAAGGAGGTGGAAATACCAAGTAGAAGCCTCTTTTCCCAGTAGCTTGGGTCTTTCTTTGTAATATTGTTGTTGTTTTTTAATTGATTTCACAGAGAAAAGCAGTGGGAGAGATAGAGATAAACATCACTAGAGAGAGAGAGAGAGAGAGAGAGAAGATAGATAGATAGATAGATAGATAGATAGATAGATAGATAGAGAATATGATTGATCAACTGCCTCCTACACTCTCCACACTGGGGATCAAGCCTGCAACCTTGGCATGTGCCTGATCGGGATTCAGACTGTGACTTCCTGGTTCATAGGTTGACGCTCAACCACTGAGCCATGCAGGCTGGGCCAGTAGCTTGGTTTTAAAATGAAAGGAAATATGAGTGTGAGAGCCTTAGAATAGTGGTTGTCCAGTATGACTATTTAAATGTGAAACCTTCCTCTCTCCTATTCATCCTTTCTAAAAGTTTCTTCTCGGGCTTATGTCTACTTATTATTTTTATGCTTTATATTACATCTTTTATCATTTTGTATCTTGATCATAACCCCCGTTCTTTAGCCAGATAAGTTTACTTTGAAGTTATCCTTATTTTGTTGCCTTCTTTGTTTGTTTCTATAATATTCATAAACAGAAGTAGTAGTGGTAGCAGCCGTCAAGAAAGTCCTTCAGTTCCATCTTCTAAGGAAAATGAGAAGAAACTTCATGGTGGAAAGACGGAGAGTTCTATTGATGAACAGGTTCAGACTGCTGCGGATGATTCTCTACAAAGTGACAGTGTACCATCTCTTCCTGATGAGAAAGGTAACTTCCTTGCACATATATGTGTAATTATTTGTTTTGGGAGGCTTCTGGAACCCTTTGAGATATTTTTGTACATTTTATAATGAAAATAATATCTAGATATAGCTGTCTATAATTATGACAGCCTTAGGTCTAGGTACCCAGAAGTGAGGTGCTGCCATAACAAATACTAAAAATGTGGTCATGCCTTCAGAATTGGCTAATGAGTAAAGGTTAGAAGTTTTGAGGTACATCCTAGAAAAAGCCTATATTGCCTTTTGCAGACCTATTGGTAGGAATATGGACATTAAAGGTGATTCTGATGAGCCCAGCTGGCATGGCTCAGTGGCTCAGTGTAGACCTATGAACCAGGAGATCACGGTTCGATTCCCAGTCAAGGCACATGCCCAGGTTGTGGGCTTGATCCCCAGTGGGGGGCATGAAGGAGGCAGTCGATCAATGATTGTCATCATTGATGTTGCTATCTCTCTCCCTCTCTCTTCTCTGAAATCAATAAAAATTCTTTTTTTAAAAGAAGAAATAAAAAGGAAGCTAAAAGTGATGAACTTGGAGGAGAAACCCAGATGGCAGCATAGGTAAACACCGGAAATTGCTGCCTCACACAACAACTTCAAAAATACAACTAAAAGACAAAACGGACATCATCCAAAACCACAGGAAGACTGGCTGAGTGGAAATTTTACAACTAGAAGGAAAGAGAAAAGCACACTGGGACTCAGAGGAGGTGTGGAAGTAAAGTGCAGAGGTACCAAGGCTCATGTGGAAAGGATTGGCAAATGAGGACACGGTTGTCTTTTTCAATCGGGAGGGAGTCTCAAGCTCCAGACAGCTCTGAATTCTAGTTCCAGGCGAATCTTTGGGGACCCAGACTCATACAGGGAGAAACTGGACTGTCTGGCATCAGTCGGAACTTGAGGGCAGCTTTCTCTCAGAGATGCTTGCAGTGATTACCGGGACACTGAGATTCGGGGCCTCTTAGGGTAGGACTGAGAAGCAGACATCGCTGCTTGCTCCGCCCTGTTGATCCCCTGAGACCCTGCCCCATCCAAGCTGTGCGCAGAGGCTTTTGTATATGAAAGGCCTGGCCCTTTGCAATCTAAAAAGTACCTAACAAACTGCAGCTGGGTCAGAGAGACCCAGAACCTCCACAAGAAGGCCCAAGGACCCACAGCAGCTTGCATTGCTTCACAGCTGCGCCTCATCTGGGCACCTCCAAAACCCAAACATGCTGC
>NW_006284340.1:1801658-1813445 GCF_000327345.1 Myotis davidii | reverse complement strand
AGGACAGTGTGGGGGGGGTAAGGGCAGAGGGTGTGTCGGGAACTGGGTGGAGGGGAGCTATCAGGGGGCGGAAAAGAGGAACAACTGTAATAATCTGAACAATAAAGTTTTAATTTAAAAAAAGTGATGAACTTGGGTATTTAGCTGAGGAAATTTCTAAGCTAAGTGTTGAAGTCATGGCCTGGTTTCTCCTGATTGCTTAGAGTAAAGTGTGAGAGGAAAGATAAATGGAAGGAATTGTTAAGCAAAAAAGAACCAGAACTTGAAGATTTGGAAAACTCTCAGCCTATCCATATTGTAAAAAATGAGAAAACATGTTCTGGAGAGAACACCAAGGGTGTGACTTGACAGTCACCCCATAAAGAGGTTACCCCTGGATTTAATCAGCCATGTCAACAGAAGCTAGGACTATACCAGGAGACACTGCTAATTTGGAATGAAGGGCAAGAGAAGGGATGAAATTTAGGAAGACTTTCAGACTTCTGGGATTCCCCTGGATAAGACAGTAGAGCTACCCAGCTGTGAACTTGCCTATCTTTCAAGAAAATAGAAGACTAATCCTGTGGTTGATTTATGTATCAGCTGGGTAGCCCCTGCCACCACAGGCTCAGAGCACGAAGGCTGAAGTATAAGGCTGTCCATTCATTGATTTCAGAGGGTGGGGCCCGCTCCTTGGTTTCAGTTGTCCAAGCTGCCCCTGCTCAGGGCCTCAGGAACAAAGCTGATGCCATTGGCCGAGTGGATGCAGCTACCATTCAGGGATGAGGGGCAAAGCCCTGCTAGTGGGTGTAGAAAGCATGACTGCCACCTCTGTGGGCTTGAAGGGCAAAGCATCGATCCCAGGGTGATTATTTTTGAGCCTTAAAAGCTAATGGAATTTGCCTTGCTAGATTTTGGATTTGCTGAAGACCTACTACCACTTTCTTCTTTGGATTTTTCCCTTTGGGATAGGATTGTCTATTCTACTCTTATGCGACCATTGTGTTTTGAAGCATATAATTTGCCTTCTTTCACAGGTTCGTAGCTAGAAAGGCATTTTGCCTCAGGATTAATGATACCCGTATCTACTTAGATGACATTTAGATGAGACTTTGAATGTGTAGTTGATGCTGGAATGGGTTTGGAGGCCCTTGGGAAGGGGTGAATGTATTTTGCAAGCAAGAAGGAATGAATTTTGGGGACCCAGAAGGTGGAAAGTTAGAGACTGAATTTGCCACAAAATTCCTATCTTAAAGGACTCTTAAAACTCAACAACCCAATTAAAAAAGAATAGTCACTTCATTGGAGAAAATATACAAATGTCAAATAGACATAGGAAAGGTATTTAATATCATGTGTCATTAGGAAAATGAAAATTTAATCACAACGAGATACTACAACATACCTGTTAGAATGGCTAAAATCTAAAAAACTGACAACAAATGGGTGGCAAGAATGCAGAGCAACATGAGTTTACCTGCATTCATTGCTGATGGGAGTACAGAATGCTACTTTGGAGATATTTTCACAGTATTTTATAAGAACCCAGCAATCATGTGCCTAGGTATTTACCCAAGTGATTTAAAAGCGTATGTCTACACAAAAACCTATCTCTAATGTCCATAACACTGTTATTCTTATTTGCTAAAAACTGAAAGCTACAAGATGTTTTATGAGGGGAATGGATAGACTGGTAAATATATACATTGGAATATTTGTCAGTAATTAAAAGGGAGAAGCTATTGCTTCATGCAACAGCATGGTTGCATTTTAAGTGAATTTTAGTAAGTGAAAAAAGCAAGCCCCAAAGATTACATATTGTATGATTTCATTTATATGAAATTCTAGAAAAGGCAAAAGACAGGGATGGAAAACAAATTAATGGTTCCCGGGTGTTAGGTGGAAGAAGAATGATTGACTACAAAGTGGATACATAGCACAGAACTTTTAGTGTGAAACAACTATTATGTAAGGTATTGCATGTTTGTATAGTTGTATGCACTGTCTGGTGCAATGCATTTGTCAAAACCCTAGAATCATACATCACAAAGCGTAAACTAAGCATAGACATCAGCCACAACTAAACACCCCCCCCCCATACCAGGATGGAATATAGCCTATGAACATTTCTCAATTTTCTATAGGGTATTAGTTTTCTAATTGATTTATAGGAGCTCTTTGTAAATTAAGTACATTACACTTTTACCATATTTCTTGTACTAATATTAGATATTTTAGAGTTCTTGTTTGTAAAATAAGTGAATTTTGTTTATTTCATGCTTACTGCTAGTGATTAGTTATGAGTTTATTATATTGTCTCATAAAGAGGCAGCAACTGCCACTAATTGAGTATCTACTGAAAACTGTTATAATGATAAAATCTACTTCTCCATATTCTTTTAGATTCAGCTTCTATTGTAACAGAATATTCTTTGAAATTTGATGAATCCATGACAGAAGATGAAATAGAAGAAAAATCATTTCGATCTTTACTGCCTTCTGAGAGTCATCGCAGATTTAACCTGGAAAAGAGAAGAAGCCATCATGACGACTCTGATGAAGAAACTTCCCCAGAAAAGACTACACTGTCTTCTGCCAAGGTGGGTTTCAGTGTACCTATAGAGATACTTCATAAGTAGTTATGACTGTGTTCTCTTAAAGTTGTGAGGATACATTTTGTCCTTGAACTCAATTGTTAGCTATCAAAATGATTTTCTTAAGATACCAATTTTATGTTACATTGTTGCTATAAAATTAGGCTTTGCCTTCTTTACAAAGTAGAATACAAACTTATTCCTAAGGCCTTTGAGTGTCTGAACCAGAGTTATCTCTTTAGCTTTTTTACTTGTTTCACTCTTAAAAATTTTAATTTATATCATTCTAAAATGTAAACCTTGTGGATAGTAAAGACAAATTCTTACCATGTTTATATCCCTGGGGCAGTACCAGCCTTACAGTGGTTGTTTGTTAAAATTTAATGGCTGGCTGCCCTAGCTGGTTTGGCTCAGTAGATAGAGCATCAGCCTGTGGACTGAAGGGTCCCAGATTTGATTCTAGTCAAGTGTACATGCCAAGGTTGTGTGCTTGATCCCCAGTGGGGGGCGTGCAGGAGACAGCCAATCAATGATTCTCCCCCATTGTTGATGTTTCTCTCTCTTTCTTCCTCTCCCTTCCTCTCTGAAATCAATAAAAATATATTTTAAAAATATTTAATGGCTGAGTAAATTAGTAGATGAATGTTACCCCCTCTTGTGTTTTTTTATTATTATTATATTTTTATTGATTTCAGAGAGGAAGGAAGTGGGAGAGAGAGATAGAAAGATCCATGATGAGAGAGAATCATGGATTGGCTACCTCCTGCAAGTTCCTCACTGGGGATCGAGCCCACAACCTGGGCATGTGTCCTTTACTGGAATCGAACCTGGGACCTTTTGGTTTGCAGGCAGACTCTCTATCCACTGAGCCAAACTGGCCAGGGCTCATGCCTTTTTTGAATAATGTTTTCTACTGGTTGCAATATTTTTAAAAAAGTTTTTATTGATTTCAGAGAGAGAGAGAGAAACATCAGTGATGAGAGAGATTCATAGATCAGCTGCCTCCTGCGTGCCCCCTATTGAGGATTGAGCCTGCAATCCAGGCACATGCCCTGGTTGGGAATTGAACCATGACCTCCTGGTTCATAGGTTGACACTCAATCACTGAGCCACACCAGCTGGGCAGTTGGCAACATTTTTAATTTAATTCTTTTTATTTATGTAATATTTTATAAGTGCATGTTTCTTTTTTTTTCTGCATACCTCTTTTAGTAAAGTGAATTATGTTCCAGAAGGTTTAGATCAGTGGTTCTCAACCTGTGGGTCGCGACCCCTTTTCACAGGGGTCGCCTAAGACCATCGGAAAACACATATATAATTACATATTGTTTTTGTAATTAATCACTATGCTTTAATTATGTTCAATTTGTAACCATGAAAATACATAATGCATATCAGATATTTACATTAAGATTTATAACAGTAGCAAAATTACAGTTATGAAGTAGCAACGAAAATAATTTTATGGTTGGGGATCACCACAACATGAGGAACTGTATTAAAGGGTCGCGGCATTAGGAAGGTTGAGAACCACTGGTTTAGATGATCATAAACTCAAAGTAAACTCTTTGTGTTAGGAGCTGAGCATGCCATTCTCAGGAGGGCAAGATAGCTTTTCTAAGTTTACTATGGAGATGGTTCGACAGTATATGAAAGAAGAGGAAATGAGGGCAGCTCACCAGTCTTCACTCCTGCGTCTCCGTGAAAAAGCCTTGAAGGAGAAAACTAAGGCTGAATTAGCCTGGCTAGAGCATCAGAAAAAGTAAGTTCTTTTAGTGAACATAGTTTTCACTGTTTAATTTTTCTCATTAAAACCAAATGCTTGGTTTTTAAAGATGATTTTGTTTCTTTGATTTGATCAACCCAGTTTCATAAGCTAGAAATATGGCTGCCATATTTGAATCATGTTGCTTTTAAGACCTTCTACTCACGTAACATTTTCTTTGAATTTCTCTTTTTTCACTTAACTGACTCTTATGTTGTTATTTTATACTTAATTCCCTTATTATATTGTAAATTTCTTAAACCTTTTTTTTTAAAGAACACAATGTAGTTTGCATATATTGTTTGTGCAGTGAAATAATTGTTGGGATAGGAATTGCTGCATGGAGCAACTGTTTTCCCCATTTGAAAATGTTTAATTGGTTTAGAGACTTTAGTGGTTGGAATTATTGACATTAGAATAGAAATTTAATCTAATCTTTGTCTTGATGGGAAATATTTGCAGACATCTCAGAGACAAAGGAGAAGATGATAAAATGCCCCCACTTCGGAAGAAGCAGCGTGGCTTGCTCTTAAAGTTGCAGCAAGAAAAGGTACGTTAGGAAAAAGACTACTGTAAGAGAACTTATCATAAGGCAAGTTAGATGTGGAATCTACTATTTTGCCTAATCTCTTTTTCTTATTATGTTAATTGAGATTTAATTGATATTCACCACTGTTTATGCCTATACTACTATAATTACAGGAGTTGCTTGGTAGTCTGTATTTCTCCAAATTAGGATTGCTTGTCACTGGTGACTTAATACAATATAGCAGCGATTTTTAACCTGTGAGCCGCAAGAATTTTTAAAATATGCAATACCTGAGTAGTTATTGACCTCTTTCCTTTAGATTGTCAAATGAAAAAATGACAACAGCCAACACAATAGCCACCCAGTGTTCTTGAATCAAAATTATATACCTTTTTTTTTTTTGACAAATTGGCAAAAAATAAATGTTTTGGCATATTGCAGAATTTTAGTAATTAGTTTATGTATACTATGAAATGAAAAAGGTTGAAAATTGCTACAGTATAGAATCAAGTCTTCTGCCTTCATTTAGTATGTAAAATAAAATAGTCCTTTGAAATGCATATTTTTTAAAAATAAGGTATTTATAAGAGTTTATTTAGATTAATATTTTTTTAGTCACTGTTTTTCCAATAGATTTCTAAGGCATATTAATTACAAGTTGACAAATATTTTGGTTTAGTGGACTCAGAAACACCTGGGATTTGAATCTTGGAGAGGCAGCATGGTGTAGTGCTTAAAAATTGAGCTCTAGCCGAAACCGGTTTGGCTCAGTGGATAGAGCGTCGGCTTGCGGACTGAGGGGTCCCGGGTTCGATTCCGGTCAAGGGCATGTACCTGGGTTGCGGGCACATCCCCAATGGGGGATGTGCAGGAGGCAGCTGATCGATGTTTCTCTCTCATCAATGTTTCTAACTATCTCTCTCCCTTCCTCTCTGTAAAAAATCAATAAAATAATTTTTAAAAAAATTCAGCTCTAGGGTCATATTGCCTGGGTTAAAATCCAAAGTCTATCAATATTAGTTTCATAACTTAGGACAAGTTACTTAACTTCTCAGTGCCTCAGTTTCCTTATCTGTGAACTGAGGATAATACTGATAATATAATTTGCAGGGTTGTTGGGAGGAATAAATGAATTAATACATATAATAAACTTAGAACAGCCCTTGACACACAGTAAGTGCTCAATAAATGTTAGTTGTTAGTACTTGAATTCTAGCTTTGTCACATGCAATTGTGTAATCATAGTCAAGTTTAAGTAACTCTGTGAGACTTAAGTTCCTTATCTGTGGGAGTGAGATTATATAGACTTCATATGGTGGTTGTAAGGACTGAATGCAATAACATATGTAAATATATTTCATACTGCCTGATCAGTATGGAATCAATAGATTCTAGTTTTCTTTTCCCTTATTGACCTGTTGCCAGTTACTATTTTTTTAGATGGTCAATGAACTTAATCATTTGAGTTATATGTTATATTACTACTTAAATAGCCATTTTTTTTTAGTTTACCTAGGAAACATGATTGCAAGAAATTATAAGTAACAAATTGTTAATGTCTTTATTATGTTTATTTTTATTGACAAGAAAACAGATTAAAACATTTTTGAAAAAAGGACAATCCCTGTTAAATTTTAACATTTATTAACAGCAAAGTGTATCATCTTTTGCTCACTTAATTAACAATAGAGAGCTTATGATACCCTGTGTAGAGAGAGCTTGGTGCAATGTAGTCTTAAATGTTTTTGGTGGCATTTTAAGTGGAGACAATTATGTTTTGAAAACAAATTTAAAACTTTTAAGGGTTAAAAAACACACACACCGTTTTAAGGGCCATAAAATGATTCATCCTCTTTGTCTCCTAAAGAACTAATCCATAGTATGAAACAATTATAAACATTAAAGCAGTGTTAGTGATAGTAAAAATTTATAAGGAACTTATACTAGAAAATGTGAAGGGTATATTAAGTATAAAAAGAGCAGATGAAATCATAGTCTGTTGTAATTATAATTATTTAAAGGGTTATGTTAAATTATTTTAGATAGATGAAGTTATGTGACTTGTTTTTCCTTTTTCAATAGTTACAAAGTTTTCAGTGTTATTACTTTTATCTTGAAACTAGAGGCCCGTTGCAGGAAGATTCCTGCAAGAATAGGGCTTCCTGAGACCGGAGCGAAGCAGAGAAGGGAGCAAAGCCCACCAAGGCCAGCTTCGCTCCCTTCTCCACTGCCTCGCTCCCTCCCTTCGCCGCTTCGCCCTCGGCTCCCTCCCTTCTCTGCCATCTGGGTTCTCTCCCTTCTCTGCCACTTTGCTCCCTCACCAGGTCACTGATCCAAGGCCCGGGGTCCCCCTGGCAGCATCTCGCGTTGCCGGCCCCGCCTCGCCGGGTCAGGGGTCCGGGGCCTGCGGGCAGTGTCGCTCGCACGCTGCCGGCCCCGCCTCGCTGGGGCCCAGGTCCAGGGCCCAGGTCCCGCAGGTCCCAGCCCTGCCTGCTGTATGCAAATTAGCCACCATCTTTGTTGGTGGTTAATTTGCATATCATGCTGATTAGCCAATGGGAAGCATAGCGAAGGTACGGTCAATTACCCTGTTTGTCTATTATTAGATAGGATACTGTATATTTTTATTTTTGTTAAATGTGATGATTGGATTTTCTTTTTAAAATGTTACTTTTGACCTTTCTCCTCCAAATCTCAGTGCCTCTCCTAACTCTTTAAACCTTAGGCAGAAATTAAACGACTTCAAGAAGCTAATAAGGCAGCTCGGAAGGAAAGACAACTGATTCTTAAACAGCAGGAGGAGATAGAAAGGATCCGACAGACTACCATAAAACTGCAGGAGAAGTTAAAGTCTGCAGGGGAAAATAAATTGGTAAATCACAAGAAATTATTATTTCTTTGCTTTTGGCCTCATGCTGCTTGCTAATTCCTAGCCCTGCCTCATTTTCTGATATGATGGGTACGCTCATTCTAGCACTGTGATACATGATGAACTAGGGTAAAGTTTTATGTATGTGCCTTTATGTACAGTGATAGTATTTTTTTATTTTACTATGGAATATTCAAGTTTTGAAAGGAACACATGGCTCATATATTAGTTTAAAAATGTTTTCCATTTATGAACTCAGTTGAGACAGAGAACCTCGTTATTTCTCATCAATCCAGATACATTCCTTAGAATTAATGAGAGAGACTATTTTTGCTATTTATATGAAACTTATTTCAGCTATTCAATGTTAATATAATGATATATGATTCAAAGGAGAGACACAGACTCTGTTCTTTGGGAATTTCACCTCACTCTGGGCTCATGATTTGCCATGTCCCACTGGACATCCCCATTGCCCGACTTGGGCTCTTATTTCCCGCTTAGGCCACTCTCCTACATTAGATGCTCTTCATCTCACTCAGGTTGGGACACCTCACTTTCAGCCTCTTTGTCTTTCTCCACCTTGTTCTGTTCATCTAATGATTTTAGGACTGAATCGTTCAGGAAGGAGAAGGCCTCTGCTTTGTTTGTATTGTTCACAAAATAAAAAGTCATGATTATTCCTATCCAGCTTCCATAAAAAGTAGAGAATAAATGATTATTTGTATGAAAGTCTTACTAAGCAATTAAAGTTTTACTTTTGTTCATTAGGTATAATATATTGATTAAACCAATGGTTCCTAAATGTTTTATTATAAACTTTTTAATTTGTAAAAACATTGTTTTCTATAAGGAATATTTAAAGAAAAAGATCCATCCATCAGTATGATTAAAATAATTATGTGTTCCTTTCATTGTTTGTGTCTGTACATATGTTTTATATAGTTATAATGTCTGTAATTATATATTCCTCTTGAGGGATATATATAATTTTTATATATATTAAATTAGGACATTTAGATACCAGATTACTAACAGCAGAAGTTTTTTTAATTTTTTTTACTTCTTAAAAAAATACTACACTTTGTGATTATATATAAATATATGTAAAATACACATAACATAAAATTTATATTTTTAACCAGTTTTAAATATGTGATATAATTTTGTCATCTAAGTAATACCATAATTTCAGCTATTTTATTAATACTGTTTTGGATATAAACTTAATTTTGAAATGACAGTGTTTATGATCACTTTGAGATCTTGAATTTTCGTAAAAGTGTAATACTTTATCCCCCCTTTCTTTGTAGGACTCACATAGCGATGATGATACAAAGGATAATAAGGCAATCAGTCCTGGTCCAACTGACTTGGAGACCCGAAGTCCTTCCCCCATTTCCATCTCCAGCAGTGAAACTAGCAGCATTATGCAGAAACTGAAGAAAATGAGAAGCCGCATGGATGAAAAGTAATTCATTTTCATAAATGGTTCCTGTTTTCATTGAAAGTAGTATTAAAAAATAATATTTTTAATGTACTTCATTAGATTAGTTTGGTATAACATAGTACTTTATGGATTTAGTAGCATTTTAGCAGAAAGATTGCCAGTCTACAAGTAAGTTAAATATAGATCTGATTTATAAAGCTAATATTCTTGTTTTTAGTATAGCCAGGTTTCTTATTTTTAAAATCAAGAGTAGTTTTTGTACATATACCTATGACAATGTTTTCTCCTTTCTTTTACCAAAAGTTATGAGTAAGTGTGAAATTTGTACTTTCTCTGAAATCTGAGGACAGGTCTCCTGACTTGGGGAAGCAATTAATTAATGGTATGTCCTGAGATCTTATCCTGTGGCTTTTTGACAACTCTCAGGCTTATTCCAATAGAAGAGAGAAATTTAACCTTGTGAGTAGGTGTGGATTGCTCAATTGAAACTACAAAGACTGAAATTCTCCTGGGAATTTTAAGTATTAGTTTCTAAAGGCTCTTTTAAAGAAGCTACTTAAATGTAGCTCAGTTGTATGTCCCCGTTGACCATGTAAAAGAACATTAATGTGAGAGTTTACTCTTTTTGGTGTACATTTCATTAAATATGTAAATTAGCTGCTAGTGGACCCTACCTTTGATTAAAGAAGAACCTCTGCCTTCTTTAAATATGGAAGGAGACCCATTACAAATTTTTGCTGATTGCCATTTTATTTTAAGTTAGCAATTTGAACCACAGGTTGAACTTAAGTTGTATCTTGATATCCTTTGGCAGTGTACCACACATCACTAAATGTAATAATGCTCTGTATTCATAAATATGCTCTATATTCAAAATAATGTTCTACATTCATTAAATCAACCTATGACTTAATTAGTTTCTGAACAACTAAGCTGTTGTAAGTCAAATGTTAATAACTATAGGTGCGGTGTTATACATTGGCACTTCATTGCTTTAGTGAAATTACATTTCTTTTTTTAAAAAAATATGTTTTTGTTGATTTTTTTTAAGAGAGAGAGGAAGGGAGAGGGATAGAGAGAAACATTGATGAGAAAAAAGCATCATCAATTGGCTGCCTCATTCATACCCCTACCAGGGATCAAGCGTGAAACCCAGGCATGTGCCTGACCAGTTATCAAACCAGCAATCTCTTGGTTCCTGGGTCAACACTTAACCACTGACCCATACCAGCCTGGCTGAAATGGCATTTTAAAACTTAATATTAGCATTTCATAACTTAAAAATACCAAAGTTGATTATAAAAATAAGTTTTAAAAATACAAATTTTAAAAATGGAAGGGGTTAAAACCAAATATTCATCAATGTGTAAGTATTCCTTTTGGATGACTTCCATGGAATAGACTAATTAATTAAGGCTTTTTCAAATAGGAACTTATTGAAATCCTGTATCATAAAAGGCTAATATGCAAAATGACCAAACAACGGAATGACCGGTTGCTATGATGCGCACTGACCTCCAGGGGGCAGACGCTCAACGCAGGAGCTGCCCCCTGGTTGTCAGTGTACTCCCACGAGGGAGTGCTGCACAGCCAGAAGCCGCGCTCATGGCTGACGAGTGCAGTGGCTGTGGTGGGAGCTTCTCCTGTCTCTGCAGCAGTTGGACATCCCCTGAGGGCTCCCGGACTGCGAGAGGGTGCAAGCCGGGCTGAGGGGCCCCTCCTCCCCACAACTGCACAAATTACATGCACCAGGCCTCTAGTACAAAATAATATTGAATGTAAGCTGCAATTGAAAAATAAAATACATTTATTTAGTGAAAGCAAAACAAAACCAAAAAATATTTATGGTAATGCCTGACTAATATTGAAATCTTCACCATATCTGCTGAATTTAAAAAGTTAAGGATTTAACTTGCAAGGAAGGCTTTTGATATTTAATTAAAGGAGATATTTTAATTAGAATTTTAAATAATGTAATACATATTGCCTTAATTAGAAATATAATTTTTATAGAGAAGATTCTAGTCTAAGTGTAGTAGCTGAATAAATCCTGATAGTCTGTTAATATATTTTTATTTTATTTATTTTCTAGATAGGAATAATATACCTGTCTTATTTTGTTTAAATATATGTAAATTATTAGATAATGTTAAGTAATTGAATAGAGTTTTCTATAGGAAAAATACTAGACTGCATTTTCTTTTAGGTCAGTTATCTTATCCTCATTTATCTTTCTTTTTGAATATCATTAAGAATGTTTTAAGGACTAGGAAAGGTAGAAGAGAATATTGGGGGGATAAATGGTGATGGAAGGAGACTTGACTTGGAGTGGTAAACACACAATACAGTATACAGGTGATGTATTATAGAATTGTACACCTGAAACCTATATAATTTTATTAACCAATGTCACCCCAGTAAAATCAATTCAGAAACAAACAAAAAGAAACTATAATAAACTGTTATCTAAACTGTCTATGCAAAGGCAAAAAGAATCCCAAAGGAGAAATTTCCACATGATGTATGCCAGATACTGTGCTTTATTTTTGTGCCCTTCTCTCTCTCTCTCTCTCTCTCTCTCTCTCTCTCTCTCAATATTTT
>NW_006284340.1:1760871-1801465 GCF_000327345.1 Myotis davidii | reverse complement strand
CCGTTCCATGGCCTCCCACTCTGCCAAGTCCTCTAAGCAACCAGCTCTCCCTCTCTGCTCTCCGTCTGGCGGCTTGGGAGCCAAGTTCCCCAAGCCGCTCCACTCTCCCTGGCTGTCCCGCTCTGCTCTCCGCCCAGTGGTTTGGGGGGTGACCAAGGGAGTCACTTCCCCCCAAGCCTCCAGCTCTCCCGCTCTGCTCTCCACCTGGCAGCCTCTGGGGAGCGACTGAGGGAACCATGTCCCCCCAACCTGCTGGCTCTCCCACTCTGCTCTCCACACGGCGCCTGTGTAAACAAATTAACCTGCCATCTTTGTTGGGTTAATTTGCATAAGCACTCCTGATTGGCTGGTGAGTGTAGCGGAGGGATGGTCAATTTACATGTTTCTCTTTTATTATATAGGATGTCACCCCAATAAATTCAAGAAAAAAAGAAAGGAAATGCTTAGGGACTTGAAAAAATTAATCCATTTTCAAATTAAAAACAAATTTTATTTTTACTTATAACAATATAACATTAAGGATTCCTGGAGGCAGAAAGAATTTTAAAATGATTTAGGATATTAGATTTTTATTTAATATTTTTCAGAACCAAATGATTTTAGAACTGGTTGTTTCATTTAAAAATTTAGATCCTAATTTTGCTCTTTCAAATTATATGATTTTATAATATGTTGGGACAATCTATAGTTAGTTATAAAAGCTTAGTTGGGGAGGACGTTCTCATTTATGTCACATGGCCTACCAGTTTGTTGTATTACAAGTGTGAGGCCGAAACCGGTTTGGCTCAGTGGATAGAGCGTCGGCCTGCGGACTGAGGGGTCCCTGGTTCGAGTCTGGTCAAGGGCATGTACTTGGGTTGTGGGCACATCCCCAGTAGGAGATGTGCAGGAGGCGTCTGATCGATGTTTCTCTCTCATCGATGTTTCTAACTCTCTATCTCTCTCCCTTCCTCTCTGTAAAAAATCAATAAAATATATTTTAAAAAAAAAAGTGTGAGGAGGTACTTGAACGGAGAAAGAACCATAAAATGCTATTCCTGGGAGGGTTTTTAGGGAAGTCATCTAATATTGTCCCTTAGTTTTACAGGAAGGAATGATGCCCACAGAGATTAAGTAACTGGTCCCAGGTCACACACACATCAAATGGCAGAGCTGGAACTGGAAACCTGCTCTCTGAACTTTAGCCAACTAAAATTAAAGTTGAATTAAGTTGGCTTATCTGCTTTTAACCTTAGAATTTTTTTTAAAAAAAAACACCTACATTGATGACTTAAAGTTATCTAAGTAGAAACTGAGCCTTCTAAATAGTATTTATTGAAACTGGAAAAAGGCCCATTGGCTCATTGCTGGAATTGAATAGCTGCATAGCTCAAGTTTAGAGTATGAAAGTGTGACTTTAAAAATGACGCAATTACTCATGAATTTCTTAAGATTAAACATTATCATCTATATATATAAAAGCCTAAGCAACCGTTCGACCTGTTGACCAGTCTCTGTGACGCACACTGACCACCAGGGGACAGATGCTCAACGCAGGAGCTGTCCCCTGTTGGTCAGTGCGTTCCCTCAGTGGGAGCACTGCGCAGCTGACTGATGGGTGCCAGACACAGGGCTCAGGGCTGGCCACCGCAGCCCGGAGACCGCAGTGGAGTGGCTGTGAGCCTGCTGAGCGGCAGTGGCAGGCACACTGGGGCCAGGATGAGCAGGAGCAGCAGGCGGCGTTGGACTGCTGGTTTTGGCCCACTCCCTGCAGGCCACGCAGAGGGACCCCACCGGGCCTCTAGTAGGAACATAATAATCTCCATACTCTATTAAATCTCTTATACATCTAATCCTAGTACACTTTCCTCACTATCAGAGGCCTTGTTGGGGTGATACCTTAACAACAACTATAAAGTGTATTAGTAGCATTTTCTATTAGTGGGCATTTATGTCTCCATAATTCACAAATTTTATTTCTTGTGCAGCATCTTGAAAGATTGTGAAGTCTAGTGTAAAATACCGTGCTTTTCTCTCAACTTTAGTTATTTAGCTTTTAAAAGATACTCTTTATTTCTAAAATGTACATATATTAAATAAGGAACATATATGTTCTGGGAAGAAGTTCTAACTTTAGGTTAAAACTTTTATTATACTATTTCTTTATTTTAATTTATTTTTCTGTTAGCCCTTTCTTCTGGTGTTCATTTCTAACCTAGAGCTTTTGAATATGCTTAATCTTTACAAATGAAGAAAAAGATCACTATTTGTTTTAATAGAGAAAATTATCCTTTATTGGGCTGGACAAAAAAATTAAATTGTATCTTTTTACAGTTTATATTATGTTTCAATATTCTACTTTTTGTACTAGGTCATGCATGCATTTAGCGGTTATACACTTAATAAGAGGGTGGGTGAAATTTGAGTGTTGAATAGATTCTTTTTGGACCTTTTGCCAAGTAAATGTGTTTTCACAAAGTATTTTGATAATTGGCATCAAAATAAGTTTATTATATGTTCTTGCATTAAAGAATGGCATTAAAGAATGGCAAGGAAGATTGCAGTGTCTTACTGAAATTTGGAAAATTTATTTTTCCTCGAACTCTGGTGCAGAAAATCAAGGCAATCCAGGTGTGTGTGTGTAAATGAAAGAGAGGCGAAATACTAAGTTGTATACAGAAAACAGACTTGAGATCGTCTATTTTCTAAAAATACACATAGGAAAGACTGTGCATACTTTTTAAAGTCCAAATGAGTGACTGGGTTTATGCCTAGATTTTCTCACTTCTGTGACGTACTGATATTACTCCTTGCCCTTCCAAGGCAATAAATGTTGCCTTGATCCACAAGTTATTGTTGTGTGCATGTGAACAGGAGCATGCTCTGTCAAAGAGAATTAGCCTTTCCAAACTTACTAGACTTATTTATTCTTTCATGTATATAATGATCTATTTGTTATTTAAAAAGAAGGGAAACTAGTGGATTTTTGCTGTTTTTATAACTTTAACATATATAATTTTCTTACTTTTAACCTTGTGATTGAGCTGTCCACAGCATGAATTTTAAAACTGGAATTAGCTTAGTTTATTCTTAATTATGTGTCCTGATATTTTATAGGATGGATATTGTATTTCAATATTATTATTTGATAATATTGTGCCTTTGTTAAAAATAAAGCAAGAAACCTCTACGTGGTCCTGTTAGTAGCAGTAAATTTTTTTGTTGTAGAGGTGAATAGTGTATTTTTACTATAAATTGATTTTCTAAATTATATTATTATTTTCAAGTTGATCATGATAATAAGGTTAAGTAAGGCAAAGGTAGTGCTTTTTTTATTTAATTTCAAGCTTAAAATATATGACAAGTTACAGATATATAAATCATTTGCGCAGGATTACATATGTATGTAGAATTGCTGATATGTAGGTTCACAGCCATAATTGTACTTTATGCTAAAGCTTATGGGGCAATTTATTTAGCTGCAGAATGTACTTCTTATTACTTTACTAACAAACAAGTAAATTACTTAAAAGTGTAGATGATGGTTAAGCAACATGTGAGAAGAAAGGCACGTTTATTCAGAAATCATTGGTAAGGTCTATAAAAAGTACATGTTTTATGTGTCACACAGAGTATAACACTTGCTTTAACTGAGTAGCTTATAATGTTCTTCAGGAAACATATTAAAAGTTCCTCACTCAGCTCTTATGCTTTCCCTTTCTCATTCTTTCTGCCTCTTGATCTCTTGGTTTTAAAATCTTCCTCCTTATTTTGTAGACACTGCTCTCCTGTTCACTACTTCTTCTCTGTCTTTACGTCTCATCACTGGGCCTCTCTCAGTGTCTGTTTTCCCAACCTCCATCCCAAATTCCAGCTGTATATCTACAACCAGTTGGTCAGGTAACTGCACCTTTTTCAGTGCACTCTTTGATAGAGCATGCTCTGTTCTTTCTGTTTGTTTTGTTTGCTTTTTTCTTTTTTTTTGTTTGTTTGTCCTAACAGCATAGAGGCCTCTTGTCAAATGTCCCATAGATTTTACCTTTTTGTTTCTACATGAATTTAACATGCTGGCTGTTCAAGAAGTGGAGTGACAGTTCCTGGGCTTTTTATTAAGTGTTTGTTGGATGCGTGGGTGCATTTTTGTTGATTAGCTACCACTGCAGATCTAATTACACTAATATAAGCAGCCCACCTTTTATTTAGCTGTTGCATCTACATTTGAGGACAGTTCAAAAAGCTTTTCCTAAATCGGTAATTTCTCCTTACATTTTGGAGCTAAGAGTTACTGGGCTATTTAATTTCAAAGATCAGGTTAAATTGAGAAATTTGAGGTATTTGCTGCATCCTTTACTCCAGTAATTAAACAATTATGTTTATATACATTAGACATCTGACTGTGGTGCTCAGTGTTCTCTTTGTGAAAAACAGAGTAACACCTGACATTGTATCTCTCAGGTAATGGCTACCAAACTCACTATACCTGAGGTAAAACCAGACTGCATTCGAAAAAGGGACATAAACATGCTTTTTGTTTGTTTGCTTGTTTGGGGGCTTTAGGGTTTTTTTTGTTGTTGTTTTGGTCTTTGTTGTTTTGCATTTGTGTTTTCTGGCCTGAGCCTTCAGAAAAAATTCCTTATGTCTTCTCTTATAAAAAAGAATCCCCTATGAAAAATGAATATATATTATCAATCATGGTTGTGCAGATGTTCTCAAGATTTTTTTCTCTGAATTTACCACCCTTTTTTCCTTTGCTACTCTTACAATTACAAGTAAAACATAAATTCTCTCATTTTCTAAGTTGACTTATCAAAGCCTCTGTTATCACAAACTTTTTCAGAGGAGTAGTGTGAGTGTTCTTTTTTACACAGCTTGTTGATAAGGTGTTGAGTGATAGCACTCTCAAAGTGATTTCTGCATGTAGATATGTTCTCTCACTGTTCTTCATGGTGTGACCATAGGTTTCTGACAAAGCGGGAGCAAAAACTAATGCAACGGCGACAACATGCAGAAGAGCTGCTAGAGTGGAAGCGACGTTTAGATGCAGAGGAAGCAGAAATTCGTCAGATGGAAAAACAAGCTTTGGCTGCCTGGGACAAAGAATTAATAAAACCTAAAACTCCTAAGAAAGAATTGGAGGACCAGAGACTAGAACAGAAAGGTAATAAATACTGACTGTATTCAGACTGCAAACTAAAGCCTAATATAATGAAAGAGTTACTTCATTATTTTTTAAAAATGTGAATGATTAAGGGTGATAAAGGCCATATATGTACATTTGCTACAGAAATTGGAAAGTTGGGAAAATATTGTGAATAGCTTTATGCTAATATACTTGAAAACTTAGAAGAAATGGGTAAATTCCATGAAATGGAAATGGGGTATTCTGTGACCAAGTGGAGTCTAACACATTAAAAAAATTGATAATGTGGTGAATCACTTAGACAAATTTAAGGGAAAAAATCCATGACATCTTAGTGGATTCAAAAAAGGCAATCTGAAGTCTAAAAAGCATTTGTAGTAAAGCACAAACCAGTCTAAAACAGACATCATACTTAATGATAAAACATAGAAGGCTTTCCCTCTGGATTTGGAAATAAGACCAAGATGACTTTTTTTTTAGGGGGAGTGGAAGAGAGAGGGAAGGACAGAGAGAAACATCAAGGGAAACACATTGATTGGTTGCCCCCTGCAGGAGCCCCAACCAGGGCCTGGGCTGGGGAGGAGCCTGCAACCAAGGTATGTGCCCTTGACCAGAATCGAACCCGGGACCCTTTGTTTTGCAGGCTGACACTCTATCCACTGAGCCAAACTGGCTAGGGCCAAAGATGCTTATTTTCACCTAAGGCAGCAGTCACCAACCTTACAGACCTCACAGACCACCAGTGGTCCATGGATCACCAGTTGGCGACTGCTGACCTAAGGAGTGAAAGGAAAAAGCAAAACTCTTTATTATTACAGATAGAGCTATGCACATAGGAAATCTAGCACTCACATGACAGTTATTAGAATTAATAAGTGAGTTTAGCAAGGCTGTTGGATATAAAATCCATAAACAAAACTCAATTACATGTCTATAGCAGAAATTGGTTAGAAAAATCTAATTTTTAAAAGAAATATCATTTATAATAGAAATAAAAAATATGAAGTACCTAAGAATAAATATACCAAAAAGTATACATGATCTTTGTTTATAAAATTAACAATTTTATTGAGACATTAGAGAAAACCAAAATAAATGGAAAGCTTTCCCATATTCACAGACAGATTCAGTATCATAAACTTGTTAATTCTCCCTGAATTTATAGATTCAAGACAATTAAAATCAGAAACCCAGCAAGATTTCTTCATAAAGTTTAATAAGCTCATTTTAAAATTAATATGAAAGAGCAAAGGACCAAAAAGCAAAGACACTCACTCCTAAAATAGAACCACAAAATGCAGGAACTTATTGTACCATATAGCAGACTTCTAAAAGTATAATAATTTAAACAATATGATTATTTGTATAGAGATAGACAAAAGAACTGTGAAACAGCCCTGAAAAAAAACCCCTGCATAAGAAAATTTTACTTTTGACAAAGGTAACTTTGCAGACTAGTGAAGAAAGGAGGAACTTTCCAATAAATTTTTGTGGGAGAAAAAAAAGAAGTTGGATCCCCACGTGACTATATAAAAGATCCATCTCAAGGAGGAAAGAAACTTGTATGACAAAACTATAGAACTTTTAGAAGACAATATAAGAGAGGTATTTTTATGACACCCAGAGGAGGGCAAGATTTAACATGCTATGCAAAACGAAAACCACTAAGGGAAAGATTGGTAAATTCAACTTCAATAAATTAAGAATTTCTGTTCATTAATACACCATAAAGTAAAACAAGGTATGAGATTTGCAACACATCTGACTGACAAAGGGATAGTATCAAGCACATATAAACTACTCCTATGAGTGAAAAAGAAAATGCCAACTATGTTTAAAAAAAAAAGAATAGGCAGCCTGGCCAGAGTGGCTCCATTGGTTGATTGTCAGCCTGTACACTGAAAGGTGGCTGGTTCGATTCCTGGTCATGACACATACCTGGGTTGTGGGTTCAATCCCCAGTCGGGGCACGTACAGAAGGCAACCAATGAATGTTTCTCATATCAATGGTCTTTCTGTTTCTCTCTGTGTTTCTCTCTCTCTCTCTCTCTCTCTCTCTCTCTCTCTCTCTTTCTCTCTCAGCATGTCCCCTGGTGAGGGTTAAAAAATAAAGAAAGGCGCCAAAACCGGTTTGGCTCAGTGGATAGAGCGTCGGCTTGCGGACTGAGAGGTCCCAGGTTCGATTCCGGTCAAGGGCATGTACCTTGGTTGCGGGAACATCCCCAGTAGGAGGTGTGTAGGAGGCAGCTGATCAATGTTTCTCTCTCATTGATGTGTCTATCTCTCTATCCCTCTCCCTTCCTCTGTGTAAAAAAAAATCAATAAAATATATATTTAAAAAATAAAGAAAAAACTTTTTTTAAATAGACAAAAGAGCAGACACTTCACAAATGAAGGACTCCAAATAGTCAATAAACATGAAAAGATGCTCAACTTCATTAGTATCAGGGCATAAAAACCATAAAGAAATACCATTGCATACCTAAATACATTTTCCCCAAATTTGGTGGCTTAAAAAGTTTTTTATGGCCAAAACCAGTTTGGCTCAGTGGATAGAGCGTCGGCCTGCGGACTGAAAGGTCCCAGGTTCGATTCCGGTCAGGGGCATGTACCTGGGTTGCGGGCACAGATGTGCAGGAGGCAGCTGATCGATGTTTCTAACTCTCTATCTCTCTCCCTTCCTCTCTGTAAAAAATCAATAAAATATATTTTTAAAAAAAGTTTTTTATGTTCTCACTTCTGGATGCCAGAAGTACAAACTCAAGGTGTTGGAGGGACTCTTGATTCCAGGAGACAATTCTTTCTTTCCTTCTCCTAGCTTCTGGTGGCTAAGCAATAGGCATTCCTTGTATCTGCATAATTCCAATCTCACATAATCATCATCTCCATGTCTGTTTTCTCTTTTGTCTCATAAAGAAACTTGTCATTAGATTTAGGGCATACCCACATAATCTAGGATGATTTCATCCCAAGATCCTTAATTACATCTGCAAAGACTTTTTTTCCAAATAAGATTATATGTCTTGGGGTGGGGGCTCATCATTCAAGCCATTTACAATACTAACTAAACCTGTTCTTATGTAGGTGGAACAAAGAACGCCATTCCACTTCTGGGTATATATGGAAAAGAACTGAAAACAAGTGTTCTAAGAGATTTGCACACTCATATTTATAGCAACATTATTCACAATAGCCAAAAGATAAAAGCAATCTGGTGTCTGTGAATAGATGAATAGATATTTAAAATGTAGTACATACATGCAATGAAATATTCAGCCTTAAGAAGGGAGGAAATTCTGACACATGTTATAACATTGATGAATCTTGAAGACATTATACTAAGTGAGTTAAGCCAGTCTCAAAAGGACAAGTATTTTATTACTAGAGATCCGGTGCACGGATTCATGCACTGGTAGAGTCCCTCAGTGTAGCCTGCAGGGATCAGGCTGAAACCGGCAGTCCAGTGCTGCCTACCACTCCTGCTTGCCTCTTCTGCTTATCCCAGCCCTGCTGTGCCTGCCACCACTGCCACTGGGTAGGCTCACTGCTGCTCCGCTGCGGTCTCTGGGCTGCAGTGGCCAGCCGTGAGCCCTGCGTCTGGCGCTCGATGGTCAGCTGAGTGGCACTCCCGCTATGGGAGTGCACTGACCACCACGGGGCAGCTCCTGTGTTGAGCGTTTGCCCCCTAGTGGTCAGTGAGTGTCATAGCGACCGGTCATTTGGTTGCTTGGTCAACTGGTCACTTAGGCTTTTACATATATAGATTCCACTTATATGAGATACCCTTGAGTAGTCAAATTCATAGAGAGAGAAAGTAAAATCATTGTTGCTAGGACCTTTGGGGAGGAGAGAATGGGGAGTTAAAAGTACAAAGTTTCAGTTTGAGATGATGAAAAAGTTCTTGTGATGATGATTGTACAACAGTGGGAATGTACTTCACTGAACTGTACACTTAAAAGTGGTTAAGATTGCAAATTTTGTTATGTGTATTACCACAACTTAAAAAATTAATTTTTTAAAAGTTGAGTTGTATAGTAAAAGGTCTAGAAAGACACACAAAGCAAACCCTACTTGACTGTCATTGGTTTATTTTTGAGGTACAGAAATTGGGCCAATGAAAGTGGTTGGGGATAATTGTATAAACTAGTGATGGCTAACCTTTTGAGCTCGGCATGTCAGCATTTTGAAAAACCCTAACTTAACTCTGGTGCCATGTCACATATAGAAATTTTTTGATATTTGCAACCATAGTAAAACAAAGGTTTATATTTTTTATATTTATTTTATATATTTAAATGCCATTTAACAAAGAAAACTCAACCAAAAAAATGAGTTCGCGTGTCACCTCTGACACGCATGTCATAGGTTCTCCATCACTGGTATAAACTAATCACTTTACATACATCTGCACAGTTTCAAGGTTATTTGTTTTCTACTATGTTCTTGTATTATTTTTATGACTTAAAAAATAAGCGAAACAAAAAGAGAGTGAGAGAGAGAGAGAGAGAGAGAGAGAAAATTGCCAAAATGAAGTCTTCCACAGACAGTAGATTGGAGAATCTTTGGTAGTTATCTCTCAGGACGTAGTAGTACAGGTGACTTTCATTATTTTCTTTGTACAATTTTTATATTGTTTGAACTCTTAAAATGAGCATATGTTATTGTTATTGAACAAAAATAAAATATGTTGAAGGACATAAAGCCAAACTGTAGAGGATTCTTTTATTGCCTACTACCTAAAAATTAAATCATTTTCTAAACCATTTAAAATTTATTCATATTCTATTTTGGAATAGGTGAATATCCTTGAGGATTTTTAGAATTCCTTCATTTAACCATTCTGATTATGCTACACATGAACACTATAAAAATATACCTATTTATTTATTTATTTTTATTGTCTAAAGTTTTACATATGTCTCCTTTTCCCCCAATTGACCGCCGCCCCCCACCCCAGCCATTCCCACCCCAGGCAAGTCCCCACCGCCCCAGTGTCTGTGTCCATTGGTTATGCTAATATGCATGCATACAAGTCCTTTGGTTGCTGTCTAACCCGCCCTCCCTCCCCTAGCATTTGTCTCTGGATCTATTCTTGTTCATCAGATTATGTTGATCATTATATCCCACATATGAGTGAGATCATGTGATATTTATCTTTCTCCGACTGGTTTATTTTGCTTAGCATAATGCTCTCCAGTTCCATCCATGCTGTTGCAAATGGAAAAATATGGAACACTTCATGAATTTGCATGTCATCCTTGTACAGGGGTCATGCTAATCTTCTCTGTATCGGTCCAATTTTACTATATGTGCTGCCAAAGCAAGCACTAAAAATATACCTTTTTAACGTTTAAACGGAAGTGCTTTTAAATATCAGGTTATCCTTGTTTACTTTGGGTTATAGGTATTATCTATAATAATAAAAGCATAATATGCTAATTAGACCAGACATCCTTCCGGAAGTCCTTCCAGAAGACCTTCTAGATGAAGCCATGGCAGCAGGGGCCGAGGCAGAAGCGGCGCTGGTGGAGGCTGAGCCCCTTGCACAAATTTCGTGCATCAGGCCTCTAGTGTTAAATAATGTTATTTTACAGATATTAAGCCCAAAATGTTAAGTGGGGTTTAGAATTCAGTATATCAAATGTTAGCATTACTGACCCCAAAGTATAATATAACCAAATTTTTGTGGGGCATTTTATCTGTAGATACAAAGAAGGAAAGCAATTGCCATTCTTAAGATTATATAATACTAGAGGCCCGGTGCATGAATTCATGCACAGGTGGGGGGTCTCTTGGCCTGGCAAGCGATCGGGGCTGATCGGAGCTGTCTCGCCCAGCCCCAGTCAGGGCTGATCCGGGCCACTGGCCAGGGCCAGAGACTGCAGGAGGTTGGCTGGCTGCAGGAGGTTGGCTGTGGGAGTGCACTGACCACCAGGGAGAAGCTCCTGTGTTGAACATCTGCCCACCGGTGGTCAGTGTGCATAATGTTGACTGATTGTTCGGTTGACTGGTTGTAACGGTCGCTTAGGCTTTTATATATGTAGATAATGTCAAGTATTTTCTGTTTAGCCCCGACTGGGTGGTTCAGTTGATTGGAGCATCATCCCATGCACCAAAAGATTGTGATTTGATTCCCAGTCAGGGCACATACCTAGGTTGCGGGTTGGTTCTAGCCCTAGTCTGGGTGTGTACATGGGACAGCCAATCCATGTTTCTCTCTTTCTCTTTCTCTCTCCCTCTCTCTCTCTCTTTCTCTTTCTCTCGTTCTTTCTCTTCTCCCTTCCTTTCTCTCTAAAAATCAATTTTAAAAAAGCATACCCTTGGGTGAAAGTTAAAAATAAAAGCATTTTCTGTCTAGTGTCAAATATATTTCTGTTTTCTTAGAAAGAGCACAGGCCACAGTAGACAGGAAATTCCAGAGGCAAGACAGTGCTACAGATTCTGAAAGTGCTAATTTAACTTCAGAGTGTATCTCCATTGGTGCATAAGTCATACTTTACTCATTTTTATTGCTATGTAGCATTTCATTGTATAAATATATCATAATTTATTCTTTTTACTGTCAATAGACATTTGCATTTCTTCCAGTTTTTGACCATTATAACAATCCTGCTAATGACCATGTATATATCTCCTGTGGTTTATATGCAAAATTTCTCTAGGATGTATACCTAGGAGTGCATTTGCTGATCATAGAGTTTTCATCTTTTCAAAATTCTACCAAATAGTCTTCCAAAGTTATTGAACCAATGAATATAATAGTTGTAATTGCTCTTCATCTTCACAAACACTGAGGGTGTCAGTAACTGTCATTGCTGATTATATGTTATATATAATCTCTCAGTGTGCGTGGGCCAAAATTCTTAATTAGACTAATAGACTTTATAGTAAATGTGATTCATTAAATGATAGGACTAAAAACTTATATTTAAATACAACTAATGAAATTATGCTAAAAATAAAGTATAACAGTGGAATATTTCCCTTGACCAAGATTGTGTACTTTTTTTTGTTTTCACCCTCTCTTTCTAGAAATAGCAAGTGAGGCGGAATCTCCAGTACTTTCCTACTCTCATCTGCACAGTGAAAGCTCTATTCCAGAAGAATTAGGCAGCTCTGCTGTTGAATATAGACCTTCTGAGTCCATAGTTCAGGAGCAGCCTGGTAGTCCAGATCACAGTATACTTACTGAAGACATGGTTTTTTCACAAGAACTGGAATCTTCTACTTCTCCTAGTAAACATGTAAGTTAATATATAGTATAGAAGGCCCAGTGCATAAAATTAGTGCACTCACGATGGTGAGGGGGAGTCCCTCAGTCTGGCCTGCACCCTCTTGCAGTCCAGGAGCCCTTGGGGTATGTCCAACTGACGGCTTAGGCACATTCCCAAAGGTGGGGAGCGGGCCTAAGCCATCAGTTGGACATCCTTCGCTCTGCCGCTGCAGTGGGAAAGGCTCCTGCCATTGCCGCTGCACTCGCCAGCCATGAGCCAGGCTTTTGGCTGAGCATCACTCCCCTTGTGGGAGCGCACTGACCACCAGGGGGCAGCTCCTGCGTTGAGTGTCTGCCCCCTGGTGGTCAGTGGTGTCATAGCGACCCGTCATTCTGCCGTTCAGTCAATTTGCATATTAGCCGTTTATTATATAGGATATCTTAAAGCTTTAGGAAAAAACTGTCTAAAAGGTATATTATTAACAGTTATAGTCTTGTTGCTAATGTCAGTGTCATCTATCATAACTAACATAGTATATGACATTTGAGCAAAAATAAAGCTTTTCATTGACTTCTAAAAATTTATAAATATCTGGCCTTTGGCTTTAGTGACAGTTATAAAATTATATGCTATTAAGTCTGTTAATATTGAGGGTATAGGAAAGAATATGTGGGAATATCACAAGTTATTAAAATCTGTTTTGTCACAATAATAGAAACAATAAGAGCTTAAACAGTGTGTCTTTTCTGAAATGTAGCTTATAACTGCTCTATAATGTAGTTTATAACTGCTCTATAAACTCATAGTCAGAATAAAAGTAAGGTTTCGTCGTTTTAAGGCAGGATCTGAAATGGTTATTGATTCTAAATTAGAATAGTGGTCAGTTTTAGAATAAGAAATGTTTTCCACATTGTTCTTAATTCTATACTTCATAAATAAAATTTAGCTGGTAAAAATTTAAGCTACAGACTTAACTTCTTTTTTTCTTTTTAGCTTGAGTTTATAAAGTATATAAAGGAATTAACCTAAAAATATCAAATATTAAATGGACACAAACATTGTGAAAGCCTGTCTATGTTTTTAAAAGTAATTCACCTAAATTCAGAATGGAATATACTTCGTTAAAGTGTATGTTTATTGTGGATGTGAAGAAAGAATAGCATTTCCCTGTTGGAAAATCAGTCAGATTCACGTGTGTGACAACATCTGAAAAATTTAGATGATTATCATTTTTTTTATCCAATGAAGAGCCCATCCCATGTTATGTTGCAAAATATTCCAATGCTTTGTGCACATACTTGAAAACAGAGCTTTTAGGTTGTAAAAAGATTTTTTTATATATATTTTTATTGATTTCAGAGAGGAAGGGAGAGGGAGAGAGAGATAGAAACATCAATGATGAGAGAGAATCACCGATTGGCTGCCTCCTGCACACCCTCAACCGGGGACCGAGCCCACAACCCAGGCATGTGCCCTTGACTGGAATCAAACCTGGGACCCTTCGGTCTGCAGTCCAATGCTCTATGCACTGAGCCAAACCAGCTAGGGCAGGCTGTAAAAAGATTTTAATGATATTTTCATATTAGTGATTTCTTGGTTATTATCTCTAAATGGGCTTATTGTATATATAATTTACTTGTTACATGATTCCTACCTTCCAGGAATTTGCAACCAAATTATGCCTTTTTACACAATCTTATCACTTGCTATAAATTGATTAGATTTTATCTAGCATCCTTTTTTTTTTTTTTTTTTTTTTTTTTTTAAATATATTTTTTTTTTTTTTTTACAGGAAAAAAGGGAGTTTAGGGAGAGGGATAGAGAGTTAGAAACATCGATGAGGGAGAAACATCGATCAGCTGCCTCCTGCACTCCCCCCACTGGGGATGTGCCTGCAACCAAGGTACATGCCCTTGACCGGAATCGAACCTGGGACCCTTGAGTCCGCAGGCCGACGCTCTATCCATTGAGCCAAACCGGTTCGGCTCTAGCATCCTTATTGAGGTTCAGGATAGCCACTATCTGATCGAATACTAAAAATGTGTTGTTTTCTCACAAGAAAATATATAAAGAAAATCAAAATTAGTGTACCTTAAAGTGATTTTTATAATAAAAATAATATTTATTGAGTACTTAGTTACCAAGGGCCAGGTAGTATGCTGAATGTCTTATGTGGTTAACCTCACAGTGCTCACCCTGAAGCTTAGCAGGCTAGGAAACTTGCCGAGAGTCATAGGGATAGGAAGTGATTGACAGCAAGGAATCAGATCAGGCTTTCTCACTTCCAGTTGACATCAAGGTAGAAAGTATGTCCTAAGTAATCTCTTGTGGGCAGTCTTCTTATGCTCTGTTTGCTTCCCTTCTTCCTTCCCTCCCTTCCTTCAATACAAATAGTACATACTTAGTATTTAATTTTTTTCATTAATAAAATGATGATATAATTGACATATAACACTGTATAAGTATAAGGTGTGTAGCATAGAATGACTTGACACACATATATTATGAAATGATTGCCACATTAAGTTAACATCCATCACTTCATATAGTTACCAAAAAATTCATTTTCCTTGTTATGAGAATTTTTAGGATCTACTGTCTTTTTTGTTTGTTTGTTAGCCCTCACCCGAGGATATTTCTACATTGGTTTTTAGAGAGAGTGGGAAAGAGAGGGAGAGAAAGAGGGAAACATCAATGTGAGAGAGGCACATCGACTGGCTGCCTCTCACACACACCCTGATCGGGGCTGAGGAAGGAGCCTGCAACCAAGGCATGTGCCCTTGACCAGAATTGAACCCAGGACCTTCAGTCTGCAGACTGACACTTTATCCACTGAGCCAAACCAGCTAGGGCAGCAACTTTCAAGTATACCACACAGCCATGTTAACTACAGTCATCATGTGCCACATTACATCCCCAGTATTTATTTATCTTTTAACTAGAAGTTCATATCTTTGACCACCTTCACTCAATTCTTTCATTCCCCATCATCCATCTCTGGTAACCACAAATCTGATCTATTTTTTCTGTGAGTTGGTGGGGTTTTTTTTAGATTTCACATACAAGTAAGATCATGTAGTATTTGTTTTTCTCTCTCTCTGACTTAATTTCACTTAGCATAATGCCCTCAGGGTCTATCCATGTCATAATACATGATATACCATCTATTTGTTGTGGGAGAACTGCCATAATGATCCAACATTTACACTTCTGGGTAGATGTCCAAAGGAAACAAAATCACTATGTTGAAGAGATATCTGTACCACCCCAATTTAGTATGTTTTAAATTAAAAAGAATAAGAGATAATATCACTTATACAATAATTATTACTAGTTCATTATAAACATCTTTTAAAGTATGTTTTTCTATAACTTTTTCTGTTCCTTTAAAAAATTGACGCCTTATCTTTTGTAAAATTTATAGTGTTTTTTCATTTTTTAAGTCATAGAGTTATTTAAGATTCTTTGTAAATAATATTTGCAACTGGTTAATATCTGGAGTTTTAAATAGAATTTACAACTATATCATAGACCAGTTCTCATTTAGTTTTTCTGTTTGCACAGTCACCTCCCAAAAGCTGCACGTCTGTGTCAAAGCTGGAGTCCAGCAAAGGAAGTTATAAGATTGGAGGGCAATGTCGTCCACCTGTCAAGTCCCATCAACCCAGTTATAGTTGGTCAGATGAGTCATTATCTATGACACAATCAGGTAAGACTAATAAAGAAGAGTTTTTTACTTTGTACCATACTTGAATTTTCTTAATAAGCTTTGTCTAACCATATGTTGGTATGATGTTATCCTTTGTTGCATTTGCCATAAGCCTTTTTTCTTGCCAGGATTAAATTTCATAGTTCTTGGCTTTTCATTGATAATTAATTATATCCCCAATTACACTAAATATGAAAAACTTAGGTTATCTGGTGTTAACGGGCGTCATTTATTCATCGGGTATTTATAGTATTTTTGTCTGTGTCAGGCATCCTTATATGTTCCTATTGTGCTCTGTGCTTCCACTTGTTACACCAGACAGCACATCAGTTGTAACCAAATGTTACCCAGCAGGTCTCCCCTCCTAGAATACAGACTCCTGGAAAGGAGAGTCTATATTTTGTTAACAGTTGTAGCACCAGAACCTAGCAGGTCCTTTGCATTGCATATGGTAGGTAGTTATTAAATGTTTCTTGAATGAATTCATGATGACCATGAGGAGAGACGGGAGGTGATGAAGCAGGATAGCAAAGCACTAATACATTCTTTTTCAGAAGCTCAGATTTCTTCTGTTTAAATGTGAGGTTGGCTTTGCCTTTTTTTTAAGATTTATTTTTCAATTACCATTTACTTAATATTACTTTGTATTAGTTTCTAGACTGGCTTTGTTTAAATGGAATATTACATTGCTGCTTTTCATTAGTAGTCATTTAGTTAACTTTATTTTTAAGTTAAAATTAAAGATTTTGTATCTCTTTCAGAAACTACATCTGACCAGAGTGACATTGAAGGTAGGATCAGAGCTCTGAAAGATGAGCTGCGGAAAAGAAAATCAGTTGTGGACCAGTTGAAGAAGGAACAGAAAAAAAGGCAGAAGGAAAGACTGAAAGCCCAGGAAGCCAGCCTGATCAAACAGTTAGAGGTTAGACATGGGGGGAAGGTGTTTATAATGTCAGGGCTAATGCAGATGTGATGCCTCACATGTTTTTAATATATTAACAAAATAATGAATTAGGATTTTTCAGTATTACTTGATGTCACATTTTATTCTAACTCTGAAAATAAAAAACTGAGGCCATCTAAACAAACGCTTGCTTATAACACGAAATTAAATATTAAATTAAAATAGTAAATACAATAATAGTATTAAAATGAATTTAAGTATTATAATAAGGTTTTTTTCTGAATAAGAAAGAGTAAACACCCATGAAAGAAAGATTACTAACCATGCTCTCTTAAGCAAAGAACCATTAGGTAAATCTAGCTATTGGAATTATTACTGCCCTTTTCCATTGATTTTTAAATTTTTTTTAGAAAGAGCTGGGGAGGAGCGGGGAGAGAGAGAGAGAAACATTGATGTGAGAGGCACATCTATTGGCTGCTTCCTGCACACGCCCTGACCAATGGGGGTGGGAATCCTGCAACCCAGGTACATGCCCTTGACTGGGAATTGATTCTGCAACCCACTTGTTTGGGCCAACACTCTAACCACTGAGCAACTGGCCAGGCTGTTACTGCCTTAAAAAAATTTTTTTTTATTGTTAGAAGAATGATGTTTCATGCCACACAACTTATTAGTATGGCTCTTTGTACTATTTGGATGGTTCCTAAATAACTCTAAACTTGACTTTTCTCCCAGAAGCTAGCAGCCTTCCCTGATTCTGTGGGCTGGAAACCTGATTTTGAAAGCTTCCTCATTCTGTTTTCTCCTACCCATTCAGTCACCAGATGCCATTGATTCCCTTTTATAAAGCTTCTTGTTGTCCCTTCCTATTACGACTGTCATCAGACTATTTGGCAGTATTTGACCTCTTGCTTCTTCTGTGTGCTTAGCCTCTTCAGTGTCCCTGCCTCTGGTTGCTTCTCCAGTGCTTGCATACGTTCTGCCAGCCTCGTGTTCATTATAGAATTGGTTGGGAACTTCCTACTCATCACAAGAATCCCTTCTTGTGGCATCACCAGAGAAGATCATTTAGCTTCTACCCAAACACTTCTAGTAAAAGGAAATTTCAGATTATCAAGACAGTTGGCTTCATTGTTAGACTCGAGGTGCTCTAAGTATTAGAAAGCTCTTTGTTAGGTTTAGCCAAAATTTCTGTCCTTTTAATTTTCCTCTTGGTAACACCAAACATGTGTTTGTCCTACATTTTGTAATTAAATTTATCAAATATTCAAGTCCCTGTTTATGTGCCCAGAAGTCAGCTAATTACTTTATATGTATTTTTCATTTATTCTCAAAGAAACGAAGTGTGAATATTGCTATCCCTGTTTTGCAGATGAGGAAACTGAGTTTCAGTGAGATTAATGATATCCAGGGACACATAGTTTAAATGTGGTAAAGCTAGGGTTTTAATCTAGATCTAATTCTAAATCCTGTGTCCTTACTGTTACACTACACTATCTTCCACTTGGAAAATGGCCTTCTAGCAGACCTACAAAAAATAGACATTTACACAGTTACAGTTACACAGTGGGATTAGGGGCTGGGGTTGAAATTCACAGATGTGTAGAATTAAGAAAAAGTGGTTAAGATACTATGGCCATACTGGGAAGTTCATGTTGGAAGTAGTGAGAAACCAAATTTAAATATAAAGAATCATGTTCAGGACCTTAGTAATCAGACTGATGAGTTTGGACTTCATCCTGTGGGTCAGTAGTCTTCAATCTGACTACACATTGGAATTAACTGAGGAGCGTTTTGAAAAATACAGATATCCAGTCTCACTCCTAGAGATTTTGATTTAATTGGTCTAGGGTGGGCCCCAGGATTTAAAAGCATTACTATAGGTAATGAGCCATTGAAAGCGAAATGAAATCTATTAAACTGAATAGCATTGCTCAAATATGTTCATTAATGGATATGTTAGCCAGAAAGATCTCTAGAGAAGTGCATAAGAATCTATTTTAGTCAGCATTTTACTAAATGGTTTGAATAAAGACCAAAGAAAGTTCTGTGTTTAGGTTTTCAAAGTATAGTATATAATGGAGAAATATATAATCATAGCGATTCACATTTTGAAAGGAGCCTTTTGGATTTATTTGATCACAGATTTACTGAGTATATAAGTATCACTTTCAGATCTAAGATATCCTCATCCTAATATATACCTAGTGAGCTATATAATCTAGCTATAATATATGTTTAATACCAAAAGTTACTTTATTAAAACATTAAGACTTCAAAGGAAGATAATATGGATAGTCAGAGTTGTAAAACTAGGGCTTTCAGCTTAGAAAACTAAGGAGAAATCTAATATATGAAGAGCTTGCCTTAGATTTCATACAGATTAGAATTATAAATGATGGAAGTTTTATTTACAGAATGGCTAATAACTAGGAAACATTCTCTGCGATTCGGAGCTATCCCACTCCCAACCACACCTTTCTCTTCAGGATGTGTATTTCTAGTAAGTGCTTCCTCTTAAGCATACTGCCATCGAAACTCAGCATAATGGCTAACTTCTTTAAAAGTCCATGGGAAGAACTAGGCCATCCTTTAAAGAATAATTACATCAGCTAAAGAAGTTTTTTAATGTGGCAGGGCCTGAATTATTGCTTTATAAGTATTAAGATTCTACAGATTGAGACTTTATCATTTCCTAATTGATATTAGGATTACAATTCTACGTCTTGCTTATATATAGACTATTTCAAGAAGGTTTTACAAATAACTATTGATAGACATCTCAGGAACGATACTGATGCTGGGAGAAAGATTTGTACATCTTACTGTTTTATATTTTATAAAATGCACTATTTTATAATTTAAAATAGTTTTTAAAATTCTGTATAGTGACTCCTCTGATTTTTCTAAACTTAGTCATATGATGAATTCATTAAGAAAACTGAAGCCGAGCTTAGCCGAGATTTGGAAACATCACCAACAGCCAAGCCTCAGATTAAAACGCTCTCCTCAGCTTCTGAAAAACCCAAGATCAAGCCCCTTCCACTACACAGGTAGAAATTTTTGATAACTTCTCTATATTCTGCCTCGTTTGAGAAAAGAATAAGGAAAGACTTTTAGTAGAAGCTATCTTAAGTAACTGTGAAATTGTAATAGTAAAAATATTGGTTTATATTTTTAGTTTCACTGAAGTAAAATTATTATATGTGATATAATTAAAAATCAAATTTATAATAAGGTACAGACTTTAAAATATAGTTTGAATCCTGAAATCTGATAGGTGCAATGAAAATAGTATTCTTTAATATTGCTAATCTTAGCACTGTAAGTTTGTATAGACCTTTTGAAAAATAATTTGGCAATGTTTCAAAAGTAAAAAAAAAATTGTAAGTTTTAAAATATATATTTTTTTTATTGATTTCAGAGAGGAAGGGAGAGGTTGAGAGAGATAGAAACATCAATGATGAGAGAGAATCATTGATCGGCTGCCTCCTGCATGCCCCCTCCTGGGGATCAAGCCCGCAACCTGGGCATGTGCCCTTGACCAGAATCGAACGTGGGGCCCTTCAATCTGCAGGTCAACGCTCTATCCACTGAGCCGGGTAGGGCAAAAATTTGTAACTTTTGACTCAATAATTCCACTTTGGGAAATCTAGCTTGAGAAAATATGGGCTACCAGAAATCTCTATTTGAAAGAATATTGTTTATCACAATATCCTTTATATTAATAAAACATTGGAGGCAATCTTTATGTCCAAAAATGAGTGGATAGCCCAATAAATTATGGTCCTTTTCAGGATAGAATACTATGCAACCAGTAAATGCATATACAGAAGAAACTGAATAGCAACATAGGAATGCATAATCCTATCCTACATAATAAAAGCCTAATATGCAAATTGACCGACCAGCAGAACGACCGGTTGGCGGGGGGCGGCGGCAGCAGGGTGATGGGGGGCGGTGCTGGAGCTGCCTCCTGGTGGTCAGTGCGCTCCCACAGGGGGAGCACCACTCAGCCACAAGTCGGGCTGATGGCTGGTGAGCGCAGCAGTGGTGGCAGGAGCTTCTCCCGCCTCCGCAGCTAAGCCATCAGTCAGACATCCCGCAAGGACTCCTGGACTGCATGAGAGTCCAGGACATCCCCCCCCCGCCCCCCCGCCAAGTGCATGAATTTTCATGCACCAGACCTCTAGTATGGCATATAAAAAAGTGAGGTTATAATATTCAAACTAAATTTTGAACAGTGACTAGGGCTTAGGCAGTCAGTGGGACTGGGAAATGGACATTTCAGAGAGAAGGGTATTTATGAATGACCAAAAACATATAATAGAAGCTGAACATAACATTTTGCTGGAGTGAGAAGCAACTAGAAAAACAAAGAAAAATTGTGATAACTTTATATTCATTTTTAGAAGTGTCTGTTTTATATTTTAGATGTGAAGCCTTTTAGGTTTAAAAAAATATTTTGGAAGTTTTTTTTCTTTGTTACAAAAGTAATACAGACTCATTACAATTAAATTAACATTACCTGAGTTTGATTCTTGGCTCCAGTATCAGCTAGCTCTTCAACTTTGGTCAAGTTATTTAACCTCTCTGTGCTTCAGTTTTTGTTTTTGTTTTTTTAATTTTTAAAAAATTTTTTTATTAATTTTTAGAGAGAGGAAGAGAGAGAGAGAAACATCGATGTGAGAAACACTGATCAGTTGCCTTCCACATGTGCCTCAGTGGGATCGAACTGCACCTGGGTATGTGCCCTGATTGGGAATTGAACCTGCCACCTTTTGGTGTACAGGATGACGCTCCAACCAAATGAGCCACACTGGCCAGGGTTGTGCTTCAGTTTTTTAATAGAGATTTATATTCCTGTAATAACACCTTACTAATGAACGTGTTATGAGGGTTAAAATACTTAGAATAGGGCCTAGCACATAATTAGCACTATGTATTAGTTATTATTATTAGAATATTCAGGAAAGCAATAAAAAATGTTTAAATTATATTGTACCTAGTTCTCCCAAAAATCTAAATGTCAACAATTAGATATATTTCTTTCTAGGATTTTTTATGCTTGGATTTTTGTGTATTTTTGTTACATATATATTTTTTCATTATAAACTGTATATTTTATTTTAATTTCTACATAATATACTATTGAATGGTTTTAGAGTTTTATTAATCAAGCTACTGAAGGATTTTTATCAGAGATTGATACAATCATATTTGTGTGTAGAGAGATCTTTCTGACTATAATATGAAGGAAAGATAGAAGGAATAAGCCTAGAAGTAGGGAGAAAGTAGTCTAAGCCAGGCCTCAAATAATCAGCAGTAATAAGAATAGAGAATAGGAGGTAGATTTCAGGAATATTTAAGAAGAGGACTTGACTGATAGGGAAGCAGGGGAAATCTAGGATAATTCCCAGGTTTCTCTTAAGTTGTTGGTTGGGTCAAGGTTTCATTAACCTAAAAGCTATAATCCTCAGGTATCTTTTTGTGAAAAGTTCATGATTTGGTTTTAAAATGTTAGTTTTGATTTGCCTGTAGTTCATAAGTGGAATTATCCAGGAGAGATGTCAGGGTTAGATACATGGGGATGAGCAGCATGTAGACTGGCTGAAGCCATAAAATATAGCAACATAACCCAAAGAAGGTATGCATTTAGAGAGAATACCAAGTACTAAATACAATAAAATAGCAACGTTTAAGAACATTATAACAGGCAGGATTAGAAGCCAAAAGAGAGACAGTAGCATGAGGTGGAGGAAAGAAGAATTAAGGGGGGGATTTTTTTGAGTCTTGAGGCATACTTATAATTGAGGGAGGAAATTTCCAGAATGAAGGACTAAAGACTAGGGAAAAGAATGGATAATTGAGGAGTATCATCAATGAGGCTGTGGAAATGTGTGTGATTTGCGGCAGAATGAGGTTTGAACAATTAGCTTTGAACAAGTATGAGAGACACACCTTTTTCTTTCCTGCATATGAGAGGAAAGGCGGTTGGAATGGCTGTGATTATAGATAAATTTCTAGGTTGAAGACAAAAAAGTTCATGCTGATGGCCTGTTTTTCTCATTAAAAGAGGCAAGATCATCTACTGAGAGTGATGAGGGTCAGACATAGGCTTGATGAAAGTGGCAAAGGTTGGAAATACCCCTGTGGATAAGAAGAAAGAAGTGGTCTTCTAAGAATTGACTGCTCTGTTATTAGTTATTATAGTATCAGCTTTACATTTATTACTGTTCATTAATTTCTACTTCAGATCTGAAACAGCAAAGAATTGGAAATCACTAACGGATTCAGAACGTTCCAGAGGATCCCTGGAGTGTATTGCTGAGCATGTTGGTATGTAACTAGAAAAAAAAAAAGACACTGTTGCTACATAGACTGAGGATTTATTCTAATGCCTACACAATTCTCCCTTACAGCTTTTTTGATTAAATTTCTTAAAGATAATAGATTATTTAATATTTTAAGTTACTTTTATACTTTTAAGTGGTTTCTTGATTATGCATCAGTTATATGAATCTGTCTTTATTGTTCCAAATTTATGATTAAAACCTGAGGCATAGAGACCTTAATCTAAAATGGTTGAGTTGTCCTGACCAGTTTGGCTCAATGGATAGAGCGTCAGCCTGTGGACTCAAGGGTCCCAGGTTCGATTCCGGTCATGGACATGTACCTTGGTTGCGGGCACATCCTCAGTGGGGGGTGTGTAGGAGGCAGCTGATAGAATGTTTCTCTCTCATCGATGTCTCTAACACTCTATCCCTCTCCCTTCCTTTCTGTAAAAAAATCAATAAAATATATTTTAAAAAATAAAAAATAAATAAATAAATAAAATAAAATGGCTGAGTGTATCATCAGCATCTCTAAATTCTTCCTTAGTCAGATTCTGTTTCTGTTTATGTATATTTTCAATTTATACTGTTTCTCAGAGTAAATGGTTATATATAATATATTTTTTCTATTTAATACAAAGAAAGATAAGAGTTATTAAAAATAAAGTATTAGTCAATGAGGAAATAAAACAGGCATAAAAACCTTACCTTGTAACAATGGTGAAATAGCAATTTGAATTCAAATTTTAATTCTTGGTTTGTTAGCACATCTGATCTTACTTATTTTCTTCTTATTTTGCTATTGTAGCTCTTAAAGTGTTATATTTGCAGAAATAGTTTATCTTTTTTCTTTCCACTTTTTATATTCAAAAGCTTAGTTAAAATCCTTAGGAAAATTCATTCTTTTAGAAGTGTATATATATATGAGTGAGAGATAAATATAGTATATAACATATAGTATTTGTCACAAAATTCTGTTTTTGCATTATTTGAGAATGATCATGCAGATCAATGCCTCCATAAACTTAGATCCATTATTTTTTTCACTTTATAAGTTAGGATAGTAAGAAATTATTCCAACTTTAAATTTTCAGTCATTTTAAATATCTATTGTTGGTACAGCATATTCTCTTAAAGGAAAAACTTATCTTATATTGTAACCAAAACAGGTCAGATTTATTGACCAAAGTGTTTATTAACTAAGATTTGGCTTTTATTTAAACATTGGTTCCAGAAATTGAGAAATTGTGATTAAATAATTTTTATGTGATTTTCTTTCCTTTTAGATGCTGCATTGGCAGGTTCTGAGAGATCAGTATCAGAACGGTCTTTATCTGCTTATGCCAGGAGAGTGATTGAATTGGACAGTCGAATAGAAGAGCATTTTCAGACTTCATCACCAATTCTTAGATCATCAAGGAAAATCAGAGCAGAATCTGGAGATTCTATAGAAAATATACCTTCATTACCTCCTCCCAAAGAATTAAATGCCCCTAATAGAATTCTGGGTGTGTCAGGTGCCAAGGTTGAAGAAGAAGCTAGTCAAAACTCAGAAATACAAGAAGTAAAATGCACAGAGTTAGAGGAGAGTACAGTTGAAGAAGCCTATTTTAAACAATCTAGGAAGTCTGATGTCTTACTCAAACTAGACCTGGAACAAGGAGATTCATCTGAAATTCTTTCAAGGAAAGATCTTTCTTTAGAAGCTGTAAATGTTCAGAAAGACTTAGTTAGCTTAGCCATTGAGGACCTCGATAAAAAAGAATTGAGAGAGAGACAATCAGATCAAGATATGGATCATAGTCAAAACATCCAATCAGAGAGAGGCATTCTTCAACAAAAGAGCATAAAGGAAAGAGACTTGTCTTTGTCAGAACATCTTCTTGCTCCTAAAGAGATATCATACTCTGAAGATTTTGAAGTGTCTTCTGTCAAGAAAGACATTTCAGCTGAATTGTGTAAAGGTAACTTTGAGGTAACGTCATTGTTGTCACTCAGGAGAGACACTCAGTCTTGCAGAGATAGGTTACAGCCAACAAGAAGCTCTAAAAGTGAAGCCAACAGCTTTGGTACTGATGGTGAAATCAGTGAGTGCCTCAGTGAGAAAAGCCTTTCTATTCATAGCAATATCCACTCTGAAAGGCTGTTAGAACTCAAGTCTCCTACTGAGCTCATGAGAAGTAAGGAGCGCAGTGATGTGGAGCATGAACAGGGGGTTACTGAATGCTCTTCTTTGACCTCAGTTCCTGTTGCAGATGAGTTACTTGATTTCCACATTGGTGATAGGGTATTGATTGGCAATGTTCAGCCGGGAACTCTTCGATTCAAAGGTGTGACTAGTTTTGCTAAAGGATTTTGGGCTGGAGTGGAGTTGGATAAACCTGAAGGAAATAACAATGGAACATATGATGGCATTGTGTACTTTGTGTGCAAAGAGAAGCATGGTATTTTTGCTCCTCCACAAAAAATATCTCAAATTCCAGAAAACTTTGAAGACTATGTAGACATAAATGAAGAAGAGGACTGTTACTCAGATGAAAAATATCAATACAATAATCAAGAACAAAAAGATGCAGAGGGTCCCACATTTGATAGAGAAAAGGATGCAGTTGAATATTTGTATGAAAAATCTTTACCTGGTGTGCACGATATTGAAGCCTCGGTTGATAGAAGCCTTAAAATAGAAACAGACCATTTACAGGACATTTCTGAGGTGCTTGAAGCCCATATTCACCAGCAATCTCCAGTGGATTCACTGGTTTCTTCAAAGGAAAACAAAGACCTTGTTTCTGGTGCCACAGAAGATGTTTCCATTGCTGTAGAAGACGATACTTTAGACAATACCTTTTCTGAAGAATTAAAGAAGCAACAGCAGATTACAGAAAAGGACGAGAACCTGTATCCCGAGGTTTCAGAAAAACTTTCTACCCCACTTCTGGATCTTTTAACCAGAGAAAAGAACCAGTTGGAAGCCCAGCTGAGGTCATCAGTAAGTGAGGAAAAAAAATCAAAGCAACAACTAGAAACAGTCAGCTTACTAACAGACAATTTACTAAAAGTCTTTGTGACAGACACAGTCAGTCAACTACAACAAATTAAAAAAGCCAGGAATGAGAAAATTCAGCTTAGCAATCAGGAGTTTCTTGATGATCAAAAGAAAGTACCACCCCAAGGCCTATCTCCAAATCTTGAGGAACAATCACCAAGTGTTCCAGGTGACTTCTTAAGGTCTGAATTGGATGATGAAAAAGAAGAGATTTCTTCTCCAGATATGTGTCCCAGACCTGTAAGTGTTTTGCCTAGAAGAAATGTCAGTTAACCTCACTTTTGTCATGCATTTTAATTCAGATTTTGTGTGTGGCAGGTTATTTATTAGATGAAGATCAGTGTACTAGTTTTTAAAGGCCTTTAACTGTTTTTCTGTCAAGTATAATTGTCCTCTGTTATGTCATGAGTGGTCACTATAGGGTTGTCACAAACACTGACAGGTTTATGTTGGATTGACAACTCTTGAATACTGCCCACAGATTAGATAGATTCCCTTTCAGATTCATTGAACAGATTTCCCATGGAGCTTTACAGTGGTTCTCAACCCAGTTCTTCTTTGCCTATGAATTTATTTGTCCCCATATCTCCTCAGTCATAGTTGTTCTGCAAAGATTACCAGTTATGATACTGATTCTGGTAAAATTGAATTATATCCACTATGGCATCTACTCAGACCATCAACTTGTTGGGTTGTCCACGGACAGTTGAACAAAAGTAATATTTTGAGTAATTTGAGCCAAATAATCACTAAGGTGAGAAATCTCCTATCCCATTTCCAAATCTCAGAAACCAGACAGTTCTACAGAAACAGAATAATAATGATACCAAAAGGAAACAAAAACTAATCAATATTTTATAAAAATTCAGCTTATGTAAACAGAATTATGAAACAGAGGATAGTTTTTTTCTTAAATTAGTAACCACCATATAGTTTTTGTTTTGCTTATTTATTAGAGATATAGTAAATATACAAATAATATATTTGCTTTGCCTTCAAAAAAAAACACCTTACGTGATCTGAGGTCACTAAAAGGTGTTCTATTTGAATGTGCCATTTCTGCAGGAGAGTCCAGTATTTGGTGCTAGTGGACAGGAAGAGCTTGCTAAGAGACTTGCTGAACTTGAGATCAGCCGTGAGTTCCTGAGCGCGTTAGGAGATGATCAAGACTGGTTTGATGAAGATTTTGGTTTGAGCTCTTCTCACAAGATCCAAAAAAACAAAGCAGAAGAAGCAATTGTACCTCTAATGGCAGAACCTAAAAGACCTCCCCAAAAGCCATGTGATACACTCTTGGCAGTCCCACATACTGCAGAGGAAGTAGAAGTCCTTGTGCACAGTGCCGCAGAAGAACTTTGGAAATGGAAAGAGTTAGGTCATGATCTTCATAGCATCAGTATTCCTGCAAAGCTGCTTGGCTGTGCCAGTAAGGGTCTCGATATAGAAAGCACTAGTAAAAGGGTCTACAAACAGGTATGTAACTTGGAAGGATAATTCTAACTTTAAACTTCCCTCTTGTCTGAAATTTGGGTTCTTAGCCATTTTATTTTATTTTTTTCTCTATCAAGGCGGTTTTTGATTTAACAAAAGAGATTTTTGAGGAAATATTTGCTGAGGATCCCAACTTGAATCAACCTGTCTGGATGAAGCCATGCAGAATCAACTCTAATTATTTCCGACGAGTGAAAAATCCAAATAACCTTGATGAAATCAAGGTAAACTGCAAACTATAGAGTATCTCCTTTTTGAATGCTGGTCACTTATACAGATCTATACATGCTGTAAATACAGGTACTCCCTGTCTTAGTCACCTTTCTGTCCTCAGAGCCTGTTCCATACTGGGTATTCAGTAAATACTTGATTCATTGAGAACATGAACAGTGGAAAGGAAGGGGACAAGAGGGAATCCTGAATCCTCAAGATTTCCAAAACAAAACATAACTTTTTTAATTTTTATCCTCACTGGAGGATATTTTTCCATTGATTTTTAGGGAGAGTGGAAAGGGAGCAATAAAGACAGAGAGAGAGAAACCTCAATGTGAGAGAGACACATCGATTGGTTGCTTCCTGCATCCACCCAACCAGGGCCGGGGGTCGAGCCTGCAATCGAGGTACATGCCCTTGACCAGAATCAAACCTGGGACCCTTCAGTCCGAGGGCTGACGCTCTAACCACTGAGGAACTGGCCAGGGCAACAAAACATAACTTTTAAAAGTCATTTCCTATATATATACAATTTATAATGTCTAAGAAAAAATTAGGAAATTCTCAGAGAGATAAATTATTGCATCTCTTAGGCATTTTTGATGATTTTTTGGTAATTTAGAGATAAGTGTAATATTCTAGAAGTACATCTAAAAACATATATATCAAACCTGTCCCCCCTAGACACATAGGTGTTACCTTTCCATATTTGATTTCCATTTTGGAGGTTTCAAATTGGTAATGTGGTTTTGAAATATGTGGGATAGTAATATGATATATAAAAAATACTTCATTATCGAAGAAGCCCCTGAAAAGATGAAGTGACTGAAGCTACAAGGACTCCCATAAAACCAACTTTAAAGTTACATTGGTGGAAACTCTTTGCCTATTTACATGTTTCTTTAATTTAGCAAAGGTGATATTTTCAGTGCAGTGCCTCTCAGATTTAAATGTGCATAAAAACCATCTGGGCAGCTCTGACTGGTTTGGCTCAGTGGATAGAGCATCTGCCTGCGGACTGAAGGGTCCCAGGTTCGATTCCGGTCAAGGGCATGTACTTTGGTTGCCAGCACATCTCCAGTAGGAGGTGTGCAGGAGGCAGCTGATCGATGTTTCTAACTCTCTATCCTTCTCCCTTTCTCTCTGTAAAAAATCAATAAAATATATATTTTTTAAAAAGAACATTGTTTTTTAATAAGTAATAATATATAGACTTAAATATACTTAAAAACTAATAAAAATAAAAATTATTTTAATAACAACAAATAAGTTGAAAATAACACAAGATACATGATATATATAAGCAGTATCAGAGTGTGTATATTAATATATTTCACAATGATGCTTCCCACTAATTTTAATATTGAAATAACATTTCATAAAGTTTTAAAAAGATGATAGTCCTAATGTTGCTAGCAGTAAAATTATTAGGCTTCTTATACTGAAGTGTTGATTAACATTTTTAAAGTTTAACTGAATCTTGATACTTCAAAATAAACTATCCCAGCCAAAGCCTTGTACTTTGCTCACATGACATTGCTCCCAAATTTATGTTGGATTTTTTAGGGTCAGAGGTTTATTTAATGCTTTCTTAACTACTTTTGCCAGCTTGAAGTCAGCTAATGGTGGTTCTTGGGTTGGGAACCTCTAAAGTGATTTTTCTTTGCAGATTCATCAGTGGGTTTTACTTTTTTATGTTGTGTAAAAACAAAAATTCTTTAAGTGAATAAAGTCTGAGCTTTTGGAATGCTTTTCTCTTCAAATTGCTAAGTGGAACTGTAAGTGGAAGGAATTTGTATACTCTTTATTATACATGTTACATTTTTAGCATAAATCTGTTTGCTGCATTATTATAAGCATGGAATCTCAGAAACTTTGTGTTTTATTCATTCCTCTTATTTTTACAGAACTTCATAGCAACCGAAGTACTCAAGTTGTTTAGTCTTAAAAAGGAGCCAAACCACAAAACAGATTGGCAGAAAATGATGAAATTTGGAAGAAAGAAAAGAGACCGAGTGGATCATATCCTGGTCAGTATATATAACAGCTGTTTTTATTTTGATCATCTCTTCTGAAACCAGATGTAGTTAGGTCCTGAAAGGAAAGGGAATAGAGTTGACCTTAAGACTATAACAGTAATGTCATAAAGCTTTCACCTGCTGTATTTCTGCTCCTCAGTTTTGGTAATTGCTTTCTTTTGAACTCAGTAGAGGAATATTTAATTTAACACTATTTTGTAGGTGTGGAGGACTTGAGAAATAAAAAGTTAAGAAAGCAAAATTTAAGAAACTGAATTGAGAAGAAACCGGTGTAGACTCTTAAGTTGAAGTCCCTGCTCTGCCACTTACTTGGAGTGTAATCTCTGACAGGTCATCTAACTAACCCCTTTGTGCCTCATTTCCCTATCTGCAAAATGGAGGTGATAAAATTACTAAGAGGATTAAATGAGCATTTGTATGTCTATGTTGAACAGTTCACTGCACATAACTCAATAGATATTAGCAATCGCTTCTCGGCCTTTTGGCTAAGATCAAGTGTAGTATCTGTTCTTATCAGTTTAATATCTGATACGTCCTCTATCCGAGGACATTATATTAAATGTATTTTTGGAGCAGGGAGATGGAATAGGAGCTTGCTCCGTCCACTCCACGCATCGGGGAAAAAAAAAAAAAAAAAAAAAATAGATATTAGCAATCATTATTTCATCATTGTTATTCAGAATTTTAGCTGGGTAGGATTTATTCTATTTTGTGATACATTTCTCTAGCATTAGAAAAACATTTATCAAACAAACAAAAAGGAAAGGGGAAAAAAAGGTCTTTTGTCCTTTTTTCCTGAGTCGAACTTTAGGAAACTCAGGGTTCAGGTTTATCTCTAAATATTTTCATTCTGAACTTCCTATTTTGTCTATATTTACATTCATATAATTAAAAATGAGTAATACTTAAGTTGATTAGTATTCCCCAAGTATGTACTTCTCTAGTGCTTCATATACTCAGATAAACATTTGTTTAGTGTTTTACAGTTCATCATCCTTCTCATGCTTTATTTGATCCTCACAGTAATTAACTCAATGGAGTATTTTTTGTAAAGAAAATAGTAAAGAGGGAATTGGTGACAAGAGGGTTTTTTCTGCTGGAGAGAAAGAGGCTGGTAGGAGGAATTCAAAGGAGAAAATATAATGATGCAGAGGAGGAGGTAACTGTTGGAGTGAACGGGTAGGGATGATGGAGTCCATACAGGGAGGGGTGGCCTCAAAAGGACCATTGCCCTTTTAAAGCCCCTGTGACATGGCAAATTATATTAAACTCTTTATAATAAACAGTTGCTCTTCTGAATTGTTTATTTCTACAAGTTTCCATTTAATATTTCAGATCAAGATTAACTGTGGGTCATTAAAACCACAGAAAGCAAAACCATGAATAAGGGAGTACTGCTATAATTAGACCAACTTTTGTATGTCCTTTGTATACAGTAACTTTGAAAAATATTCCTACTGTAGGTAGAATTGCACTTAACATTCAAATCCTGCAGCAAAACCACCTAGCTAATGATTGAATCCCCTTATGATCTGATAAGGTATTGGATAGCTTCTGAGTTTCTACTTATAATGTTGGTAAATTCTCATGTTAAGTCTAAATTGATCTTTACATATTTAATTCTAATTTGCTTTGAGGTTTTATATAACAATTCTAATTCGTCCTACACGCCTTTGAAACATCTGCCATGTTTCACCTGAGTCTTTTTCTCCCTGCTAAACATTGGTATTCTCTCCTGTTGTCTGATAGAGTTTCTCAGTCCCTTCTATAATATCAGCTTTAGCTCTGTCAGTGCCCTTCTGTAAATACAGTGCTCATAACTGACCATGTAATATTTTGTGAATTGCTTACATTAGCACAGTCATACACCCTCCTCCTTTTTCCTATATACTATACAGTCAAGCATCACCTAACGATGTTTCACTCAACAATGGACCAATCAATATACAGCCATGATCCCAATAAGATTATAATGGAGCTGAAATGTTCATATTGCTGATGACATTTTAGCTGTCGCAGAATATTATGTGTTGTGGTGGTGCTAGTGTAAACAAACCTGCACTGCCAGCTGTATAAAAGTGTAGCACATATAAGTATGTACAGTACATAATTCTGTTACTAGCTTATGTATTTACTATGCTATACTTCTTGTTATTTTAGAGTGCACTCTTGCTACTCATTAAAAAAAAAAGGTTTGCTGTAAGACAGGATGGCTCATACATCTCCAGTTTACTGAGTTTCTTGATTGCATCATTTTCTCCTGTGCTTGATTTAATCTTAGGTTGTTTTGTACAGTAACAGACTATGCAGGCTTGGAGCCTGGGAGCAATAGGCTATACCCCGTAGCCTGGGCGTGTAGGGGGCCATACCATCCCGGTTTGTGTAAGTGCGCTCTGTGATGTTTGCACAATGATGAAATTACCTAGTGACACATTCCTTAAGAACATATTCCCATCCTTCAGTGGCACGTGACTGTACTTTGATTCATAGAGTTTCTAATAACATTTGTTTATTTTCATCTGTATTATTCTCAAGGGACCCACAAAAGCTTAGAAAAACCCTAAGACCAAAATCTCAACTTGTGCTTTTGTAGTTATTTTTTGGGCTCAAGTACAGGATCTTATTTTATTACTTCATCTTGATAACTTTGGCCCATCTTTCCAAGGTACCAATACATTTTTGGGCTCTTTCTTCTAACATGGTTGTTGTATTTCCCAACTTCATGTACCTCTAAAATTGATATGCTTGTTTTCACGTAGGTCAGTGGTCGGCAAAGTCATTAGTCAACAGAGCCAAAAATCAACAGTACAACGGTTGAAATTTCTTTTGAGAGCCAAATTTTTTAAACTTAAACTATATAGGTAGGTACATTGTTATTAACTTGATTAGGGTACTCCTAAGGCTTAGGATGAGCCACACTCAAGGGGCCAAAGAGCCGCATGTGGCTCGCAAGCCGCAGTTTGCCGACCACGGACCTAGGTCATAGATAAAAATGGTGCATTGGACAGAGCCAAAGACAGACAGCCTTTTAGCACTCACTGAAAAATCCATATGCCAGATATGTGACACCTACTTGTAATACCGTCCTGGTCACTGAGGAATCATAAATAAAAAGAAAAATCTCGAGGGGCTCACAGAATACAGTTCCATGGGATGATTTTACAGCGGAGCAGGCACAGGAGAGCTTGGGAACACAGGGAGAAGCGCCCATGTCCTGCAGGCAGAACCTTCCTTCCAGGTTGATAGTTGTCTTGTTCTTTAGTCAAAAAAGTACAAATCCACCTACCTGACATCTCTATTTCCTCATCTTGTACAAAGGATATGGTGGAAGACCTGACAGGTGTTGCTGACTTCTGTCCACATTTCTCTTTACTACCAGCTAATACCCTGTCGAAAAAAAGGAAAATGAAGTTATTGTTACACTGACTTGTTAGTGTGATTTAATTGATTTATATATCGCGCACATTGATTCACACACATACATCTTCAGGAGCAGGGGAAATTGTAATAGAATAGAATAGACTCTGAAAACCAGAAGAGAAAAATGGAGGCAGATTTGCAGGTTATAAAATCCCTTGGTTGCCATAGGTGAAGTTCCAAGTTGGCTTTGTGCTTTCTGGTGGCCACAGCAAAACAGAGAACATGTTACTTCTCACCAGCTGAGAGGGAATAGCTTCTGTTCTTAAGGAGAAGCCAAGCTTTTGCTGCTACTGATGAGAGCACTGTGGGGGCTCATCAGGATGCACTGAGAGTCTAAGGGACAACATCCTGAGCCTGTCTTTTTACTGTGAGGGCAAAGTGACTTCTTTAGGGACAATGCTTTCCAAATGTTATTGGGGAGGAAATTGCTCAGGGAACAGATTTAATGCTAACGGCTGAGATAACATAAAAAAGGAAAGCTGTGCTACTTGGACAAATAAACAAATTCATGGGAGGTATGAAATCTTTTGTGGGGGACACACCTGTTAGCTTTCCCAGAACATGGTTCTCTCTCAGCACCAGCTTGGGAAGTGTTGCATTGGGCTGTTACATAAGGCGTTCTTCATAAGAGAGGAGCACCAGTTCCTTAGTAGGTGAAAATATTTCTTATATATCCACACAAAACAAATAGAGGCAACTCTGAGTTAAACAAGTCCTTTCCTGGTGGAATTCTCTTTAATAGGCTCATGTCCATTGTGAAACTCGCACAGGCAGTGTTCTAAACGTGTTTGACCAAAGAGTCCTTTTGGGTGGCATATCTGTTCATGGAGTATAAGTTAGGGAATGAAGGAATGAATATTTACATATCCTTCAAACATCCCTCCTCAAAGAGAAAGAATGGAGCAGCCACCTCATCGTGTGTTTGTCAACCCTGGCCAAGGGAAGGTGTTGGCCAACACTGTTCTTCCCTCTTGCTTGCCCAGGCTCCTGGATGATGTGGTCTCTTCCTCCCAGAAATCTTCTCATTTCCTCGTAATGGGAACTACATTCCCCTCTTCGCCTCTGTCTTTTTCAAGATGCAACTGTAATCAGGGCAAGTCGGGAGCCTGTTGTCATGGCTTTTTTGCCCAGTTAAACTTCTAGTTAGACACCCTTATCACTACAATAACTGCTGAGTTTGGGGCTGGATCGGGGTTTATAATTACTTTCCCCACCTAGCCTCCATCTCAATGGCATCATTACATATAATACTGATATGTTTTTTTTATAAGTAGCTTTTAAAATGTTTATTGTAAACAAGCAAAAAATGTGGGGCAGTTCTAATTTGATTAGTTGTGGCTTACCATAGGAATCCCAAAATCCTAAAATGCAAAAGAAACAATTATTGTATAACAGTGATTTTTAAAAATAAGCTTAAGCAATAGTACATTTTTTAAAGTACTCTAATACATATTAAATTTTATTCATTTATTTATAACTAGAGACCCAGTACACAAAATTAGTGCACGGGTAGGTTCCCTAGGCCTGGCCAGTGATCAGAGCCAATCAGGGCCTTCCGGCTGCTAGCCAGGGCCTTCTTTCCCTGGCTGCCAGCTGCCAGGGGCCTTCCTTCATTCCGTGCCGCCCCCTGGTGGTCAGTGCACATCATAGAGAGCGATTGAACTCTAGGTCTCCTGGTCGAACTCCTGAGAGGGGACACTTTGCATATAAGCCTTTTATATATACTAGTATAGATACTTCAGAATCATATCCAGTATTGTCTTTGGATATATGCGTTTTATAATTGTTAAGCTATATAGCTAGTAGCTTGCTTTCTTCTCTCCTCCTTAAGTTCTCATACACATTATCTTCTGTTAACATAGACAACATGCTTGTGATCCTTACTAACTATAAAATACTGGAATATTGTTAAATTCCATTTTGACAGTTTTGAAACCACTTTTATTTTAGTTGGCAGTTGAGTTTTTTGATATTTTTTGCAACTTTGAAAGTTTGTTGATAGAATCATATAACTTATCCCTTTTCTCTGGTTTATTTCCTTGGCCTGTTTCCCCATGGATGGGACTGCAAAACCATCAAATATAATACATTTCCTAGCTTTTACGGTAACCCTAACCTTTGTGTTTTCTAAATTCTAGGTGCAGGAGCTCCATGAAGAGGAGGCACAATGGGTGAACTATGATGAAGATGAGTTGTGTGTGAAGATGCAACTAGCTGATGGGATCTTTGAGACCTTGATCAGAGATACCATTGATGTTCTGAATCAAATCAGTGAAAAACAGGGGAGAGTGCTACTTGTGTGACATCTTGCAAATAAATGGAACACTGAGTGCTAATATGAGTCCTGGGCCTTTCTGCCTCCTGACACACACCCCATCGCCATCATAGCAAGAATGCTTCTGGACCTGGTACCCGTTCTCAAAGACTACTGGTTTGGAGCCCACGGGACAATGCGGTATATCTGGTATTACAGCCTCTGCCTTTAGAGACTGTCCACTGGATTAGTGTTGGTGTTTAGTAGGCAGGGTTGCACACCTGATGTGGACACACAGTATCTAATTCTACACCTCTTGTTAGCACCCCTACTGGGTCTCAGATGAGGGCTGAAAACACCAGACTTACCTCGTAGCTTAGACTAGGGTATCACTTCTTGAGTCTGAAGTCAGACAGGAGAGGTATATAGATAAATGCATCCTACCATTTTTGAAATGTAATCCTGGTCTGTGATAGTCTCTAAACAGTATTAAGTCCTTAACCACTTCTGAATAGGCAAGTTTAATAGCAAGTGCCTATTTCACATCCTGGAGTTCCTTTCTCTTTGAAGACTATTCTCTTCCATTGTTGTAGTTGAGCAGCACCAAGTGGACTGTCACGTTAACAGAAACTAATAGTAGTCTTGCTTTCTGAGCACCATCTAAAGAATTGTAAATCTTTGCATTATTTTTAGTTTTCTCTATATGGGCATGAGAACAAAGAATGCCCCCACTAAAGACTGGGCTCAAAGGACCGATGCAGGGCCGGCTCTTTTGCCCCTTGCCTGCCCCGCACTGTTCTTCTCTTCTGAACCTCCGCTGCTGCTCCCAGAATCGCAGGCCCTCCAGACCATCTCAGGCACCCAGGCATGGCAACAGTGGAAGTCATTCATTGGCCTTCAGACTTTCAGCTCCATCCCTCCCCAAGAAATCAGAGACGCTGTTACTTGAATGATTTAGGAAATGAGTGTGTGCACCAAAGACAAAAAGATAGTCTGTTGTTTGTGTGCTTGTTTTGTGCTATGGAACATTTTTTTAATTTATTTAAGATAAATTATTAAGTTGAAAATGTGTGTCCCTACTCAGAAGCGAAAGATTCTTACAATAGTTCCGCTTCCGTCTTGAAGCTTCTCTGGTTTGTGGTCTTTGCACAGGAATCCTCCAATTTTAACAAAACCACACACACATCAAAGAAGGCAGTTTAATTCAGTGATAGGAATGAGATAACATGATTGAAAGACACTGTAAAGTTCAGTTCTGCCTCTCTTGCAGCATTGCTTCTCACAACTGTTACCTGTATCTGAAAAATCATCTAAACTCCAGCTGCTACATTAGAGCATGTGTGATGCTCTCAGGACATCGGTGCCCTGCCTTCCTGACTGATTCCTCTTCTTCAGTCCTGTCCTTCAAGTACCTAGAAGAATGTGGATAATCTTAGGCGTGAATGTAAATGCCTTAATATTGAAGGTCCCAATTAGAAGCATGATGTCAGACATCCACTGCGTTCCTATTTACAAATATCCTGGAATGTTATAGCTTCAGAATACGTTAGAAAAACCCCAAAGATGGCGTATTCATTAAGTGTGCACGTTCGTTCATTTCTGCATCTTCCCTCCTGACTTGCCTTTGCGTCTCAGATGTTTCACTATGCACACTTCCATTCCTCTTGATTTCATCTTGTCATTATGAGAAACTTACCGAAAAAACATTGGACTGTTTGCATTTTGCACAATGACTGGTGTGATAGCTCTTGACAAATAAGGAAAGCACTGACTAAACGTGATTGGGTCTCGGGAAACGCTCGGATTGATGTATTGCCAGCATTTCTTCTGGGCTTTGAGGTGGAGCTCTGGTCTCGTAGCCATAGTGAGCAAGTTGACTAAGAGAAGTGAGGGTCGCTTGGGGCTGTTGACCAGTGGAGTGGAGATGTGCTTCATGGGGCCAAGGAAAAGCAAAGGCCTTTTCTGTCCGCTTTGTGAGCTTTGGAAGATGGCACAACATCTTGTCTATATCCTTCAGCCGTTCGTAAGATAGCATTGTCCTTACAATACCTGAAACGTTACAGCTGCTGTTAATTTTTTGTAAAGGAATATAAAAACAATATAATAGGAATATAGGTTGTTTTTCTACATCCTTATAATTTGGAACTAAATCAATTTTTAATAAGAAAGTTTGTCTTTATTTTTTGTGGCATTATGATTCCAGAAAAGCAAAGAAATACTGTAAAGTCTATGGAGTCAGCAGTCTGGGCTGAGAGTCCCCTGGTAAGAATGCTGCCAAGAATGTGGTGGCAGCAGCCCCACACGCTCCCGCTGTCTTCACTGGCCCAGGAGCCCTGGGCTCCAGATGAGAGTGAATCCTGACCAGTCTTATTCTTGGCTAAAAATGATTATCCATAGTTTGGTAGCAGAAAACAAAGGAATCTATAATTAGCAGGTTTCTTACTATTTTAACCGTTTGGATATAATTGGAAGCGTTATAATTGTTAGGGTTGGAATGATAACTATGGATACCCAGCCACTTGTTCCATATTGGGATCTTTTTAATCAAGCTCTGCCTCTTAACCATGAACCTAAATACTCCCTCTTTGTAATCTTTTTTCCTCTCCCCACTCCCATCCTCTTTCACTTTCTTCATAATTCCTCTAAGAAAAAGATCTTTGCATCAGCAGTAATATCTTTTAGAATAGCACTCAGAATTTAGTAGTAAACCAACATATAGGCTTCAGATTTATTTCTGAGTCCAAAACAATTTGTGCTATCCAGGGTGCTTAGCTCTGGGTTAAACAAGTACAGGGTATAGATTCCCTCTTCAGGTCTAAACAGGAATTTTTACTCTAGGGAAAAGTGGGAAGAGCTCAAAAGTAGTTAACAAAGAAGGTAATTTGTTTTTCTTTTATCTAAAAGAAAAGAAAATCCCTTCTGTGACTACAGGTCTCTGAGAAATTATCTTTCAGAAGAGATTTCATTGCTCATAAGAGTGTTGTGGCCTATTGATAAAAACAATTTTGTTCACTTTCTTGTCTTGAAAAAAAGTGGCCTTAGCTTTTTGCAATACTTGAATAAAGTGTGTACTCGCACAGCATTAGAGACTCATAACTTTCCGTAAGAAGTTCAAACTTACATCTTCTTTTACTACCTTAACAATACTAGTGAATAAAACATTAATTCAAAGAGCAAGTGATAGAAACTACAATGATGTTTAATGCAAATTGTAGGAATTTACATGTTTACAAATCATCTTAAACTGGTTGTGCAGCAATTCAATAAAATATCTTTGTATTATAAAAATGTGAAGAAAACAATGTAAACTGATGTAAAGGAGGTACTGTCATTTTAATTAACCTGTTTAATAGCTTTTCCTTCCGGACTTTGCAAAGCCTTCTCGGGATACACACTGCAAAGCGTTCTCTGGGAGGCCTGGCCTCCGCGTGTGTACTGTATCGTGCAGACATGAAAAACAAACCCGTTTACTGTGTATGTGTAAATAGCCTGGTCATCAGGTCGTTTTCAGCCAATAGTCACATCCAGTGCAACTTTGCACACAAGACTTAGGGTGTGGTTTGTATGTATGATCTGTAAAATAACTGGGATGAATTCCCATGTACACCTATGTAAATAGATTTGTTAACTGAAATGTACTTTAAGAAAAGATAAAAATCTGTAAATAAACTGATTTATAAATTAAGTTCATGTCAGGTGTTCACTTTTTCATGATTTAGAGTCAAGTTTAGAAAGCTAGTCGTCCCAAAATACACTAATTTTGCTTTCTCTGGGGAGTAGAGCACCTGTGCTCGGGCCGTGGAATAAGGTGAGCAGTGTGTGGGAGCTACTTACTCTGCACAGGAAGGCCTGGCCCCACGCAGGGAGCAGTCCTACGTTCACCACTCTGGCGGTCAGCACATCTTCCTGTCTGCGCACTGTGCTGAGTGCTGGGGGCAGCAAGGATGGAATCGTGGCTGGGGACTAGCAGTTGGTTGTGGCTAATTCGCCACGTTGGTGTGGGGCCTGTGCCCGCTCGGCCGGGCCCAGTTGCGGGTGGGTTCTTGTGATTGTGTCCATTTCTGTATCTGAGGTAAACTTTTTTTTTTAATCCTCACTTGAGGATTTTTTCCCATTGATATTCAGAGAGAATGGAAGACAGAGGGAAGAACAGATAGAAACATGGATGTGAGAGAAACACATCAATTGGTTGCCTCTTGCACACGCCCGGCCAGGGCCCCGGGCCGGGGAGGAGCCTGCAACCAAGGTACGTGCCCTTCGGTCCGCAGGTCGACGCGCTATCCACTGAGCCAAACCGGCTAGGGCTGAAGTGGATTTTTATGTTCCCTTCTGTGGTGGACCCACAGGGCAATTATGACAACTTGCTGAGCACGTTAGGTCACTTTGTGTTTTAGTGTTGTTTTTTATGATTCTTTGTTATAGGCAATGGATATGAGTGATTTTTATTCCATCCACAGATGTCGTCACAGTCCCTTAGTCTTCCCGCGAGCCTTACCACCAACCCCAGGAGGCCGACAGTGCTCTGGGATGGGGTCCTGGGGGACAAGTTTTAGGCTTCTTTCATAACCGGGCTCATCGCACCAAATCTCTCACCCCTCCTGATAGCCAGGCTGTGCAGCCGCGGTTAAAGAGCAGATCCGTGTCCTCCAGGGAAGAGGCCAACATGTGCTGTGCGGTTGCTGAGAATAGACAAGAGCACCCACGCTCCAGTGGCACAGGATTTACTTACAGCAACAGAGAGAGCCAACACGATCCGGCCCCATAATGATGCATTGACGCCCGTGGCCAGACACCTGCCGGGTCTGAAATACAGAAGCTGAGGGCGTGCCCGAGGGCCAGGCCTGCACCTA
>NW_006284340.1:1754702-1760834 GCF_000327345.1 Myotis davidii | reverse complement strand
AGGAAGGCTCCCCACACAGGCGGCCGCCCGCACGGAGCTCTTGGTGTCTCAGGGCCAAGGCCGGTTCCGCTCGTGAGCTTTCGCAGCAGGAACGAGAACTGAGAAACTGACTGAAGTCTGAAAGGATCGGGTAGAGTCCTGGCACCCATCCCTACCCCGATCGGGTCACTGCGCATCCCCTCTCCAGTGCCGCGGGGGATCATTGATTCTCCGGAGAAATGGAACCGGGGAGACCCTGAGCTGGAAAACACAGCACAGCACAAAAATGAGGCAACAGCAAGAAGACTGGAGGACCCTCCTCTGGACAAATGGAATGGCCTTGCAGGAAAGACCTATAATTACTCCCATCTGGAGACTCCTCCAGAGTACACTGTCGCTTGCTACCTTATCGCCTTCCAGTGAAGTTGAACAAGAATATCCTTTAAAAATACATTTTATGCCCTGGCTGGTGTAGTTCAGTGGTTAGGGTGTCAGCCCACGCACCAAAGGGTCTCAGGTTTGATTCCCAGTCAAGTGCTCCTACCTCAGTTGCAGGTTCAATCCCCGATGTGTCTCTCTCACATCGATGTTTCTCTCTCTCCCTGGCCCTCACCCCCTTCCACTCTCTAAAAAGTCAATGGGAAAAATATCCGTGGGTGAGGATTAACAACAACAACCAAAAACAAACAAACAAAAAAAAACAAGCACATTTCTTGCATGTGTCTCCCTACCTGAAAAATGCATGTCAGGAAATTCAAAGCCACACTTTTTGTTCCAAACACATTCCAGAATTCTGAGTTCCCACAACACAAAGGGGCATGTGTGATGATCCATTTGAAGTAAGTCAAAATATTTTTTAAAATAATAATCACTGCCCTAGCCGGTTTGGCTCAGTGGATAGAGCATTGGCCTGGGGACTGAAGGGTCCCAGGTTCAATTCCAGCCAAGGGCACATGCCCGGGTTGCAGGCTTGATGCACAGTAGGGGCCCTGTGGGAGGCAGCCAATCGATGATTCTCATCATGGATGTTTCTATCTCTCCCTCCCTCTCCCTTCCTTTCTGAAATCAATAAAGAAATATATTTTAAAAATAAATAAAAACAATAATCACCTAAATAACTTCCCTAACTGCTCTGTCAGTGTTATTGCTGCTATTTTGAGAAAATCAAATGATTAGTTGAGCGAAATGGAATTAGAACTCCACATTCCTTCTGCAGGTCTCAAGGTTGAGTTTCCTCACTTAGAGAAAAGCATTCACTCAGGAGCTGCAATATTGATAATTCCTGCACCATTTCCCAAGCCCGCTCCCCTTGGAGGTTAATAATAATGGTAAGCAACATGACTGAGTATTTACTCTTGTTGGTTGCCATTCTAAGCGTTTTACTTCTGAGTATTTACATGTCTGAAACAGATACTATCAGTGGACCCATTTAACAGACAAAACAACTGAGGCATGGAGAGGGTAATTAACCTGCCCAATATCATTCAGCTAGCAAGTGGTAGAGCTGGATTGGAATCCAGACAATGGATCAAGAACTCTTGTGTTGCCCCTGTCCAAAGATGAGCACCAGTATTAAGTCTCAGATCCAAAGAAAACAAGCCGAGAGCAGAGAAAACTCCTGAGGTCTGCAGCCATGAGGACCACATAAGTTCAATTCCTGTCTATGAACTCACAGCCGTATCTGCTCTCAGAGGGCAACGGAAGGAATGGCAGCTTCAACATCCTATTTAGAAATCCTTGGTGCTTTCCTCCTCAGTCCCACCCACGGCAGCCTTTGTTTCTCAATAAGGACATTAAATACTTAACAAATAAGGGTCTCTATTTAGCCCCCAAAATTACCTACCTAAACCAATTTGCATATCTATGGATTTGTGTGTGTGGTGCCATCACTATTAGCAAAGGGGAAGAAGGCCACAGTCAGGCACAGCTCTCAGGGAGAATTTTAGAGGGTAGTGGAGAATTCTGAAGGTGGAGGCTTGGTCTGCCACGTTCCAGGACCCAGGACGGCACTGGCTCCCCACAGCCCACAGGGTCCAGTGGCAGGGACCACCTGGACCACCTCCCTCCAGCTCAGCACTGCCAACACTTTGATTTTAGCACGTGAGACCTCTGTCGGACTAATGACCCGCAGAACTGTAAGGCGATAAACTTGAGTTTTTTTAAGACACAAGTTTGGGATAACTTGTTGCTGCAGCAACAGAAGATGGATTCCTGTGGCTTCAACTAAAAGCCGAAAGAAGAAAGTGTTTCAAGGATGGAGCCATCCACTGTGTTGAAGGCGGAGTGAGGTTGAGCAAGAGGAAGAGGTGTGAGCACTGGGTGGGGCGCCAGGGAGCAGGTTGCGAACCTTGGCAGGCAGTTTCAGCCGAGTGGTGAGGTCAGAAGCCAAACAGGAGTGGGCTGAGGAGTGACGGGCAGGGCGAGGAAGTGGAGGCGGGAGCACAGACAAGTCTCTTGTGAAGCTTGGCTGTGGAGAGAGGGAAGGAAATGGGGCCATCGCCAGAAAGAGGATGTTCATCGGGAGTTCGATTTTGTCGGTGTTCAGGGGGAGCCAGAGGGCACGTTTGTTGGCTGGAGAAACCCATCTAGTGGAGACTGGAGTTAGCTTTGCCAGGGCAGGTGGAGGGGGATCAGGAGCAAAGTCCCTGAGCGATGAGAGGGCCCTGACCCAGAGCCCAGGGGGAAGGGTTGGCCTTGATGGGAGGAAGGAAGGAGCTGGGAGCCAAGGTGAGCACAGGTGCAAGGTTGATGGTGGGAGGAAAGAGAGCTCTGGTCTGGTGGCTTCTATTTTGTCATCAAAACGACTGAAGGGAGGTCTCTTGTGAGGATAGGAGGGTGTTGGAGGTTCAAGGAGACAGAAAAAGATATGAAATGGTTTATCTTGGAACATGGGAAGCCACCAGATTGCAGAGGTAGAACAGCATGGCTTCAGGCCTTTGCTGTGTCCTTCCCTCCCCAGCTCCTTCCGGCACCGGGACTGTGAGTGGTCTGTTGGGTCCAAGGTGGGCTCTGGAGTATGTTACTTCCTAGACACATAACCCGGAGCAGCTTTCTTAGCCTGCCAGAGCCTCATTCCTTTACCCCCCCCCGCCCGCCCCCCCCCACACACACCTCTGTAAGTTAACCATTAACCCCATGAACCCCCGCCAGCAAGCCCTTTGAATGTGCCTTCACTTTCCTCGGTGCCGACTCACAAAGACTCTGGGTCCTCTTTTGTGGCTCTCAGGACTGGTTTTCTATCCAACCTCAGTTTGGGCAGGTCCTCAGGAAGACCTGGAGGTGAGTTGTGAAGGGACAAAGCAAAGGTCCCTTCTCTGTTGCTGGGCATTTGCCTCCCGGCACATGCCTCTCTGATCCTCGTTGCAAATGAGTAAGTGGCAGGTCACTTAATGCTCTGCTAGGGGATGACATATTTCACCCCAAACGATGGTGTTGCTCATAATAATTACCTGTATTTGTGTACAAGCTGCATTCCTCTCGCCATCCACCTCATTTTTGGTTGACCGGCTCCCCAATTCCCTCTCTTAGGTCACGCATAATGCACGAATGAATCACAAGTGGCAAAGTCAATAGCCTCCTTCTACCTCAGCCCCCTCACCTGTAAACATGGGATGATAATGCCACCAACCTCAGGGAGCCGGTGTGAGGGTTACGTGAGTGATATCTGTACGTGCTTAGAAAAGCAGGTGCAAAGTTTCAGCTAATGCTGTTATTGTTCTCATTGGGCTCATCTTGGCCCACTGTCCTACAGCTTGTAGGAAGGGGAGCGGGGGACCTGGGTAGGTACTCCTAAGTGCCCCCAGTTTCAACGCTTTCCTCAGCACGCTTTCCCTCTCTGTACCCCATTCCTGAGTAGATTTATTTCTCGGCCACCTTTTCATTCTAAGAAGCTTCTGGAAGGGCAAGCAGGGCAAATTGTGATTCTTGTATTTTCTGCTCTCAGTTCTAGACCAGTAGCTTTCAAATGGTGACATGGGGAGCCCTGGGGTTCCCAAGAAGCCCCAAAGACCACAGGAACAGGGACTCACTCTAGGTCACACCTTCAGCTTGCTTTTGTCTGATTAAGCCAGCGGTTCTCAACCTGTGGGTCGCGACCCCTTTGGCAATTGAACGACCCTTTCACAGGGGTCGCCTAAGACCATCCTGCATATCAGATATGTACATTACGATTCATTACAGTAGCAACATTACAGTTATGAAGTAGCAATGAAAATAATTTTATGGTTGGGTGACAACATGAGGAACTGTATTTAAAGGGCCAGAAAGTTGAGAACCACTGGTATAAGCTTCCCTTCAAGATTCTATTTAGCCCTAGCCAGTTTGGCTCAGTGGATAGAGCATCAGCCTGCGGATTGAAGGGTGCCGGGTTCGATTCCGGTCAAGGACACGTTCCAGGTTGCAGGCTCGATCCCCAGTAGGGGGTGTGCCGGAGGCAGCCAATCAATGGTTCTCTCTCATCATTGATATTTCTCTCTCTCTCTCTCTCTTCCTCTCTAAAATGAATTTTTAAAAAAAAGAATTAAAAAATAAAAAAGATTACATTTAAACAAAGGCTTCCGAGAATAAAAAGTCAAAAATCCCTGTTCCAAGATATTGGAACCCCAGATTTTATAACTCTCAGTTTCTTTGGCCCCATTGCCAAGAAAGGATCTCTAATCTATTCAAGCAGTTTGTATTCTTTTCCATTTCTGACACCGAAACAGATACGTGAACAAGCACATCTTTGTGTACTCATCCAGGGTGTCTTTCTCAGGCTGGCATGCTTAGCAGACATTGTCTCCTTAATTATCAGGCCCCTGGGGGAAAGAGCTACTGCTTAACAATGAAGACATTGGGAGGCATTTGACTTTTGCTGGCACCTGATCCAGCCCCTGGAATCCAAGGTTACTAGAGGACCATTTTTCCTGATGACCCTGGGCCAGGCCTGGTCTCAGTGGCTGCTAGAAGTGCGGGGAGTGGGGACCCAGTATCTGGAGTTGGCTGGAGGAGTTGGGGAGGTACTAACACTTCATCCGGTCAACATGTAATTTCTTTGTGTAGCTCGAGACTGCGCACAGTGAAGAGGAACACAGGAAGGCAACGAAAGCCCCAACCTCCAGACTTCTCCCCGGAGCTCCCTCATCCCAGATAGCCACAAGACTTCCTCCAGCACTGTGTTTGGGTCTTTGGCTCCAATGTTACCACATTCAAACGGGGTTTTGAGCATCCTGGCCCTCTTCCAACCATGCCCCTTTCCAAAGAGCAAGAAACTCATGGGCCAAGGGGATGTGCCCATCCAAGTTCCTGCTCCTCACTCCTCAGATCATACTGTGGTTCCCGAGACCCTAGAACTCACCGCCCCAATAGCGCCAGGCCAGCTTCTACCAGAGAGATTGCATCAGCTTTGCCCAGGTCTATCTATCCTCTTGAGGGGCCAAGGAGTGACTATGTGCAGGAGGTGTGGATGGGTTGCAGACAGGGTGTTACAGGATCTAGGCTGTGCAGACAGGGAAGTTACAGGCCCCTGAAGTATGGGAAAGAGCTGAGCGGTCACGGGCCTCAGGCGGTGTGGACACTTCTGATCCCTGTGGGAGTCATGGTGGTCAGAGACTCAGAGCCTGTCCTACCACCGGTCCGTCTTCTCTCCCACCTGATGTTTTTGTTTTGTTTTGTTTTTTAATTTTTACAGAGAGGAAGGGAGATAGAGAGTTAGAAACATCGATGAGAAACATCGATCAGCTGCCTCCTGCACATCTACTGGGGATGTGCCTGCAACCCAGGTACATGCCCTTGACCAGAATCGAACCTGGGACCTTTCAGTCCGTAGGCCGACGCTCTATCCACTGAGCCAAATCGGTTTCAGCCTCTCCCACCTGTTTTTAATTTACTACGTCTGATCGCTTATTCCAACTCATTTTCGGTTGGATACAGGGCCTGTGAGAAGCCAAACGACCTCCCCAAGTCCCTAGCAGCTCCGCGGACGCCCCACTTCTTTCATTTGGGGGGGGTGGGGGCTCCAGCGCCTGGGCTGCGCTCCCCGCTTCCTTGGATCCAAGGCGGGACGGTGCTAGCGCGCCTCCGAGGCTTCGGTAAACCGCGAAGGGGGCGCTCGCGGTCCAGCCTGGGCTCAGGCACGTGGGTGCGTAGGTCCCGCCCCGCCCCCGCCCGCTCTCC
>NW_006284340.1:1748760-1754308 GCF_000327345.1 Myotis davidii | reverse complement strand
ATGAGAGAGAATCATGGATCGGCTGCCTCCCACTTCCCCCGTTTCACATCCCCCCACTCCCTGGTAGCGCCCTCCCTTCTCTGTCCTCCCCTGGCCCCTATCTGAGCTTCTCTCCGTCCCCCCCAACCTCGCGGCCTGGGCCCCCCGACCGGCCCTGCTTCCCCGTCCGCCCTTTCCCGCTGACTGCCCCATCCCTGCGGCGGGGTCTCCTTTGTTCCTTTCCGGCTGACACCTTAGGGCTTCCTCCGGGCCAGCCCGTGGCAGTCAGTTCCCGTCCTCTTCTTGCGCAGGCAGCCCGTCGCCTGCCCGCCCGGTTCCCCAGCTGCTGTGGGTCGGTGCTGGGAGAACAGGCGTTGACACTCACTCGGCCCCCCCTCCCTCTTGGCCCCCCTCATGCGGAGTTGACCCAGCTGGTACGCGGACGTCCTTTCTCAGTTTTACCTTTGAGGCCGTTTTTCTGTGCCCGTTCCAGGCCTGCTGCCTCCAGCTCTTCAGCTCCTGGGCCACCTCCTGCTCTCTTTCCCCTGGTCCAGGCACCCTCTCACGCCCTTCTGCTTTACCCCCCGTGAGCCCAGAGGCCGGACTGAAGGCAGCGGGGTAGCGTGTGTCTGGCCCTTGCTCCACTCTAACCATATTGCTTTGATTCGAAAAGCCCCATCCATTGTGGGAAACCCCATTCATTTACTAACAGCCCGAGGGGTAGCGCGAAAAGAAGGCCCCTATGTGTAGGGAGTGAAAGGTGTGCTCTGCTGTAGACATGTTAACATTTTTGAAAACTTAAGACTCAGAGCCGAGGGAATACGGTGATTATAATAGTAATTCATATTTACTGAGTGCTGAGTACATGTCGGACATCTTCCTAAGCGCTGGCCAGACATTATCTCCGAGTTTCCTTCCCACAGTTTAAAGGCCGCTGCGGTGTCACACCTCTGCCTAGCCGGTGGTATTTGGGGGGCAGGAGTGGCTTGGTGGTAGTGATTTGCTTCTGATTTGCTGCCTCTGAATAGAGCTATGTTCTCCCTGACTGTGAGGCTAGGACCTAGCAGGGCTCCTCATCGTGGATGGTCATTGAATGAGGACTATGGGCATCTTAAGAAACAGGCCTCTTTCTTGGAAAGAGGAGAATTGGAACCACTGTTCCCCTGCTGTGCCCTTGGTATTTTTTTTTTTTATATAAACTCAGCTGTTTGTGGTCGAATAGCTCTTTTGGAGGTGGTTTTCAAACTCAGACCACCTCTTCCATGAGTAGCTTGGACAGTGGTCACCGAAGAAACCATATGGTCCGGGGAAGTTATTTCTAAATGAAACCAATAAACCATTTTACCTCCAGTTTACATGTAGACACTTGCCTGCATGCCTCTCTGGTCCCATCACCCGAATGTGCCATTTCTCAGCAGCTCTTCACACTATTTCAGTGATGTCAGCACATCTGATTCGGAGGGAGGAAGAATGTTGAACGTGGAATTGGAACCCATTAGGGGTGTAGGGGACTTTGTGGGCCTGAACATCGTCAAAATCCCGAGATCAGTTTCCACTTTGAGGCTCTAGGTCCTTAGCGGCCGCAGATGGACTCAACCTAGAAGAGTCTCGTATCCCGAAGAGAGGCTTAACTTCCAGCTGACTCAGGTGTTTGGCCTCTTGCACCCCAGACTTTCCCAGTGGATTGCACAGCAGGTGCTGACCCAGCTTACTTCTGGATCAGGGTTGCCACTTCCAAAGGGGGGTCTGTTCCCCAGTTCATGGAATGACAGTCCCTAAAACTGGGGGGAGCCAAAAGCAAAATGTAACATCAGAAAGGAAAACGGGAGCGGTGAAGTTTGTAGAGGTGAGAGATGTCGGTAGACGGTGGGTGTCCTGTGGGTGGTGGGAGTGAGCCAGCCCCCTAAGCCAGATCACGTCAGGAAGGTCACTGGCCGCCTGCAATGGCGGAGAAGCCCCCCACCCCCAAGCCAACAGCGTGTTTCCTGGCGAGGCCCTGCTGAGAAGCCAGGTTGCTCTCGCCTCATCTTCGTTCTGAGGTTCCTTGCGAGCGTTTGGCTGTGGGCTGGCAAAGGGCTGCTCTCACACCACCCCGGGCCTCTGCCCCCTGCGCATGGTGTGCGTATCTAGGGTAGGAGCAGCAAGACTATGGAAGGTTGTGGGGGGAGAGAAGAATTTTGCAACCCTGTCCAGCTGGCCTCAGGCATTTCATCTGACTGGCTAGGGCTCATTTCTTCAGGGACTTGTGGGGTAGGTTCTCTGGGGCAGTGGTTGCCAAGGGGCAGAGCACTGAGGACCTGGCTCACTTCTTTCTAGTCCCCAGCATCTCTTCTTTGCCTGACATATGTTTGGGAAATTGATTGTGTTATTTTAGACCTTCCTTACTCTTCACCGGCTAATCAGTCAGCAAATATTTGTTGAGTGACTCTGTGTACAAAGCATAGTTTGCGTGGCATTTGTGGGAAACGAGCTCCACACGGCAGGAGAACTGGCACCAGGAAAAAGCGGTGTTTGGAAAGAGCCACCAGCTGCTCCGTCGTTTCTTCTTCCTTTTCTTTTTTAAAGATTTTTAAAATTCTTATCTGAGGACATGGTTTCCTTTTATTTTATTCATTTATTTTTGTAAGTATTTAACTTTTAATGGAGGTAACGTTTTCACAACAAATTGAACTAACATGACATTGGATACTTGTCAATAACCTTTTGAACAATAAGGAAAAATTAATTACTATCAAAATAATGTGTAAAATTCAAGTGATTTAAATGCCACAACTTAAAAAAAATTTTTACTTTAGAATCAGATATTCTAATTGTTTCGAACAAACAGTATTTGGGACTATTTAATGAAATAAGAAGATAATTTTTCTCTTTTTTTTTCTGAGTTAGGGTGGGCTCTAGACCCAGTGCTGGTATCTTTTTATCTCTCTTTCTTTCTTTGTTGATTAAGGTATTACATATGTGTCCTTATCTCCCCATTCCCCCACCCCTACTCCCCACTCATGCCCTCACCCCCCTGTTGTCTGTATCCGTTATGGTTTCTGTTTGTTTCTTTTTTTATTGGTTTGAGAGAGAGAGGGAAGGAGAGAGAGAGGGAGAAACATCGATTGGTTGCTTCCTGTACATACCCTGACTGGAGATCAAACCTGTAACCCGGGTATGTGTCCTGACTGGGAATTGAACTTGTCACCCTTCAGTGCACGGGACGATGCTCCAACCATCTGAGCCACACGGGCCAGGGCACTGAGTCATTTCTTGTTGCAGGAATTCAGGGAAGGGGAAAGTCACAGGAGGCTATCTGGTCACCAAAGGCCTTCATTCAAGCAGTTAGGAATTACACCCTCCCCTAATGCCAGGCCAGTGGCATGAGCCTCACAGGACTCGTGGGAATGTGAGTGACCGAGCCTTCGGCTGGTTCTGTGGTTCCTCCTGACTCAGGCCTGGGGCATCAGCCAGGTGTGAGGGGCAGGGAAGGTATTCTGTTCATCTCGTGACCTCACTACCCATAAGCCTGCCACGGGGAGGAAGGGACGAGGTGGTGACGTCATAGGACTGGCTGACTCCCTGTGTCAGGACAATTCCTAGACACTTCGGTGGGGCTCTGGTTCTGACCGCCGGACCTGGCTGGCTCTTGGTGGGTCTGGCCTCTGCCTCAGTAGAGACCCAGGCTTGCTTACCACCCACAGGCCTCACGGCCATGTTTCTCGCCTTGTGTTTGCCATGTAGCATCTACACGGTCATCAGAGCCGGAAGGGACATGAGAAAACACCAACCTGGGCTCTCATTTGACCCACAAGGAAACAGAGGCCCAGAGAGGACATGTGTGGGGTTCATCGCCTCTTCGGCCAGTTAGAGCTCTAAGCGAGTCTGGTGACTCTGGGTCCAGTGCCCCTTCCTGGACTTGTGAGCGGGGTGGGGGCATTGCTTGGGACCTCAGAAGTAGCCCAGCATCCCCTTACCACAGAGTGTCCCGTCAGCCACCACCCCAAGTCCAGGTCACAGCTGCCTAGGTCACGCCTGCCTCCCCACACATCCCCGCTGCATGGGCTCATTTGCTCTCTTGCTCGTAGAGAACTCGCTCTGCCAGGGCAGTAATCACACTGGGAGGTTTTTCCTCCCCAGGAGCAGGGCTGGACTGCTGCTGCTGATCTTGTGGCGTTAGGCCTGCAGGTGATGGGATTTAAGTCACCTGCCACTTGAAAAAGCCTCTCTCACCGGTTCCGAACGTTCCGTGACAGCGGTGCCCTTTGCTTTTCGCGGCGCACCCAGATGAGGTCCTCTCCACTCCTGCGCTGTTACTAGCGTGATGCACAGTCAGGCCACGGCGATTCATGCAGACCAGATCTGTATGTCATTATGGCTCATTAAGGTATTGACATTGATATTCCTGAGAAACATTCCCCAGCCAGGACACTCCCAGCGCCTGACCGGCCCCAGCCTCTCCCTCTCCCTCCCCCTGGGTCTGGGGCAGGTAAGAAGAGGCCCTGGTTCCATTTCTTGGAGGTTCCAGTTCTTGGAGGTACAGGGAATCAGGCTTAAAGAGAAGGAGGCAAAGACTGCCCAGGAGCAAGGGGCTGGGAACCCCCAGGCATCCCCTGTCCTTACCACCAACCCCACCCTCCCGGAGCCTCCTGGTAGGGAAGCCAACAGCGCAGCTCTCTGTTCGGCCCTGGGCCCTGGAGACCAGCAGAGGGGCTCACTCTCTGGGTTCACATCCCAGATTCACCGTTGATTGGTTGTGTGCCTCGGACATGGCATTCTAATCTCTGTTTCACAGTCCAGGAAAGCAGGCCTTGAGATAAGCACCTTACTTTCCTCAGAGGGTAGTTAGGACCATTAAACTCGATCAATAAGGCCCATGGTAAACCCTCAGGCACATAATATCATTCTCATCCAAGTAAGAGCTGACTAAGTCTGTCATATTGACCATGTGAGCTACAGAGACTGGTGTGGAACCGGAAGACAAAGCTGGTTCTACTCTTCCCTCTCTCCTGGAAGAGAGGGAGCAAACTGAAAATACAGAGGTAGGTCCTGACCCTGGTGAGGCGGCCTGGGAGCCCCGGGGCGGCTGGAGGCCTCTCAGTCCCTGTCCTTGCTTGTAAAGTGGGGCCGTGACAGCACCTCGAGTGGCGGGGGTGGAGTGGGACCACCTGGGTGTCCCCTCCCTGCTCATTGAACGCTCCCTTTCTCTTCTCTTCTCTCCCCTCCCTTCAGAGTCTTTGTGTCCCAGGGAGCAGCGGGCACTGACTCCGGCCCGAGGGATGGTGACTTGCGTTCTTGGAGGGGAGCAGGGCAGTTGAGGCCTGTGGTCCTCGGGCACCCTGCCCGGTCCTCCCCGGTGGAAGGATGTGAAATTGCCTCTCAGCTCTGCCCTTATGTTTAATTGACTTGCTGACTCTTTTGAAAACAGCCAGGCCTCTTCTGTGGGTCTCCCCGTACAAGGCGAACAGAGGCTTAGATGCAGAACAGAAGGAGCCAGGCCTCTTGTATTCCAGGTGGCCATGGGGGTGACCACCCTCCCGGGGCCCCACAGAATGCAAGCCTGGGTGCTCTTCCCTGTGATCCAGGGCAA
>NW_006284340.1:1744191-1748694 GCF_000327345.1 Myotis davidii | reverse complement strand
CTTCCTCCTGCATTTGCAGGTGACTGGTGTTAACCTCACCCCCTCCCTGGACCTGGGGATAGACTGAGGCTGAGAGCAGATGCTCCTGCACAGGGCAGCTGGGAGCCATTCCTGGCCTAGGGCGACTGAATAACCAATCAGCCGTCCCTAAGCACCTACTGTGTGCAAGGCAGTGAGGATGCAAAAATGAAAAGACATTTGGGGATGGACAGGCTTATGAGCATGTGGTAGAAGCACAAGCAGAGCCTTGGGGTGTAGGGCAGCTCTTCCTGGGGGCCGAGTGCTCCTGACAAATGGAAGAAAAGCTCAGCCTTTGGGGGATGTGGAAAGAGGGGGCTGGGTGGGCAGTGGACACGTGGAGAACGGCCTTGGGGCTGTAGGTTTCCTTCTAAAGGCAATCGGAGAATTCCACCAGAGAATCCTGAGTAGAGAGTGGCGTAACCACATGGGCAGGTAGAAAGGCTCGCTTGGTGGCTGGTGGGCCGGTGAGAGCAGTTTCTGGAGAGGGGCTGCCCTGAGAAACGCACTGGACAGGGAGGGTGGGTTAGTGGTGAGGCGAGTAAAGAACGTAGAATGGGGAGGAGATGAGGAGAGACTTGGGAGGGAGGGTGGACGGGATTCGGAGTCTGGCTGGGGTTCCTGGATCTGTGTGGCGGAGTGCCCGACTCTGCCCCGTCCAGTGGTGCCAACACCCGGGGGGGTAGAGTGTCCGGGAGGGCCGGAGAGATGCTGCCTGAGCACGGCCAGTTTGTGCAGGCTGCTCGGCAAGTGATTTGAAGCCAAAGGGTGCACACCAGCTTGCAGACATTTGGATAAACACAAACTGCTGCCCTCATGTGCCAGGGTTGCCGAGAGAGCTCCCCAAAAGAGCAGTGGGGGTTGGGGAAGTGGCATGGCCGGACGTGACCCACCCGTATCTGCTAAACACTAAGCACAGTCCCTCTTTCCCCTCCACCCCCGCTCACTGCCTCCCGCCAGGATTCCAGAAGCTTCAGTGCCAAGAGTGGATTGCCAGGCAAGAAAGGAAGAGGGGGAGGAGGGACCGGGAGGGAGAGGGTGTTGTTGCAGGCCTGCCTCCAGGTCCTGGGCCCTCCCTCCTGTCCCCGCAAGAAGGACCAGCTTAGGTGCTACCAGTCTTCCCTTTGAGGGATGGGTCAGGGTTGTCAGGCAGGAGTCCTGCCTCTTCCTGCGTCTGGTCTGTCTCATGGAAGTGAGGCTAACGCTCCTCCCTTAGACATAACATGTTCCTGGGAGTGCTGATGCCTTCTGAAATAGCTTTTTCAGACATCGTAAGGGACGGGTTCGGGGTGAGGTAAGAGATCCTGGCAGAGCCATGGTTCTCAGGGGTGTTATTCGGACATTAATGGGTACTAGGAGGGGTACCCATTAATGTACTCCAGGAGGGGTAGGGCCCTGTGGGGAGCACACGTGGCACCAGGCAGCTTCCTCCTTCATGCATCTGCCCAGAGAGCTGGGGCTCTAGGTGCTGTGGGAGTCAGGCCCCCCCACCCTCCGCAAGTGCTCCCAGGACCCTTGCGCCTCTTCTCCAGCCATCTGGTCTCCCTCAGAGGGTCTCAACCCACTGCTTCTCGTGTTGCTCGCTCAGTTCTGTCAGCTTGACTGGCTGTCGAGGTTCCACTCAGTTTCCACCTCTCCTGCCAGGCCCATGCTCAGTCCCCAGGGCAGGTCCTCCTGTGCCCAAACTGCTTTAGAGACTAACAGACGGCATGGCATGGCACAGCCCGTCGCCACCTCCTCCTTCCTGTGGCTTCACATGGATCTTGCCTTCCAGCGGAGCAGCCTCGTAGTAACGGGGAACTTTGGTGGGTGTTTAAGGGGCACCTTGACCTTGATCGGAGCTCTGGAGGCCTGCCTGGTAGATGGGTTTGTTTTCTGTTTCCCAGATCCTGGGCTGTGGCCCAGGACGATGCCATCATTCTCTCTGCCAGTAAGTTACAAGGATTTGCAGCCTGGGGCCTGATGCTGGGCAGCTGTTAAACTCCTTCCGGACTCTGTTCCCTGTGATTCCTAGATTCCCTGTGCCTCCCCCTTCCTCCCCGGACTTCCTGCCTCCCTCTCTGGCTGGGGAGCCGGTCCCCAGCACCTTGCGTCCCACCCACCCACCGAGGTGGGCTGAGTGCTAGTTCCTCTGGTCAAAAAACGTCTCTGAGGGTCCCCTGGGAAATTTCAAACTTCCTGAGGTGTGTTCTCCGCCCTTCTGGAACTGGTCCTCCGTAGAGGGCTTTTCCCTGCGAGGCCATCTCCCTTCAGACCCCATCTCCCTTCAGCCCCCTCCCCCAGTTAGGGGGAACACAGATGCCATCACAAGACAGCATTGCTTGTGCTGCTTAACTGACACACAAGCTAAATGCATCACCTGACTGTATCAGAGGGTCTTTTCTGGGGAAGGGGGGCCTTTCTCTTAAGGGCTTTGGGGGTTGGTGGGGGTGGGGTGTTGCACGGGGGAGGTGAGCAGGCAGAGGTGCCAGCCCCTCTTCCTTCTCTGGCTGTTTCTGTCCTTGCAGACTGGAGGCCGGTGCTGAACCTCGCTGCCCTGGACTGTGCTGACGAGACCAACAGCGCAGTCTGCAGAGACTTCAACATCCCCGGCTTCCCGACCGTGAGGGTGCGTGACGGGGAGTGGGGAGCGGGCCTGGGGGCCGGGTGGAGGTGGGGGTGTAGGCGGGGGAGCGGCTGCCAGCTCTGAGCTTCTCTGATGCTCCTGGTCTGTTTAAATCCCAGCCGCCGAGACACCGTAAAAAGCAGAAAGGGATGTGAGTTAGGAGGCAGAAAAGAAAGAGGTTCACGCAGTTTGGCAAGTCCCCTTTATAAGGGAAGGGGGCTGTGTGGGGGGCGTGGGGGTGGGCAGATTTCGGCTGTGAAGACATTACCACCCCCTGGGCTGGTGAGAGCTCCCAGCCCCCAGGCGCCTCCTCCCAGTTCCTCTCCCTCCTGACCGCCTGGCTTTGGAGGTCTGATCTAACCCTAGAAAACCAGGGTTCAGGCGCTGACTTGTCCGTGGCAGGGTCAGACTCAGGTGGCCCAGTGGTCCCCCAGAGACATGGGCAAGCCTCATCTTCATCAGACAAGTGTCTTGAACCCCAATAGCTCGGAAGTGACTTGTCAGGGTAGCCTCACCCCACGGTCACAATGCCAGAATGCCTTGGGTGGCAGGGATCTCCATCACGTCACAGGAGGCTGGTGGCACACCCAGCACACGCGGCCCGGCACCATCACCACAGCTCTGGCTGAGTAGCCAAGGCCTTGCCCACCAGCCAGCCACTACCGTCTGAACACGGGAGGCCGAGAGCCCAGAGCAGCAAGGCTGTCAGAGCTACCTAGCACCTTCCCCCGGGCACAGGCCGAGGCTGGAACCGAACCTCTGTCTCTCTAGCTCCAGCTCTAAATAGTCAGCCTCCTCCCACCGCAACGGCATCTAGAAAAGCAGTTTCCTCTAAAGCCACTAACAGTCATCACAAAAGGCCTCTGGCCCCAGAACCAGCTATCTCTGCGCTCGGGCTTCGCGTTCCCAGCAGAACCGGGAGCCACAGCTCAGCCTAATTACTCCGTTCATCTGGGAAGCCGGGCCCAGGCTCCAGCCATGTCCAGCTCGGACTCCATGCGACCTTTCTGTTCCCCGGGGTTCAGGGTTCCCACGGCCGTGGAGCTCCCTTCGCGCTGCTGTGACCACTGAGGGTCAAGGCCGAGCCCCTGGGCACTGAGGCCAGGCTGGTCCGGGGAACAGCGTGGTGAGCCAGCAGCTCCGGCCCTGTCATTCAGAGGTGGCAGCAGAGAGACTGTTCGTAAATCATCCCTTTCCAGTTAAAAGACCTCCCTGGCAGGGCCATGCCCTCTCCTTGGCCCCAAGATATGTACCTGATAATAGTGAAAATTGTTCCCAGGGAGAGAACCGGCCACTCTGTTCCCTGCTGAGCCAGGGTGAGCAGCCCTGTGGGAGCTGTGGGAGCCAGTGAGGCAGCCCGGAGTCCTCCCGGGATTGGGGGGGTGGGGCCTCGGCACAGGGAAAGGGCCTGGCCTTGGCACCGTGGCCAGGTCAAGACACCCTGTGGGGGTTCTGTGGGGCCTGGCACGTGGGCTTTCTGTTTCTGCCTGGGAGAGGCTGGGCTCAGTGGGTGTGAAGGAGGCGGCCAGGCAGCCAGGACGTCTAACAGCTCCTCGATGCCTACCCAGGTCACGCAGCACACGCAGCACACGCAGCCCGACCAGACACGCAGTGAGTGTACAGTGAACACCTGTTAGGATATGTTTTGTTCATAGGAACCTCAGCAGGGACTTCTGATCAGGACAATTGGGGTGCCTGCCTCATGGTGACATAGCTCTCCAGTGGAGACCAAAAACATGGTGCAAGTCTCTTGGTGCCCAATGAGGGACGCCAGGGCTCTCAACCCTGCCTGCCTTGCCTCTGATTCCGACTTTTAGCAATACATCAAGGTTCTGTGTTTGCAGGCACTCTTTATTCTTTCTCTGGCATTTTAATCAGTG
>NW_006284340.1:1743383-1744028 GCF_000327345.1 Myotis davidii | reverse complement strand
TGTATGTTTTTATTTGTTATTGATTTCAAAGAGGAAAGGAGAGGCAGAGAGAGAGAGAAACATCAGTGAAGAGAGAGAATCATCAGTTGGCTGCTTCCTGTATGCCCCCCATTGCGGGTGGAGCCTGCAACTTGGGCATGTGCCCTGCCCGGGAGTCGAACCATAGCTCGTGGTCGACGCTCAACCACTGAGCCACACTGGCTGGGCTGTTCTGCTTATTTTTTAAAAATACTGTGACTCACTAAATTGACTTTACAACTGAGGGCTAGTTTGCTTTCAGTGTTTGGAAAACACTACTCCAACGATTCCCGATCTGCAGATTCTGGCCAGTGAGAGCCCGGTGTGCCTGTGTGCCTGTGGGCAGCGTGTCTTTGTGCCCTAGAAAGACGGGCAGGCCCTAGCAGTCGGCCCGGCTGGCGAACGGCCAGAGATAGCCTGGTTGCCGTGTCTGCTGCCACCTGGGACTGGAGCTGTCCTCAGTCCTACCCTCCAAGGCTGTGAGGGCACCAAAAGAAGGACACGGGTTGAAGAAGGGAAGAGCGAGTTCCTGGTGGGATGGGGACAGGCTCACACAAGAGTCCGGCCACCCCCAGTGTTATTGTCCCATGTGTCATTGTCTCTTTCCTCTGCCTCCTGACCTTTGTC
>NW_006284340.1:1741562-1742112 GCF_000327345.1 Myotis davidii | reverse complement strand
CTCAGTGGGTGGGAAGGAGGCGGCCAGGCAGCCAGGACGTCTAACAGCTCCTCGATGCCTACCCAGGTCACGCAGCACACGCAGCACACGCAGCACACGCAGCCCGAATGCCTCGAGTGATGAATCATCTCCTTAACCGCCCAGCTGGCTATGCCAGCCAAGGCCCTGACCTTCCCCTGCCTCCACGCGGGCAGCACCTGGGTGGCCAGGCCGGTAGTCATCTGCCCATTTCTTAAGAGCCCCAGAGGCAGTGGTGTGACCTCCCTGCCTCTCCCGAGGAGCCCGCAGGTCAGTTTCGGCACGGAGAGTGCTCGGTGCCCCGAGCTTGGGGCTCTAGTTCAGGGCGCCTGTGGGTCGAACTCCTGGCGGGTCTCTGCTCTAAGACCCTGAGCAGAGGCGTCCAGACATTGTTCGTGTGACCTGCAGTGAGAGGTGCACATTAACAGAGTCCCAGAAGGTGGTTTCTGTTATCACAGAAACACATGTTTCATGAAACAATATTCTAAGTGCTGTACACACTGATCCTTTCTGTTCTGTATGTTTTTATTTG
>NW_006284340.1:1738390-1741440 GCF_000327345.1 Myotis davidii | reverse complement strand
TTGGGCATGGGCCCTGCCCGGGAGTCGAACCATAGCTCGTGGTCGACGCTCAACCACTGAGCCACACTGGCTGGGCTGTTCTGCTTATTTTTTAAAAATACTGTGACTCACTAAATTGACTTTACAACTGAGGGCTAGTTTGCTTTCAGTGTTTGGAAAACACTACTCCAACGATTCCCGATCTGCAGATTCTGGCCAGTGAGAGCCCGGTGTGCCTGTGTGCCTGTGGGCAGCGTGTCTTTGTGCCCTAGAAAGACGGGCAGGCCCTAGCAGTCGGCCCGGCTGGCGAACGGCCAGAGATAGCCTGGTTGCCGTGTCTGCTGCCACCTGGGACTGGAGCTGTCCTCAGTCCTACCCTCCAAGGCTGTGAGGGCACCAAAAGAAGGACACGGGTTGAAGAAGGGAAGAGCGAGTTCCTGGTGGGATGGGGACAGGCTCACACAAGAGTCCGGCCACCCCCAGTGTTATTGTCCCATGTGTCATTGTCTCTTTCCTCTGCCTCCTGCCCTTTGTCACCATGAGCAAACTGAGCTTCCACCAGCCCAGCCTGTTTAGCAAACACCTGGCGCTGCCGGGCGGGCCCAGCAGATGGGAGCTGGAGCCCAGCTGGAAGAAAACAAAAGTGCAGGGGAAGGTCTGGTTCCCAGCAGGTTCCAGGTGGTGCTTGGCACCTGGAGGCTGGAACTTCTGGGGGGAAAGGGCTTTGCCATGGGCTCCAGGGCTGCCCCTCAGTACGTAATGGACCAGGACCCTTTGTGGCCAAAGGCCTGGTGGGATCAAGATGACAGGGACCAGCAGCACTGGGGTGGGAGAGGACAGAAGTCTCCTCTTTGCAAGATTCGAGGAGATAACTGACATGGCTCCATTGCTTACCGTGTGTGACTTGGGAGTGCCCCGGCCACAGGTCTCGGTTTCCCTGTCGGTAAAAGTGGGATGATAATACCTACCTAATAGGTTGTTGTCGAGTGTGAAATGAGGTCTCCGTGTGAAGGTGCTGGGACACTGTAGTGTTACTTGGTGTTCACTAAACGCTGGTTGTCTTCTGTCCCGTTGCCCCTGGGCCTCGTGGTGGCCCCTCGGTGGGCACTGCCCTGGAGGCGGTCTGCCCATCAGCAGCTATTGCGTGAGTGTTTGCCGGTGCACAGCACTGTGCTCACCATTGTGGGAGAGGCCAGGCATGTGGACATGGCCAGGAGCCCGAGAGGCCGGACACGAAGGTCCTGCCCACAGGGACACAGAGCTCACCATCGAGTTGCCAGGCAGTGGGTGGTCTGTGGGCAGCGAATGCTGGGGCTGTGCTAGCTCACTGAGCTCTTGCCCTCAAGAATCAGAGGGTTTCCTGCGAGAGGGGAGCTCTGCTTGGTGCGGAAGGACGGGTGGGGTCGGGCTAGGAGAGAGGAGTGTGGGCAGGGTGGGAGGGGAGAGCCAAGGCCCATGTGGGAAGGATGTGGTGTGCTGAGAAGACTGGTCTGGCCAGATCGGAGGCTCCCGTGCAGACCAGAGGTCATGCCAGGAAGCGAGGACCCCAGTCGTGGCGAGTCTTTGCATTCAAGACTGGGAGTGTGGACACCCGATCGGATGGAGTCTGGGCCGTTACCTTGTGTGGCTCTTGCTAGAGGGTGTGATGTCAGACGGGGACAGGACTCAGAAGGGTGTCACCTGCCCCTCTCGGGAAAAAGGGGAGGGGCCCTCACTCAGTCCCCTGCCCTTCCGCCATCTCCTCCATTGACTGTCCACAGCGGAGGAATGGTTATGCTTGCAGAGCCTCTGGGCTCGCCTTAAGGTATTTGGGGACTCAGTTATATTTCTTAAAACGTGTTCTAAAAGCTTGGATTCCACGCCGTTGATGGTCACCCCTAGAAAGTGTGCTTTCTCCCAGCCCTGTTCCGTCCTCAGAAGGCAGCTGCTCCTGGTCAGGCTGGTAAAGGTCTCCGGTGCCGGCAGGTCTCCTGCCTTCGGGGAGATGCGGGGTCTTCCAGGGGCTCTGAGGTTGAGGGCAGACGCTCCCGTGTAAAGCGACGGAAGGAGAGGGGCCGGGTGCTCCTGGAGAAAAGAAAACTCACCGCTGGAGCCCTAATTGCCTGTTTCCGCAGCGTGCGGTGGTTTCCCTTGGGCAGGGCACACGCCTCCCACAGCTGATTTAATAAGAGGGCAAAAATGTGCCCGGACTAGATTTTACTGTGACTTTTACATGAGCCTCCAAGGTGATCAAAGGGCAGAGATTCTCAGTTTAACTGAACAGATGTAACTTCCATGTCCCGGACACTGTGCCCGGCCCAGTGGGGCTGGCAGAGATGAACTAGCCGTTGGCAGTCCTGCCCCCCAGTCAGGGAGGTGGGCAGGCGGGTGGGTGGGAAGTTCAGGTTGAAGTCCATTGAAGCTGAAGTGTAAGTGGGAGCTAAGCCTGGGGTCAGGGGGAAGGTCTCGGATGTGGTGAGCTGGGCATCATTCATTGGCAGTGAGGAGTCAGGGAAGAGATTGGAGGGGTGACGTGCCAGACCAGAATTATGCCTGAGGGGAGTTAGCGAAGTGGCAGAGGAAGATGGTTGGGGAATGAAAAGACTGAGCATGTTAAAACTTCCGAGGGAGGGCACGAAGTGAGGACCGGGACGGACTGTCACAGCAGGCCAGGAGCTCGGGGTCGGCCTTGGTCCGGACAAGGCGGCTGGCCTAGAGGACTGTTGAGGGTTCACAAAGGTCAGGTCCACAGAACTTGTCAGCTCACTGGATGAGGGGCTGTGGGGGAGGGCAGTGCTGGGGTCACTGGGTGAGGTAGGAACAGAGGTGGAGAAACAGGTTGGGGGAGAGGTGACTCAGTCTTAGGAAGGGGGGTGTTGCCCCGACCCCTGTGTGGAGGGCACCAGGAAGAAGCTGAAGTCTAGGACCTGGAGGACCTGAGACAGAGGGGTCAGATTGCAAATCACTAGACAAAGGAGATGACGTTGGCGAGGGGGACACTCAGGTTTGCTTGTTCCCTCCCTCGTTGGTTCGTTCACTCATTCATTCAGGAGCGCAGGTGGAGCCCCTCATTTGTGGTTGGTGAGAGGCCT
>NW_006284340.1:1735410-1735635 GCF_000327345.1 Myotis davidii | reverse complement strand
CCCCTTGTGCAGGGCACACGCCTCCCACAGCTGATTTAATAAGAGGGCAAAAATGTGCCCGGACTAGATTTTACTGTGACTTACACATGAGCCTCCAAGGTGATCAAAGGGCAGAGATTCTCAGTTTAACTGAACAGATGTAACTTCCATGTCCCGGACACTGTGCCCGGCCCAGTGGGGCTGGCAGAGATGAACTAGCCGTTGGCAGTCCTGCCCCAGTCCGGG
>NW_006284340.1:1713025-1735318 GCF_000327345.1 Myotis davidii | reverse complement strand
GGGGGGCAGTGGGAGCTAAGCCTGGGGTCAGGGGGAAGGTCTCGGATGTGGTGAGCTGGGCATCATTCATTGGCAGTGAGGAGTCAGGGAAGAGATTGGAGGGGTGACGTGCCAGACCAGAATTATGCCTGAGGGGAGTTAGCGAAGTGGCAGAGGAAGATGGTTGGGGAATGAAAAGACTGAGCATGTTAAAACTTCCGAGGGAGGGCACGAAGTGAGGACCGGGACGGACTGTCACAGCAGGCCAGGAGCTCGGGGTTGGCCTTGATCCGGACAAGGCGGCTGGCCTAGAGGACTGTTGAGGGTTCACAAAGGTCAGGTCCACAGAACTTGTCAGCTCACTGGATGAGGGGTGTGGGGGAGGGGCGTCTTAATCTGACCTGTGGCTGTGGGAGAGACGGTGGGCAGGGCATGGCGAGGGCTGCGGCCCGGAGAGGAGCCAAGGGCGAGACTGGGACAAGGGCCAGCGGACGGTCGTGAAGGTGGCCAGGAAGGCCTGGTCCGTGTCAGGCACACGAGGGAGGGTGGTGACCTGAAGGCAAAGGAGGAGAGTGTCAGGAGAACGTGGCACAAAAATGGCAAATGCTGGCCATGGGGGAGGGAGGCAGTGATAGCATCTGACACTGCAGCGGGAGCAGGAAGGCCGCTGGACTGGCCAGAGGCGGTCCGGTCCGCTGAGCGCACCCCAGCGCTGGTCCTGGGCCAGAAGGGAGAAGGGAAGTGGGAGGAGCGAAGCGGTTCGGGCGGGAGCTTTTGGCTGCAGGGGACCAGGCCATGCGGAACTGGGGGAGGAAAGAGGGCCGCTCTCTGTTCCCATGCTCCTTCCCCTCTGGTCATTTCTCTTTAAAAAAGCCCACAACAGCTTTGATTAGGAGGATCTGCATGCATCTGTTAGGCGTAGGGGAGAAGCTGGCAGAAAAGGGGAAAAGAGGGAAGACTAATGGACAGGAAAAGTTCCTAAGGAGCTCAAGGTGACATTGTTCTAGGGCAGTGATGGCGAACCTATGACACGCGTGTCAGAGGTGACAGGTGAACTCATTTTTTTTGGTTGATTTTTCTTTGTTAAATGGCATTTAAATATATAAAATAAATGTCAAAAATATAAGTCTTTGTTTTACCATGGTGGCAAATATCAAAAAATTTCTTATTGTGGGTGAGCCCTTCCCTGGAGTCCCTGCATCCCCCTGGGTCACTCTCGCTAACCCCGGCTCCTGTCTGACTCCACGCCCGCCTGTGGCTGGGCCTTCAGAAGGTCCGGGAGGCTGCCTTTTGATGGCGGTAACGCCCGCCTCTTCTAAAGGCACCTGGTAACCTGCCGGTGGTGAGGACGTTACTGTGTTCCTTCGCCGTCACCAAAGGTGCCAGCTGTAGCCCTGGGAAAGCCAGCGGTGTCAGGCTCCGAGGTGTCAGGAGTGTCTTCTGCCTGTGGAGCAAGCCGGGGCCTGGTCTGTCTGTGCATGAAGGGGTGCCGTCGCCATGGAAACCACAGCTGTAAGGATCAGCCTTGGGGTTACTGTGTGTGAGCACCCGGACCACAGAGAGGTGCGTTTTGTGAGACCACGTCAGCCCTAAATGCCTGCACACGCTTTCCTATTTGCTCTCATGTCACAGTCCAAGACATTCGCGATTGTTTTTACCAGGGTCGGGCTAGCATGCGATGTTGTTCATTCCAAATGTTCAGTCGCTGCGAAGAACTCCATTAGGAACACGGAGTGTGCGTGGCAGGTGGCAGTGGGTGGTTCTCACCCAGAGTGAAAGTTTCCATTCATGTTCTCACCTGGTGTTTAAGAGGCAGGAACAAGGGGAGGGATGATGATGATGATGACATTTCGTGACCCCTTTACCGTATTTCCCGGGCACCGTTCTAAGCTCTTTAGAGGTATTATCATTGACTCCTCACAGCAGCTCTTCATGGTATATATGGTGTCATCCCCGCTGTAAAGATGTCGGCTCCTAGAGGTTCATGACTGCCCACACAGCCAGCGTGCAGCAGGGGCCGCCTCCGCCACCAGCCTGGGGCCACTCTGTTGGAGGCAGCGGCCAACGGTGTTCCCAGTGGCCCCGAGGTTAGGGACCTCAGGAGAAGTCCCTTCCGGCTGCGGGCTCTTTCCCAGCAGTTCCGTGGCTGTTGGCAGGACTCCTGAACTCTGGCCGCTCCCTTACTTCCGTCTGTCTGTCTGTCCTCTCACCCAGGAGTGACAGGCTGGGCCTGGGGTGTCATGTAAGTGGGAAAAGGGCAAAGCGGTAAGTCCAATTGGCCTGTCTGTTACAGACCTATTTCTTCAGAGGCTCCGGCCCACCCATCAGCAGGACCGAACGTGGGGCGTCGGCTGAGCCAGGGGGGGAGTTGAGTAGACAGACAGCAGCCTCCACCCCCTTTTCCAAGACCAGGGACAAGGACAGATGGCCTCCGCAGGCGGCTGACAATTCCAGGGCATGTCTGACCGCACTTCACTTTATGTTGTCAGATGGGTCTGCAAGGGAGAGTAGCAGTGGTCTTCCTATTCGTTCATGCAGCACACCTTCCCGCCGTTCGTGCTGGCTCTGGGGCTTGGTGAGCCCAGTCACCTGCCGTCAAGCGTGTGGGCGGCTGCCTCCAGGCTCCCTCGGCGCCTCAGGCTGCGGGTTAGGGGTTGGGTGCGAGGACAGTGGGGAAGGAAGTCTGCATCCAGCTCCATCGGCTTTTCCACATGAAGAAACGGGCGCTCACCAACTTAGGTCCTTTGTCCAGAGCCACCAGTTTCATGAGCAGCTGGGTCTGAACGCAGCTCCAGGAGGCACCCCGTTTGCCCTCAGCCGCACCTGCCACTCACTGACTGCCTGTGTGTTTGTTTCCAGTTCTTCAAGGCCTTTTCCAAGGGTGGCCCTGGAGCGACGTTGGCAGGTGGGTGTCCTGGCTGCCGTTGGCCTGTGGGCGTTGGTGACGTCTTCCTCTCCTGCCTCCCTCTGTACGGGGGTTTCTGCTGGGACAAAAGCGCAGCCAGGTCTGCAGAGTGAGGAGTTCCCCGGCGGAAAGCAGCATATGTGTTTTCCACCTGTCCTTCCGGCCCGGCTGGAAGGTGCCCTTGAGCAGAGAGGGTGGCAAGCCCTTCCATATTGGTCCATCCAGGGTCCGGGGAGCGAGGAGGGTCCCGTGTTCCCAGAATCTCCCTCAATGCCAGGGGTTGGCATCAGAAGTGCGGGCCTGACAGGAGGGACTCGGGTCTGAGGGAGGAGTCCCCTTGCGTAGCGCAGGGCTGTGAGTACAGAGCAGGCCTGACACGCTCTGCTCTTCCTGGGCCCTTTGTTTCTGGGGGTGAAGCTGACGGGGCGCTGGATCCCCTCTGCTCTCCTCACGCCCCTCCCCGTGTCCGTCTTCCTTCATAGTGGCTGGAGCTGACATGCAGACGCTGCGGGAGAGGCTCATTGACGCACTGGAGACCCATGGAGCCACGTGGCCCCCTGCCTGTCCTCCACTGGAGCCGACCGGGTACTGGGGACGGGGTGGGCTCGATGCCCTGTGGGCCAGGACCACAGGCCTAGGGGCGAGAGGGCGGTGGGGATCGCAGGAAGGGGACCCAGGTTGGTTCTTCCTGGTGCCTGGAAAGCGAAGGTGATTGTTTTTTCTGAGCAGTGGCTGTGACTGCGGTGGGGGTGAGACTCTGCTCCCTGTACTGCCAAGGGTCAGGCCTGGGGGCTGAGGGCCTGTATCTGCGTTCCAGATAGGCTTCCAGAATTGCCCCTTTTCTAAGAAAATGAGGTGCTGAAAATGCACCACGAGGGATGTGAGAAAATGAGAGGCAGAGACACGGTCACTGAGAAACGGATGAAGTAAGGAGCAGGGTCCCGGCTTGGCATGGGTGCCTCCTGGGACCCAAACCACACCAAGACTACATGCTGGGTCCAGGTGTCCGTGAGGCCCCCGGAGGAGGGGGACTTAGGGAAAATGAGGAGTCATGTGCGTTGGGTTTGTAGGTGCAGTTGTCAACCTACATGTCTTCCTCTCTGTGGCCAGTTAGGGCAACACCCTATGTAACACGGGGGCCAGTGCTGGAGCCCTGCCCAGCGACAGCACAAACGATGTGCCCGACAGGCGGGGGCCAGAGCCGCGCCTTTTTCCACCCGCTGACTGGGGTACACTCTGGCCCCCCCACTCTGGCATACCCATTTGTGCTGTCGCTGGGCTGGGTGCCAGCGCTGGCCCCACGCTGTGCCTTCTGTTTTGAGGTGATCACCACCACATCACCAGTGGCGGGAACTAGGTTGGGGGTAACAGGAAGATGTAGCCCCCCTCCCCGTGCCGTCTCACTTGCCATCACCTGTGGCCTCTTAGGCTGTGTGATGATGTTCTGCTCTTAAGTAGAGCCAGGAGACAAATCATTTTTGTTTGTGGCATTTATTTTCGGTTGAACTTGGAGTTATGAAAATAATCGGTAGCTTATTTCTCTGCTTTTGGGACATAAGAAAATTTGCCACCTTATTAATTTCCACCTATGCCTGGGCCTGTTTCCTCGTCATAAAGTAAGGAGGTTGGATTAGATAGCGTGTGCGGGCGCCCGAACCAAGGACTTTCTGGTTCTTCGGTTCCTTTCTTACGCCTTCTCGAGGAGAGGAAGGAGCACATCCCCCGTCGGTAGTGACTTGCCACCGACCAAGGCTTGTCTCGGGGGTTACTGATCGCCATTCTCCTAGGGAACCAACAGAATCCGTATTCACTACGCCTGGGCCTTACCCAGAACATAGACAACTGGTCTCCAGGTGTCCCTTCCCCGTCCTCCTCCCCAGACCACCCCTCCTCCCTCCTGACTTTTAAAGAGACAGGATGGCAAAGCAAACCCGCCAGGTGGGTGAGATGAAGAGCCAAGGTTAGGTAAGGGGCACCGTCCTTTGAGACTAAGGGTTTGGTTTACCCCCTCACCCCCCTGGAGCGCAGGCGGGGGTGACCTCCATGAAGCCTTGAGTAGAGGAGATTGGTGTGGCTGTATCTGTTGCCCAGTGTCCGCTGGGTCACCAGCACTTCGGCTTCTTTCCCACCAGCTGTGGAGTGACTGCCGCCTTGTCTCTTGCAGGCTGGAGGAGATCGATGGGTTCTTTGCCAGAAACGACGAAGAGTGCCTGGCCCTGATCTTTGAAAAGAAAGGCTCCTACCTGGGTAGAGAGGTGAGCTGCCCTCAGGCTCCTTGTTACTTCTGGATAGCCCTTGGGGGAGAGCCCAGTGAGTTCAGGAGCAGGCTGTCCCCCAAATTCTTGGGTCTCATTCATGTCTCACTTATGAACCCAGCACAGGCCTGACCCCTGCTGGGAGAAATGGGAAGTGCAGCAGCTGGGTCTTCCTGTTTTAAAACCTTTGTATATATTTTTCTTTTTCTTTTTTAATCGAAGTGTAATCGACATGCAATATTGTATTAGCATCAGGTATACAACACAGTGAGTTGACATTTGTATACATTTTTAAATAATCACAGAAAGTCTAGTTACCTCTGTCACCATACCAAGTTAATGCACTGTCACTGACCATCCTGTATGTCACGTGCCCTGCGTCTGTGTTTATCTCCTTCATCGAAACCAACCTCAGTAAGACCTGCAGTTTATTGCGCGTTGGATTGGAGTCTGGCACACAGAGCCGCTAATCTTCACGATTAACAGTGACGAGCATGTACCCTGTCGAAGATCACACAGCCATCGACTGCCGCACAGGCTTTGTGAACCGGCTCTGCCTGCCTCCAGAGCCCGTGCTGTCTCCACCCTGGCCCTCCTCTCATCCCCGTAGAATTGGAGTGAAATATATTGGGGGGCGGATAACATCAGAGATCACTCAGTCCTTCATTAGAAAGTGGGGTCCCTCACAGGGGAGGCAGTTACAGAACCAGGCAGGTTTGCAGTTCCACTCCATCACATACATGATATGTCATGATCAAGCTGCTCAACTGTTCTGAGCCTCATTTTCCTGTCAGTAAAGCAGTGATAATTGCCTTTCTTCAGAGGATTGTTGGGAAAGTCACCTGAGGCAGTTTAGGAAAAGGGCCGGATGCGTGGCTGGCACCGAGTGGGTGCAGGGTGAGGATCCAGTCCCCCGGCCTAACGCAGAGCGCTGTCCTTCCCACCGCCGGCTCGTGGACTAGGCCACGTGCGGGTCCTCCAGACGCAAAGGTGGGACGGGCCAGTGCATGGGAGAGGTGCCAGGGCAGCGCCCGGGGACCGAGGAGATGGGGGGGTGGGGCGCAGGTCAGCACCGCTGTTGGCTCTGAGTGGCTTTCCTCCTGACACTCATCAAGCTCAGCTGAGAGCTGTGCGTTGTCTCCAGGCCCTTCGCCCTGAGAAGGGAAGCACGGGGAGCTGTGTGGAGACGTGCCTGACCCTCCCGGGCTCCCATCCAGGCCGGGGGTCCTGCCTGTCACATGCAAGTGATGGATAAGTGTTCATCGGGATCAGCTCTTCTCCCTCTCCCCCACGTCCCCAGAGTAACCAGGAACAGGGGCCCTGCAGCCTGTCCATGGAGAGGTGCTCAGGGTGGGGATTCGTCTCAGCGGCAGGAGGGGGCGGGCCCAGCTTTGCAGCCCGATGGCTCTCCCTGGCTGTGTGACCTGGAAACACGGTTCACCTCTAAGCCTCCGTTTCTTCATCTACAATAGTTTCTTATCTATCTATTTTTAAATGAATGCTTACAGTACCTACTATTTGCTAGTCATTGTCATGAGCACGTTTATAAAATTAACCTGTTCAATCCCCTAAAGCTGGTATTGTTGTTATAATTCTGCAAGTCAGGAAATTGAGTCAGGGAGAGGTTGAAGCAGTGGGACCAGGGTTCCAATCCAGGCAGCCTGGTCTGCTGATCGTTCCTGTTACATAGTGTTATTTTGAAGATTAAATGAAGCAGCCTATATACAGCACGTAACACATGCTCAATAGATGTTAGCTAATATCCTTGTTCCCCTTCCTATTTCTTTCTAAAAATAAAACCATCATGACTGACTCGGTATGTTTTTCTGACTTGGAATATAGCTAGAAAACCTTATGAAAATAAGCGTAAATTGAGCCCATGTTCTATTTTGCCTTTTACGACTTGCTTTCACTGGGAAGAAAATGATGTTAAATTGGGGCTGCCCTGGGAAATTCTGGATGTGTGGCACGCGCGGTTCCGGGCCCCTCCCTTGGGCAGTGTTTGGCTCTTGTTACCTCTGGGGTGGATTTGGTTGGTGGCCGGAGACTGGCTCATCACAACAGTCTGTCATTTGAAAGGTGTAGAGTGGATGGCGCTGCCACCCAGGTGCAGTCAGGGCTCCCTCTGCCCTGTGGCGTGGCCCCAACTGCCTGGCTGTCTCTGCAGGTGATTCTGGACCTGTCCCAGCGCGAAGGCATTGCGGTACGCAGGGTCCTCAACACGGAGGGCGACGTGGTGAGCAAGTTCGGTGTCACCGACTTCCCGTCTTGCTACGTGCTGTTTCGGAACGGCTCTGCCTCCCGGGTTCCTGTGTGAGTGTGGTCTTCCCTCCCAGTCTCCTCCCTCCCTGTGCCCATCCTTCCTGCTCGGAGAGCCTGCCCGCTTTCTCAGGGGCTGACAGTTCTTCCCCTGGGAACCTTCCGAGGAGCCCGTGGCCAGGCCGGGAGCACCCTCTGCAGGAGAAGCCAACGTCTGCCTGTGGGATGGGACCGTGTCGGGCCCAGGCATTGGGCCCCAGGCCCCAGGCACCGTCCCCACCGCAGCCCTGCCCCTGTCCTCCCGCCTCTGTCCAGACGGACGTTGGCAGGCTGCAGGCCTGGCAGGCACTCAAGTATGCCTGACCCTCCCTCCCTTGGTTTCCTAATTGCAGAAAAGTTCATTAGGAGCCAGACAATAGCCAGCTCCAAATGCCAAGAGAAAACAATCAGGCCACCCTCGGCCCGTCAGGCTGCCGCTGCTGAATGGCCCGTTAAACGGCGCCAGATGGTGCTTCGTGCCCTCCCTGGGCAGATGATTGATGTCGGCCTGGCCCTGCCAGCAGGAGCTCGAGGGCCGGGAGATCAAGGCTCGCTGGGGTGCCCAGTGAGCTGTCCCTCTGGGCCATTAGTGCCACCCTGCGCTGAGGCTGGGCAGGGCGGCCACGTGCCCCGCTGGCCCGATCACCAGGCAGCCTGGGCCTTGTTGATTATATTCTACAAATGAGTGAGATCAGGGGCGGGGGGCATTGTTTCCTCACTGGGAGCTGGTGGAGGGGAAAATTGTTTGTGACGACGCTGCTTCCGAGCCATCTGCTCATTGATAAACATCGGGCCAGGTCAGCGGAGTGGAAAGCGATGCTTCCCGATGCCAGCTCCCCTGGGTCCCCCCACACTGCCACTGTCCTCTCAGCCGCCCTCCCGGGCCCCGGCCAGGGGACACCGCCTCCCCTGTGAGCCCCTCTCTATCAGGAGAGAGAAACAAATCAAAAGGATTTGAGCGTGTTCCTGGTTTATCTGTTGTTGCTCGCTTTTGAAAATCACTCTGAAACTTCCATGACTTCCTTGGGGAGCGGTGTCCCCTCTGGCTCCTCAGAGCTTCCTTGTGGTCAGCGCCACTTTGCACCTTTGGTCTCGGGAAGGTGTTGTCCTGTCCTGGGCAGGACCACGGGCCCGAGGTGCTCGGCCCACCGCCTCTCAGGGCAGGCGAGCTGCGTTTGCACATAGGGTTTGTCATCAGCGTGAACAGTGACTAGGAAGGTGAAAGTGAGGCATAGGTGCCCGGCTTTGACCTCACTGTGGCTGAGACTGAACCAAGATCAGCTATTTCTTGGTGAACATTCTGTCCCATGAGCCCCTGCCTCCGCTCCTGCCGTGAGTTGGCTCTGGGTTCTGTGTGTCTGTACTCACCACCTCTCCTCCGTGGCGCTCTCCCCTCCAGGCTTATGGAATCCAGGTCCTTCTATACCGCTTACCTGCAGAGGTTCGCTGGGGCCACCCGGGAGGCTGCCCAGACCACGGTTCCGCCAATCACTGCGAATACGGTCGCTCCCACCGCGTGGAAAGTTGCAGACCGGTAAGGCCACTCCGTTTTCCTCACCCTTCCCCACCCAGCCTTCCCTCTGCTCACAGACGCCCCCTCATACCACACCCCGTTCCTTGTCATGGGGTGAGCACATGCCGTCTTAGCCCCGACCTCCGTGGCCTTTGGGGGCTCCCAGGAGAGCCCGGATGTGTGAACAGCAGCATTTCCTTGTATCCTGCGATGGAATGAATACTTCCCAATACCCACACTCCTGAAGCTTAACTCTCTTTAAAAACAAGTAGAATCGGTTTGGAAAGATCATCCGTGGCCTCCAAACCAGCCCCCAACCCAGGCAGTGGTTTCTTCAGCATGTCGTTTTTTTGTGTGTTTTTTTTAATACATTTTATTGATTTTTTACAGAGAGGAAGGGAGAGGGATAGAGAGTTAGAAACATCGATGAGAGAGAAACATCAATCCGCTGCCTCCTGCACACCCCTTACTGGGGATGTGCCCACAACCAAGGTACATGCCCTTGACCGGAATCGAACCTGGGACCCTTCAGTCCGCAGGCTGACACTCTATCCACTGAGCCAAACCAGCCAGGGCAGCAAGTCGTTTTGAGGGCTGCTGCGTGCGAGGCAGTGTGATACAGATGCACCAGCAGATGGCGTGCGGCCCACGCAGCCCCTCCCCAGCTTCCTTCTAGGAAGGCACCAACTTCACTTGAATGTTCTGGTGTTGGGAGCTCACTACTTAAAAAAAAAGATTTTTAAATTGTCTTTTAGAAAGAGAGGAAGGGAGAGGGAGAGGGAGAGAAACATCAATATGAGAGAGAAATTGATTGGCTGCCTCCTGCACGCCCTCCCATCAAGGATTAAGCCCGCAACCGAGAATCAAACCCGCAACATTTCGGTGCACAGATGACGCCCAGCCACCTGAGCCACAGGGCCAGGCGGGGAGCTCACTGCACGTGGAGGTGGCCTGTGTCTTTGCGCACAGTTGTAAGCAGGAGAAAGCTACTCTTCTCTCTGAGGTGCTGAGACTCCACTCTTGTGGTAGAATCCCTGCTTTTGGGGCAGAGGGACAAGGCTGTCAACCTCTTGTGCCAACACCCAGCGGCAAACCAAGCACATTAGAAAGGGGGCTGCGTGAGAGAACGGGGGAAAGGCCATCTGACTTCCCGAAGGAATTGGCACCCCAGCCTCGGGGACTTCAAGGGTGGAAAGTGCCGACGGAGAGGATTTTAGTAAATCGGGAGCAGGAAAGCGACACTAACAGGTTGGAATGGTCGTCATGACCATTCACATTATGATGACTCAGAGCATTGGGACGGTCCTAGGTGACACTCACTGGCCTCATGTGCCAAGCTTTGTGCCGGCACCTTCCATGCATTCTCCCTCTCAGTCATGAGGCCACTCCTCAGGCAGAACATCAGGCTGGAGAGGTAAACTGAGGCCAGGGACACCACGTGGAGCAGACAGGAGACTTTCCACGAGAGTCAAGTGCAGGTGGTCACAGTGCCCCCGCCCCCGCCCCTGTGAGCTGACCTTGTTGGCTCCTTTCAACCCCAGGGGGTAGGGTGACCCTGAGGCCCAGGGGGTAGAGTGAGGTGGCCCAGCTCCCAGAGGTAGCCCCTGTAGAACTGAGGCCAGGACTCGGGTCTCAGCAGCCAGCACTCGAGGAGCTCTGCCCATCAGCGCCCTGAGCCCAGACCCCAGTGAGTGGGCCCCAGGGTAGAGCAGCCAGCTTGGAGCCTGCAGCCTCCCCCGGCTGGTCCAGCCAGGAGATGTGAACGGAGCCCTGCCTGCCCCCCGTGCCCAGCCCTTTCAGAGCCGCACTGTGTGGGACTGTCTGTCTGACTCGGGGTCTTTGTTCAGACTGAGAATAAAACTCAACCTTCCTCGAGTGGCCTGAGGAAGTTGAGACACCTTTCGTGAGTCATGGAAGGGCTGGCCCTGGGCCGCAGAGGGGAACCCCTACTCCATGCCCAGAGCTGCTGGGGGTACATATTTGTGTTTTCATTTCATCCCCTCAGCTGCCTACCTGTGAGCAGTTTATTATCCCATCGTACAGATGAGGAATTGAGGCTCACAGACATTCAATAAAAGGCCACAGTTACTAGCAGAGGCCAGAGCCAGCTTACAGGACTCTGGGACCACCAGTGGTGGCCTTCCTGGTCTCTCCCTTTAGCCCTGGGCCGCCTCCCCGCCTGCCCCGTGGCTAACACCCCTTTCTCTCTCTGCCCGCTCTGGGTCCTCAGCTCCAAGATCTACATGGCTGACCTGGAGTCCGCACTGCACTACATCCTGCGGGTGGAAGTGGGCAAGTTTTCCCTCCTGGAGGGGCAGCGCCTGGTGGCCCTGAAAAAGTTTGTGGCAGTCCTGGCGCAGGTGAGCGGGCCCTGGCCCACGTCTGCGCAGCTCCCCGAGGGCCAGTGCGCACGCAGCCCGGCCCCTCCCTCGGGAGCCCATGGTCTGGCTGGACCTCTGACCCCACGGCTGTTCTAGGCCACCGTGGGCTGCTGCCCTGCAGCCTCAGCCATGCCCGTCAGCCCGCACTGCCAGGGGCAGCCCTGTGCAGGGGCGTGGGTGGGACGGGCCAGATGTCCGGGGATTTCCCAGCGGCCTCGGGGGTAACCCTGGAGCGTGGCCTCACTGCCTGCTGTGGTCACTGGGAAGCGGGACCCGTGGGCGCCGCAGTGAGGGAATGAGCCTCTGAATCGCCTGTGCCCTCCCAGACCCTGAGCAGAGCCAGGCCCAGGTGCCAAGCCCGAGCCGGGCCTTCCTCCTTCCTGCCCACGAGGCCACGCCCTGAAATGTGGCTGCTACAAACGGAGGGCCTGCTGTGTGCCAGGCATTTAATCCCCCTCCTCTCCTGGCTGCAGGGTGGAGAGCATCGCCCCCAGTGAAGGGGCCCGGGGTGCTCAGGAGCCTTGCCCGAGGCCTCCACCTCCCGGCAGGAGGAGGTGTGACAGGAGGTGACGGGGATGTGAACTGGGGAGTCGGGCTCCAGAGCCTGTGCCTTCTGCCATGCCCCGTGCTCCTCTGCAGGTGGGGTGTGGGCTGCCTCTTCCCTCTGCACCTGCCTGCTGCTCCCTCCCTGTGTCCTCTCTGGTTCTGTATCTGCCAGGAGCCCTACTTCAACCCCTGGCTCTGGCCGCTGAGGGCGGCTGAGTCAGATCCGCGCTCCGGTCCCCTTCAGAGCCTGACCGCTGACTCAGCATCCTCAGCCCTGGGCGCCAGGTCTGAGCTTCCGGGGGCAGGTCTGCGGGCAGCCGGGCTGTCACCTCTGGGAGTGACCGCTCCTCTCCTCGCGAACTGCCCTCCAGTCTGGTCCCTCTGCCCACCTGGCCGGCCTGGCCTTCTGCTCACTTGGCTTAGTCACCCCCATGTGTGATGACACGGAGGGCCCCTGAGGTCGCCAGCGCTCATCACAGTGCTGTTACCTGTTACCGTCCCAGGCAAGACAGCCCTTGGCCCTGCCTGAGGTCCCCCCATGTGGAGCCCTGTCCTCCAGCCCATTCTGATAATAGAGGCCTTTCCTCCGACGCCCTGTGAGCTGCTGGGTCCCCAAGTTGCTGAGGCCTGGGCTGGCTGGCCCAGAGAGTCAGAGGCAGGACGTCCTGGGTGGCTCTGTGTGCTGCCCACCTGACACCCAGGGTGCTTCGCAGGCGTCGCTCAGAAAGAGACGAGCACCCCTCGCCCCAGGCTGGTCCTCCACAAAGGACCGCCCAGGGAAACTATGTCTTGTTTGGCCCCAGGGGGACTGTTTGCAGCCAGAGGGGAAGAATGGGTCCCAGAAATGCTGGAGCCGGGCAGAGGCTTAAACAGCACCCTCTCGATGGCACCGGCTGAGCCCCTGCCCTCAGCAGGAGCTGGGAATGAGTTTGGGAATGAAGGCCACCTCCCGCCCTGCCCGAAGCCAGGGCTCAGAGAGGACAGGCTGGCCTCAGCACAGAGGGGCGCCCAGCTGTGCAGGACTGAGAGCAGAGGGCCCGTTTGAGCCGGCCCACATCCCTGGAGACTGCGGACCATTTCAGCCCTGCCCTTCTGTGGGCAGCTTCGTCCTGCGCAGTGACAATAGCAGCAGCTACCATTTCGTGAGCTCGGACAGGGTGCCCGTCTCTGCGAAGTGCTCTTTGTATATTAGCTCGTTTGTAATTCTTATAGCAAACCACAGGGTGGGGATCCCATCTTCGGGAGGGGAGGAAGGCCCGGGGAGGAAAGCACCTTGTCCCAGGCCCTTCAGCCAGCGGGCGGCCGAGCTGAGACTTGCACCCACATGTCATCCAACCCAAGCCCTCACCCCCCACGTGCATGGGGCACCGAGAGCAAGGAGGGCCACAGAGCTCCCCCTGCCTCAGCCCCACTGTGCCTGGTGGGAGGCACTCTCATCGCCCCTGCCCCTGCCTGCCTGAGCTGGGGCGCTCTCTGCTCTCTCACATGAGTGTCTGGCAGGACTGGCCACTGGGTGGCGTGTGGTCACCAGGGTTCCCCTGCTCTCAGCAGAGAGGGTGCCTCCCTGTCGCCCAGAGCCCCTTAATTCATCCTTCCTCCTGACACCCTGGGCTTAGCGGGCAGAAGGTTCCCAGACCGGATGTCGGGCGAAGGTCAGGGAGGGATGCTGACTTGAAGCTGTAAATCTGTGCTGAGAGCCAGAGCTTGTGTGAGCTGAGCGAGAGGCAGCGTGTCCGAGCCCAGGTTTCTTCCCGGTTCTCCCTCGGGGGACGTGTCCTGACCAGGAGGGCTGATAAGATTAGGGAATGGTTTTCCCAGGAAACTGGTCATTTGGCAGGTTTTTCTGTTCAGTGATCGTTCGGATCTCCAGAACCTTTCCTCTCTCACATGGTCCCCTTTGCTCGAATTGTCCTCTGCAGGCTTCTCGTTGTTGTCCTCCTGACCTGCTCAGCTGTGCCCCCTCACTCCTGCCCCGGCCCCCGTGCATTTGTGCACATGCACTCGCACGCACACACATATCTGTCCTCCTCCCTGGGGTCTCTGTGGCTTTAAAGTGCTGATACTAATCAGATTTGAGCTGACTTTTTGTCAGAGCAGCTTTTCGTGTTCCTCAGAGACTACTGGGAGTTGCCATCAAGATTGGGATCTTGGCTATGAGCCCGTGGGCGGCCTCGGCCCCACTGGCAGCGTGGAATACAGATGAAAGGCTGCTGGCCAGCCTCGCCCAGCCGGTCGGTCAGTCAGCCAGTCAGCTGCCCTGTGGAAGGTCCCCAGGGTCCCAGCAGCCCTCTCCCCGTGGCAGCGTGCGGTCAGGGGTCCACACAGGAGCCCCAGCCTCGGGAGGAGGAGGCCTTCAGGGCACAGCCCCACTTCCAGCCTGTCTCCTCCCCCACCCTTCCTCCTCCCCTCACCAGGTGCCCAGAGCCAAGGTGGTGAGGAGCCACATCTGTGTCTTAGGCAGAATGTTTTCCCACCTTGGCCCACTTTGCCCCCCACCCCAGGGCTGGGGGCCCTGGGGGATGGGTTCTCACCTCCATATTGCACTTGTTTCTCCCCTAGTACTTCCCCGGCCAACCTTTGGTACAGAACTTCCTGCACTCCGTCAACAACTGGCTCCAGAAGCAGCAGAGGAAGAAAATTCCCTACGGTTTCTTTCAGACTGCCCTGGAAAACAGGAAGGAGGTGAGTCGGGGCAGCAGTGGAAGATCCTCTCCCATCTCTGTGACTGTGGGAGTGGAGGGGTAACGCTGACCTCTGACCTCTACCCATTTGCATTCAGGAAGGAATCAGTGATCTTGGTTGGGTCTTTCCATTGATCATTAGTAAGTTACTGTCGAGCTCTTTACATGCATATCTTAATCCCCCAACATTAATTGAAGGTGGGTATTATCCCCATTTAGCAGATGAAGAAACTGAGGCAAAGTCACTCGTCTAGGCCCATGCGTGGTTGGGTTGGGATTTAAAAGCGATTGGGAGACACTGGTTGTGACCATTTTTAACAGCTGCCCCCTGTGGCCTCCAAGCACCGGGGCTGCTCACTCAGCGTGGCTCCTCTGCCTCTCCAGGCCGCTCACGGCTGTTCGTGAAGGTGGGCCAGGGCAGCCAGCAGGGGGCAGAGCCATACAGACTCGGAGGATGTCAAAGCTGGACAGTAAACCTCCAAGAACAGCCCCTCGTTTTATAGATGGAGAAGTTGAAACTGGAATAAGCATGTGGGTTGACCTGCGTCACAGCTTTTCAGCTCTGATGCTCCTTTGGGGGGTGTGGCCAGAGGAAGGGAAATGCCACTCGAGGTGGTGGCCTGAGAGAGGGAGCTCATTCGTCTTAGGCTGTGAGCAGACCTTCCGGTCGGTCTCCTGGAAGCTTCCCTTCCCATCTCCATCCTTTCCCGTTTCCGTGTGTGCCCTCACGTTCGTCTGTGTCCCTTAGGGCGTTGTGATTGCCAAGAAGGTGAACTGGGTCGGCTGCCAGGGGAGCGAGCCACATTTTCGGGGCTTTCCCTGCTCCCTGTGGGTCCTCTTCCACTTCCTGACCGTGCAGGCAACACGGCACAATGTCGATCGCTCTCAAGAAACAGGTGAGTTCGGGGCCTGTGCACCCCCAGGCCTCAGCCTGGCCCTGTCCTGCCTCCACTGGCTCCCCGCTACAGGCCCCTCTTTAGGGGATTCTGACACAACCAGCATGGGACCATGGGGGCGGACCTGGAAGAGCCAACCCGTCCTGCCCCTGCTCTGGGATGGTGCCCCACAAACTCAGGCCTCAGGCTCTCCCTGGCTTCCTGGGAGCCATAAGCTTGCTTCGTTTTCAGTCTTCGTGAAAAACGAGTGGTTCCATCTTCTATACTCCTATAAAGAAAAGAACTGTGTCTATTTCACAGTTTACATGGCTGATACCACGTGCTTTGAATAGTTTTATTGCTTCCCGCTGAAAAATCGTTTTCTAGGGGAAGCTGGGGGACACCTCGCCCCTCCCGTCCTGATCCCTCCCCAAACTGTGCAGCTGCGCTCCACGGTCCGCCTACCTCACCCCTCCGCCTAGCGACCAAAAGGGTGGCCCAGTCCAGCCCAGTCCACGTTTACCGGGGACCAGGGTCATGTCAGGCCCTGGCTCAGCCTGGAGGAGGCGGAGGTGGAAAAGAGACAGTCCCTGCTCCGGGCGGACGTGGGACAGGTGGGAGGTGGAGTGGGCCAGGAGCCAAGGGGGCGAGAAGGTTGTTCAGAGAGAAAGGAGGTGCTCCCCCTGTCTGGAAGGGTAAGCGAGTGAGTTGTGCTAACTTAAAAATAACAGGCCAAAGGGAGAGGCAACAAGCACTTACTTGAGATTTTAAAAAGGATGAAAAGAAGACCTACTTGGGAAGCACTGATTCAGGTAGAAACCCACGTGCATGCTGATTGGGGCATTTATGAGGACGGGATGGAGAACAGTTACATCCGTGAAGGAGGCATTTCTGTTGGTGCAGATCAGCCAACGTAGAGATGCTAATTCTAAAGAAGGTTTTTAATTTCCAGTCTGGGAGCCATCGGCACAGTAGTCATGTCTTTGCTTTGTTTTGTTTTTTGGTCATATTTGCAAGCAGTTCCTTGAGACGTAATGTTGCTTTAAGCCCATTCCAGAGATTTGAGGCCTAAGACGGGCACGGCAGCTCCTCTGGGATGGCAGCTCCAACTCCGTTTTCCAGTGGCTCCGTTGATACTGTGTTTTACAGAAGAACAGGAGTTGAGCTCGGAAGGAAGAGCATCCCATCCCCAACAGAGACAGGGAACTAGGGGAGCTGCCGGGTGTGGGGACAGCCAGCCATCACTGTGTCAGCCAGTGTTTGCGGAATGTCTCCCACGTGCCGGGCCCTGCCACAGCGGTGGGCACAGCAGTACGAGGTGGAAGTCCTTGTCCCAAGGGGACAGTATTCCAGTGGCAGGAAACGACAGTAAACGCACAATAGACCATTCCGTTAGGACAATGAGTGCTGTGAAGAGGACAGAGCCAAGTGGGGTGTGAGAGGGCCCAGGGGAGGGGCTGCTGTGTTTAGAGGGGATTGGGGGAGGCTGTTCTGGGGAGATGACCTGTGCGGAGACCTGCATGGGGCAGGAAGCAGCTGGGAGACACTTCTAGACCGAATTGGTTTGCTAGGCCGCCATGACCCAGTGCCACACACGGGGCGGAGCGGGGGTGGGGGGGCGCTTAACCAACAGAAGTTTATTGCTCACAGTTGTGGAGGCTGGAAGTCCAAGGTGAAGGTGTTGGCAGGGTCGATTTCTGCTGAGGCCTCTTCTGGGTTTGCAGGTGGCCATCCCCTCCCTGTGTCTTCACTGTGTGCGTGGCTGTGTCCTGGTTTCCTCTCTTACAAGGACACCAGCCAGGACACGCCCTAATGATCTCATTTAACATCATCACCTCTTTAAAGACCCTGTGTCCAGATACAGCCACGGCGTTAGGGCGGGAGTTAGGACTTCAGCCCGGGTTTTAGTCAGCCTGTCACACCGGCCCAGGACTAGGGTGCAGAGCACAAGCCTGGCATGTAGGGGGCCAGAGGGAGGCCAGTGTGGTGCAGCCTGCAGGGAGAGGCAGCAGAGGAGGTGGGCGCGGGGTTTGGATCGGTTTAGCATTTCGAGAACCCTTGGCGAGTGTAAGCAGGGCACGATGCGAATGATCAGTGCCTGAGAAGGATTCCGGGCGGAGGGTGGGCTGCAGTGGGGGAGGTGGCGGCAGGGCAGCCGATTCCGAAGCTCTGCCTCTGGTTAGTCCAGGATAGGCAGTGGAGGCCCAGACCAGAGCTGGAGGTGTGCACATGGAGGAAGTGGGTCGGACTTGGGGTGGAGCTGATGGGACTCAGCGATGGATTGGGTGAAGCATATGCATGATCTAGGACTCAGGGTGGAACCCGGAGTTGTTAGACCTGAACATATGGCAGATGATGGTCCTATGAGCCGAGAAATGGGAAGACTGGAGGCAGGGGTGGGGAATGGGGAGTGGACGGGGGGCGGGGGCAGGGAAGTGCCCATGAGACATCTGAATGGAGAGGTAGACAGTTGAGTCTGGAGTTCTGGAGAGAGGTCCAGGATGCAGATGCACATCTCGTGGTCATTAGCACACGGGGGACAGTTAAAGCCGAGGACTGGGTGAGCCCACGGGGGGGGGGGTGGACAGAGAAGAGGGCGGAGGCCTGAGCTCTGGGCTCTGCAGCATCTGGGCCTGGGCTCGCGGAGCAGGGCCAGCAAAGGAGACAAAGAAGGTGCAGCCCCCGAGGTTTCAAGAGGGCGTCCCCAATAGAGCGATTCGAGACAGTCAGCCGAGTGGGTGCCCTGTGCCGCTGGCCTGGGGACCTTTCTGGCAGGAGCTGTCTGTGGTTTAGTGGCGAGAAAAGCCTGGTTGGATTGAGCTGGAAGAGAACAAGAGCAGGGAAGAAACTGGAGATAATGCGAGGGGAGTCACTGGGGTGTAACGGGTCAGAGAAGGGATTTCGTCACTGAAGTTGGAATGATGTCGTATTAAGGGAGAAGGTGATGATGCAATAACAAAATAAGATATTTGCAGGAGTAAAATCTTAAAGGAGGTGAGAAGGGAGGAGGTCCGGAGACAGGCAGGCGGAGGAGGTGAAGACTGTTGCAATGCAGGTTGAGGGTGGTGGGCGACTGGGGTGGATGCAGGAGGAGAGCGCCAAGGCATGGCTGGGTGTGGGCGCTGATGCTGCCAGGAACAATGCCTGGCCGTGGGGGTCAACGTGCGGATGACCCAGTGGATGGAGGGGTGAGACTAGATGCATTTTGAAGGGCTGGGGGTTTTGCAGCAGGAAGGAACCGCCCGAGGCCACTTCCCTGCCTCCAGCCCTCAGGTATATGGAGTGGGGGGAGGGGAGCATTGGTATCTTCAGGGAGGAGCCCAGTGTCAGAGCAGGAAGGTGTGGGGAATCATCAGGCCTGTGCTGATGCCAGTCCACAGGGCCCATAGGAGGGAATGGGGTGGGGGGACGGGAGGTGGAGACACATTAGAGGGTGTGCAGGCCAGATCAGGATGGACTCCTGGTCCTAAGCCCAAGGGATGAGGTGCAATGGGGAGCAAGTCAGAATAGGAAGCACAAAGCAGTGGGGCCATGGAGGGTGCGGGGGGCGGGCAGAGGGGTTGAGGGGTGGGCGCTCTGGCCCTGCCTCCCTCTCTAGCCACTTCTCAAGGAGGCTGAGTGTCCTGCAGACAAGTTGGGACTTTAATAAGTGACAGGGCCTGCGTCAGTGGCAGAGGTGAGACACAGGGAGTTAGGAGTTTGGGAGGAGATGGAGTCAGCTCTAAAGTGACCCTTGGGAGGTGGAGACCAGTAGGCAAGGAGACCCTAGGCGCCTCATGGGATGGGCCGGGGTCTGGGGTCCCGTGCAGAGGCGGCCATGTGGGCCGGTGGAGGGAAGGGGGTGGGGCTGGCAGGGGCAGACAGTCTGAAGGGCCCCTGTGAAGGCGTCTCCTCTCCCCACAGCCAAGGCCCAGGAGGTCCTCCAGGCCATCCGGGGCTACGTCCGCTTCTTCTTCGGCTGTCGAGACTGTGCTGGCCACTTTGAGAAGATGGCTGCTGCCTCCATGCACCGGGTGGGCAGTCGGGACAGCGCTGTTCTCTGGCTGTGGTCCAGCCACAACAAGGTCAATGCTCGCCTCGCAGGTAAGGAAGGGCCACCTCCAAGGCCAGTGTCACCTGCAGAGGGAGGGTGATGGGGGGGACTGTGGAGTCCTGGATCAGAGTTAGGAGACGGGACACTTGTCGTCCCCCAAGTGACAACACCCCGTGTGTCACAGCGTTTCACAGTGCACAGAGCCTTTCACATGTCCCAGTGGATGGAGGGGTGAGACTAGACCCATTTATGTGTATCAGTACCATTACACCCATTTTCCAGATGAGGAAATCAAGGCTTTGACCCTCTAAGACAGTGGTTCTCAACCTTCCTAATGCCGCAACCCTTTAATACAGTTCCTCATGTTGTGGTGACCCCCAATTTCATTGTTACAAATTGAACATAATTAAAGCATAGTGATTAATCACAAAAAACATTATGTAATTATATATGTGTTTTTCGATGGTCTTAGGCGACCCCTGTGAAAGGGTCGTTCGACCCCCAAAGGGGTCGCGACCCACAGGTTGAGAACCGCTGCTCTAAGACCCGCTCTTCTGATGCCCTTGCTCCTTTCCCCCTGCACCAGGGCCCCTCCCTCTGGCCTGGTGGGGTCCCTTTCCTGTCTCCCCATCCTGCTTTCTGGCTATTGGCCCCTTACTCAGACCAACAGGAAAATGAGAACTGGGCTTTTCTACCCCCACCCCCCCCCCCCAGGAGTCTAATGATAAAATGGGCGGGAAAAGAAAGACCAGGTTCTTTCTAGAAGAATAAGGAGGACTGATTTCACCGGGGGGCCTGGCCTGCTGAGTTCCCTTGTTGGCAGTGCTTCTGTTCCCTGGGCACAGGAGTCCGATGGGTCCAGTAGGCAAAAGCATTCATCTCCGGGTGACCGACTAGCAGGTGGGGAGGGAGCCATCTGTGGGCGGGAGCCTGGGCTTGTCTGTGGGGAGAGGGGAGTATGCGTGACTGGGACAGACCACAGACCGCCCAGGGGTGGTGGGTGGGGACAAGGCCTAGGGCAGGGGAGGGTGGAGGAGCTGCATGGAGCAGGTGGTGGTGCAGGCAGCTGCACTTGGTCTTGGTCTCCTGGGGCCTCCTGGTGGACTTTGAAAAGAAGACACGTGCCTGTCTCCTCCCACCCCTGCCCTCCCCGCCCCACCCCTGCCACCAAATGCTCCATCTGACCTTCTAGCCCTATGACCCCTGCAGGCTTCCAGCTTCCCTCGGGGCCCAGCTGCTGCTGGTGGGCCAGGAGCCAGGCCTCTCTGAGGGACCTAAGGAAGGCCGTTCCCTACCCTCTCTGAGTGTGGGGGGTCCCTTCCATTACAACTAATCCCAGTGGTGGGAGGGGAGGCACAGGCTGAGCCCTCACTTTGCAAGGTCTGCTCCCCACTTCTCACCGGACCCTTGGAATCCACTTGCCGCCCCCTCCCCAATACAACCATCTGCTTCTGGGTCTCCTCCGTGGCTTCATTCTGACCAGCAACTTCTTTTCTCCTATTAAACCCTTCGGGAGCGGTGCCTCCTCCACAGGAGATGGGCAGATTGGCATTCCCTGGCGACGCTGAGCGAGGGGCTCCTGGCAGGCCCCCGGGCTCAGCCTGGGTTCTGCCCATAGCCCGGCCCTGCTTGGGGTCCCAGCTGCCTGGTGGGCAGGGCAGCTCCTCACTATCTTCCCGTCCAGGGCCCAGGCCTCCCCACACCCACCCCTCAGGGCCCACTGGGGGGGACTGCACTAACTCCCACCCGCCCCAAAGGGCTGCAGTGGAATCATGTGCTACCAACTCTTCTTTTAAAAAAGTTTTCCACTTAATTACAAAAGTAACGTATCTCCACTGTATACAACTTGGAAAATTTCAGAAAATGGCAAGACAAATACTAGCAGACCAACCAAAGCCTGCAGACCAGGTCCTTCCCAGTCACCCTTTCCCGTGTCTGGTAGAAACCAGCAGAGACGCTGACAAAGGAAGACTGGGTTAATATGGGGGAGGAGCCCTAGCTGGTTTGGCTCAGTGCATAGAGCATCAGCCTGCAGACTGAAGGGTCCCAGGTTCAATTCCTGGTCAGGGGCACATGCCCGGGTTGCAGGTCGATCCCCAGTAGGGGGCAGGCAGAAGGCACCCGATTAATGATTCTCTCTCATCATTGATGTTTCTACCTCTCCCTTTCCCTTCCTCTCTGAAATCAATAGAAATATATTTTTTAAGAAATATGGGGGAGCACTGGAACGGAAACTGGAGTGCTGGGGTGCGGGTCAGGAGGACTCCCCTCACCCCGGGGGGTCCAGGCCCAGTGCTAGCTAGTGTTTGGTCTGCCTCCTCTCCACCCGACCTTTTCAAGGCGAGCCCTTCTTTGCAGATGAGGGAGCTGGCATTCTGAACGGAAGAATGAGGTCTGGGCTTCTGGGTGGGCCCAGTGTCCCAGCCAACCTGTGTGTACTTCTCTCCCCAGGGGCCCCCAGCGAGGACCCCCAGTTCCCCAAGGTGCAGTGGCCGCCCCGTGAGCTCTGTTCTCCTTGCCACAATGAACTCCGGGGGACGCCCGTGTGGGACCTGGGCAACACCCTCAGCTTCTTCAAAACCCACTTTTCCTGGAGCAACATCATCAGGGACCTTCCTGCAGCGGAACCCCCCCTGCGGGGAGCACAGAGGATGGCCGCCACCGAAGAGCGGGAGCTGGCGGTCGGAAACTCCACTCTGGGCCCCGCGGAGGCTGAGCGCATGGTGGGCCCAGGGGCCACGTTCCCCTGGACTCTCGTCCTGGGTGCTTTAGCGGACAGACTTGGGGCCAGTGGCCCCCCGGAGATGCAGGCTGGCCTCGGTGTGAC
>NW_006284340.1:1707904-1712935 GCF_000327345.1 Myotis davidii | reverse complement strand
CGAGCGAGACTTGGGAGCCGGGTTGCTGGCTGAGCTCCCGGCTGAGGACCTCCCCACAGGCCCTTCAGAGCGGAGACGCGTGGGCCGCAGCTCCAAGCAGCTGGCCGGTGTCCCCGAGGGGGAGCCCGAGGCTGGGGCCCTGCGGGGCCGCGGCCAGTGGCTGCAGGTGCTGGAAGGCGACTTCTCGCACCTGGACCTCAGCCTCTGTGTGGTGCTCTACTCCCTGTCCTTCATGGGCCTGCTGGCCATGTACACCTACTTCCGGGCCAGGATGAGGGCCCTGAAGGGCCATGCCAGCCACCCCACAGCCTGAACCGTCAGCTGGGGAGGGTGGCAGGAAAGGGAGCTGCTGCTACCCATGGGCTCTTCCAGCCCCTGCCCGCTCCCCGCCTTGCTCTTTGTCCAGGGAAACCCAGGAAAACCAGTTGCTCCAGTGAACCCTCCTTGGTCCTTGTGGGAAAGGATGTTCCAGAGACATGAAGACGTGTGCGGGTCCGGGCTCCTCAGACAGCGCAAGGGGCGCAGGGGGGGGCAGCCCCAGGCAGGGAGGGTGGGAGCTCCGTCCACGTCCACGGCTGCTCAGCACCCACTTCCTCTCTTGCAGCTTATCTGAAGCCCCGCCTCCTCCTTGCTGATGCTCCAATGTCTCCTGCTTGGTCTTGGCCCTAAATTGGGGCAAGTGAGCCACAGCTTCCACGGCTTCCCACCGGAGGAGGGTCCCCGGGGGGCTCCATGGGCTGGAGCAGAACTCTGCCCTACACCCCAGGGCCCCGCCCTACACCCCAGGGCCCTGCTCTACACCCCAGGGCCCCGCCCTACACCCCAGGGCCCCGCCCGTCCCGCTCCCTCTGGATACAGAGGCCTTCGCCCCAGAGAAGGAAGGACCGCCTCTGGCCCCTCAGACTTCCTGGCTGGGGGGCGGCCTTAGCGTAGGGACTGGAAGCTCGAGGTCATGCTGGCCTCCCAGGTGACATTTGTCAGAGGACGCCTGGGACTGGTCCTTCCCAAGCCTCTGCTACGGGGAGCACACAGGCTGGGGCTGGTGTGGGCTGGCTCCGCTGGGCGGGTGATGGCCGCTGGGCTGGGTGAGTGGCTGGCTTAGCGGGACCTGCACGAAGGGCAGCGTGGGACTGAGGTGGGGATGCTGGGATCTACCGTGCCTTACTCGGGGCCGAGCTGGGAGAGGTGGAGTGAGGAAGCAGGAAAACGTGGCTTCCCATGAGCTCTGGCTCTTCCCGCCTCTGCGCCCCTGTTGGGGAGCCGGACCTTTGCTTGATTTCGATTTTCAAAATAGATGCTAATCTTTGAGTGTGGAGGGTGCTGGAGTGAGAGGAGTATCGCCTCTCGGGGGCCACCTCCCGTCTTGTAGAGGTGAGCGGGTCAGAGGGGTGGGTGGCGCTGTACATACACATGCTTGATTCTCACTCTGCCCACTGCTGGCGAGGGCTGTGGAATAAATTATTTTTGTTAAGGCAAGCACCCCTGTGTCCTGTAACTTGCTGCTTGGAGGCCTAGTGTCCAGGTCTGGACAGACTGTGCAAAACTCTGTCCTGAGAGATCCAGCAAGACGTGAGTCCCCCTGGCTCACAGAGCTGCCGGCCTGCAGGGGACCCGGTGCCCATCACAGCCCCTTCCTCCTCGAGGGGCCCTCCCCGACTGCCCACAGAGCTCTGGGTGCTCCGGGCCCAGCGTCTCCCAGAGCAGCAGGCAGGCCCCAGTGGAGGTGCAGTCCCACCCCCTGCACCCACATCTTCTCCGGAACACCTGCCCAGGTGCTCTCAGTTCTGCTGGAAGCACCTTTGTCTGCACCTGCCTGGCTCTCTGGCACCCTGCTCTCCAGCTCCCTCGGAAGGAGAGGGGCCCTGGGCTGGCGGCTCAGCCCGGAGGAGTCAGCCGGATTAGAGGGCCTGCCCCTAATCTGTCCTGCCCAGTTTTACAAGGATCAGAGCAGCTGATAATGAACCTCATTAAGAGGGAGCAGGAGCCTCAATCCGATTTGGGGTTTTCTCTTTGACATCACTTTGCTCAGATGGAGGGGGTAGGGTTCCAAGCATGCCCCTTCTGCTAGGGCAGCTGGGGTGGGGGTGGGGGACAGTTGGGGTCACCCCCAATCCCCTGCTGTGTCCGCCCTGTGTTACCTCGGGTGGATCCCAGCCTGGAGCTGCTCCTCTGTCCGAGGTTCCCTGTCTGTGTCCCTGCTCTAGCCATGCCCCTGCCCACTCCCTCCTCCTGGGCCAGCTTGCTCACCTCTCCCTGCCCACAGGCCCTGGCTGGCAGGCCGAGAGCCTGCCCGGCCAGCACAGTGTTGGCAAGGTGGCCCTGGCCCCGGGGTGAAAGGCTGGCACGGCCCGGGATGCTTGAGCACACCTGTTCCCCACCACCCCCTGGTGCTGCTGCAGTGCCAAGGCATCGGCTTCCACGCCCCAGCCCTTAGATAAGGCTCCAGGGACCGCGTTTCTGAACCCAGCTCAGGTACTGAGAGCCGGCCCGGCCGCAGGGTGGGTCTCCCCCCTTCTCGGCGCAGCCCCCGCAGGTTTTGCCCCCTCCCAGCCCCTCTGATTGATACACAACGGCCCGGCCGCCGCCTCAGCAGGACGGCTGCCTTTCACCTTGATTTCCCCAGGGCTCTGGGCAGCATCCAGCATCGATAACCGGCTCCTCCCGCCAGCTGGTGCCCTCCCCTCCCCGGCCTGCCAGGCCCCGGGCTGGGGCTTCTGTGACTGGAACGCCGCCTCGCCTGCCTCCGTTCTAGGCCATTCTCTGCACCTGGGAGAGCCCCCATAGGGAGAGTGTCCTGGGGGACCAGCACAGCCAGGGCGCCATGGCCGGGGCGGACAGGCCCTGCCGGGATGTTCCTACGGAGCGTTCAGGCCGGTTTCCTGGAGGAGGCAGCTGAGCTGGGCTTCGAGAGAGGTGCTAGCAAAGGAAATAAGGAGGAAAAGGGCATCCAGGCAGAGGAGAAGGCACGCGCCGCCGCGGCCAGCAAAGGGAAGTAGTGAATACAGGGCTTCCTAAGCAAAAAACTAAAAAGCGCTGAAAGGAGGTTTTCAAAGTTCCTCTGGCCTAGAAGCTGGGAGTAGACAGAAGAGAGACGCGGTTCCCCCTGCTGTGTGCAGCTTACTCTCTAGGAAAAGGGAGAGGGAAAAGGATGCTGTGGTAAGTGCTCTGAGGCATAGAGACCGGCAGGGGCTGGGGGGCTCTCTGAGGCGTGGGAGGGCTGTAGGGGTGTCACGGGTAGGGGCGGAGGGACCACAGTCCTGAGGGGCCCCTTCATTCAGAAGCCACCGTCAGACTGACGGGGTCCCAGAGAGGTGTCCCACCTTTGGTCTGGCTCTTCCCCCAGCAGCCTTGGCACTGGGTTGGGGTGAGGAGTGAGCTCCGGGGGACCCACACCGCCTTGGGCATGGAGGGCAGTCCCAGCAGTTGGAGGAGGAGGAGGGCACCTGGCTGCCCACTGACCAGCTGGTTCTCCTCCTGGGTGAACCACAAACCTCTGGAGCCTCAGTTTCCTCATCTGTAAGACGAAGGCCACAGGTCGGGCTCCATGGTTCCTACGGTGCCTTTTCCTCTCACTGTGATGCCAGCTGCTCTGCCGTCAGCTCAGCGAGGGGCTGTGCCTTCAGGGCCTCGTAGAAAGGACTGCGGCTGAAGGGGATCACAGCTGTGTGGCCTGAGCCCCACAGAACAGCTATGAAGGGGAAGGCTCGCTTGGCTGCACCCCAGAGGCCTCTGCCCCTGCATGGCCTCCTACACACACACACACACACACACACACACACACACACACACACACGCCCCCTCCTCTGCCCCTCCCACTTCAGGGCCAGCCTCCTATGAGGACAGAGGCTCATCTCTACCCACACACAGTCACAGCCCCTCCCACTCTAAGAACTAGATCGGACTCCAAAAAGAATAGTTTAATTTTTACCCCTGGCCTTCTTGTGGCTTGACCCCTCTTCCGTCCTGTGTCTATACCCCCTCTACACACACACACACACACACACACACACACACACACACACAGCAGTGCAGGCCCTGGCTTCTCCCCGGTTGTCCAGCCTGGAGGGGGGTGGTCACTCACACCCAGAGAGAAAGCTGCCCTCTCATTCCTCCCACTCCTACCCTGGACCTGGGCCTGGGCCTTCTGATTGGGCCCCGGCAGTGCGGTCTCCTCAATAGAGAGAGGCTCCCTGTACTCACTCGAGACCCCAGTTCTTGGAGCCCAGGTGGCTGGTCATGGCAGAGGAGGACTCCTTTCAAAGCTCTGGTCTCTGCCCTGGAGGAGAGCACCTCAGGGAGGGGTGTGGTCACTCAGGAGGGTCACTGAGTGACAGGCGGATGGTCCAGGCTCCAGATTTCACCTCCACCCCAGTGGCCCTGGGGGGGTGGGGGGTGGGCAGGCAAGGGTCACAGGGAGGAGAGTGTCTGAAAGTCACCGGGCAAAGGCAGGGGACCTCTGTCAACATGAGGAGATAAAGCTCAGGGGACAGGCCATGGGGCACTGGGGGTCATTGAGGACTACTCGGGTGAGACCTTCCTGGCAGGGCTGGCAGGGTCCAGGTGCTTCTATGGTGAGAGAGCCCAGGCCTTCTCGGGGCTGTGGACCCGCCAGGAGAAAGCGGGCTCAGTGCTCTGTTCAGCCGTCCTCCGTCACCTGGCAGCACGGCTTGCCTCTCGCCGGGTCGGCCTGGAAGCTGCTGCCGCGGTGGTGGGGGGACCACCTTGTCTATCTAGTCTGGATCTGCTCTGCCGGGTGCCCATCAGGTTCTCAAACCTCCTGGCTTCTGGTGGTCAGAGTTCTGCTTCGGAGCAGGAGGAACTGTTGAGCAGTGGATGCTGGGAAAATTGATTATTTCGGGAAATTCCAGCTAGGATCCTGCCTTCCCCCAAATAAATCCCAGTGATGTAAAAAAAAAATAAGGCATAGAAAAATATAACTGAGCATTTTACTCTTTTTGTAAGTATTCAAAACAATGGAAAGTCTAGCTCGGGTGAGAGTTTGATCTACTTAATGCCAACTTTCAAAAATAA
>NW_006284340.1:1707557-1707828 GCF_000327345.1 Myotis davidii | reverse complement strand
CCGGGGGAGGCAGAGGGGCCCCTCATAGCCTCCGGGCTCCCCAGGCTCGTAGTGGTGCTGGAGGCCGAGCCTTTCCTGGAGCCACTCGCCCCGCCCGGCCCGGGGCTGCAGCTGCGGAGGGAGCCAGGTGTGGCCTGTCTTCTGGATGAGCTTCCCCTCCTCACCCGGAAGCGGCTCTGCAGGAATCAGAGCTGAGCGTCTGCGGGGCCAGAACCAGGGCCTGCAGGTCCACAGGGGCCTGGTCAGGTTCCTCCCCGAGGCCGCTTTGGCT
>NW_006284340.1:1697316-1698011 GCF_000327345.1 Myotis davidii | reverse complement strand
CTCCTGGCTTCTGCTGGTCAGAGTTCTGCTTCGGAGCAGGAGGAACTGTTGAGCAGTGGATGCTGGGAAAATTGATTATTTCGGGAAATTCCAGCTAGGATCCTGCCTTCCCCCAAATAAATCCCAGTGATGTAAAAAAAAATAAGGCATAGAAAAATATAACTGAGCATTTTACTCTTTTTGTAAGTATTCAAAACAATGGAAAGTCTAGCTCAGGTGAGAGTTTGATCTACTTAATGCCAACTTTCAAAAATAAGTTAAAAATAAAATCAAGCTACATTTAAAAACTGGGAAAATATATATGTATATGCCATAAATATGACAAAGGGATACAACTATTACAAAAGATACAATTTAAAATGAGATTAGTTTGCAACTATTGATATAAGATGTCCAAGGATACATTTCTATAAACAAAAATCTATTTTAATTACAATATTTATTACTAAATATATTTTAATAAGTAATTATTAAATGTAATTTACAATGCTTTAAGTGTGCTTTTTGCTTTTTTTTTTCTGCAAAAAGCTTTATTGTTGCATTTGGTCCAGTGCATGGGAGAGGGCTTCAGGGTGGTTAAAGGAATGGCTGGGGTTTCGGGGAGAGGCTCAGGCACAAGGCAGACCCCAGGGGAGGCAGAGGGGCCCCTCATAGCCTCCGGGCTCCCCAGGCTCCTAGTGGTGCTGGAGGCCGAG
>NW_006284340.1:1688508-1697281 GCF_000327345.1 Myotis davidii | reverse complement strand
CCCCGAGGCCGGGCGGCCTCCCTGGTGCCCCGAGTTCTGCCCATTCATCTGGGGAGGCCTCAGCGCGTCCTGGGGGAGAGTGCGGCCCCCGCGCTGGGTTTGCAACTGTAAGAGACGCTCAGAGCCCTCGAGCTTCTCCTCCAACTCAGGGAAGTGGCCCACGCCCCGGAGAGCCACATCCTCAATGGACATAGAAGCCCAGAGAGAGGTAGGTGTGGGCTCACGCAGAGGCAGGGGGAGTACAGGGGGGCCAGGCAGTTGTCCACAGCCTCCATGTAGGTGGGATAATTCTGACGGATTTGGGAGCTCATGGTTGTTCGGCGATAAGGGGTTAAGGTAGAAAAGAAGCCGGTGTGTTGGCTGGTCTCGGAGGTGGTGCTGACGGTGGTGACTGGATAAGACACGCAGGAGGGTGGCCGGAGGCTGGGAGAAGGGGCGTCCCTGGGTCTGTTCGTCCAAACACTGTTGAAGCAAGAGGCAGATCCAAGGGCCCTATTAAAGTGTACATTATATTAAACTGATAAGAATAGATACTACACTTGATCTTAGCCAAAAGGCCGAGAAGCGATAAAAGTGTACATTATAAAATGTAATATATTAATGTATGTAAATATGAATGTAATATATTAATATCTAAATAATGTAATTTATTGCATTGTTATATGGTTGACCCTTGAACAACACAGGGGTTGGGGAGCCAAACCCCCACGCAGTTGAAAATCCGTGTATAACTTTTGATGCCCCCCCCAAAACATAACGACTCATAGCCTACTGTTGACAAGAAGCCTTACCGATAACACAGATGATTAACACATATTTTGTATCTTATATGTATTACATACTGTATTTTCACCATAAAGCAAGCTAGAGAAAACAAAATGTTAAGAAAATCATAAGGAAGAAAAAATATATTTACGGTATTTATTGAAAAAAAAATCCATATATAAGTGCACCGTGAGTTCCAACCCATGTCGTCTAAGGGCCAACTGTATGTACAGGTTAATGCTGGTCTAGAAGAAGTCTGGAATAGACCCCGAACTATGCCCAGGGGGATATCTACCCTGTGAGGTTGGGGTGGACTTAATCAGGGCTGGGACTAGAATGAGGCAAGGGAGGTGCCGAGGGCGCAGAATTGAAGGAGACACCCTCAGGGGCAGCCCCGGAGAGTGAACTTGGTGCCCGGATACCTCAGGCCTGGCTCTGACTTAAGTGCTTAGGCACATTTTTGAATCTTTGCAGCAAATATTTCTTTTGAAAAAAAGTCACAAGGAAAAGAAATAGGACTTTAAAGTTCCATTGTGAATAAGTCAAGGACTAAAGCCCCATTGAAAAGAATGGGTCAATGCAGGAAAACCAGGTGAGAAGTGCCACCTTCTGTCTGTCCTGCTGGCAAAAATGAAAGGAAACAAGACAGTGTTCGCTGGAGTGAGGGGACATGAGCTGTATGCTGTTTGCTGCTGTGTTTGAAACGACCACAGTCATTCATCTTGCAACTTGAGCACATGGCAGCATGGCGCCCTGGCTGTTGTCTCCTCCCCCAGCTCATCGGAGCTCCCCAGGACAGGGACGGTCACGTGACCTGGGCCAGAGCTTCTCGGAGCCTGAGTTTCTTGTCTGTAAAGACAGTGAGGTGCGGCTAATAGCACCAGCACGTGACAGGAGTTCACCGTATGTTGTTATTCCCCAGGGCCAGGGACTGGGATAGGGATGGACTTCAGAGACCCAAGCAGCAAGGACAGCCAGGCAGCCGACACCCCTGGAGTGTGTGAGCCGCACTGGAAGTGGCCTGGCGTCCTCGGGAGAGAGGGTGCCCTTCCATGGAGGGACATCTACCATCCCTCAAAGGCAAAACCACCGTGCTTTCAAAGACCTCTGTTCGTCTCAGAGTCCTTTTGCCTACTTGGCTCTTTTTAAAAAATTAATTCTGCTTATTGTTTCCAATAGGCAACACATGCGTAAGTATTAAAAAAGTTCAAAAGGACAGAGTGAAATGTCTTTCTCCTTGCTCTGTCCCCCAGCCACTCAGGTCTCCTCCCTGGCAGCCTGTGTGTCCTTTCAGGCCTATTCTATGCAAATACAAAGAAAGACACGCACTCTCAACACTGTTCTCCTCGGTGTTTTCTACACTTAATGCTACACCTTGAAGACCCTTTCATCAATGGCTAGGTCAATTTTCGGGGGGAAAAGAGCAAAGTAGGGGGCTTGTACTATAAGAATTTTTAAAATATATAATAATAATAATAATATATATTATTTCAGAGAGGGAGAGAGAGAAATATCAATGATGAGAGAGAATCATTGATTGGCTGCCTCCTACACAGCGCCTACTAGGGATCGAGCCCGCAACTTGGGCATGTGCCCTGACAGGCAATCAAACCGTAACCTCCTGGTTCATAGGTCAACACTCAACCACTAGGCCACACCGGCCAGGCAAGAATTTCTTTTAAGTGTGATTTTACCATAGGAACAAATAAATGGACCAATGGATCCTAGAAAAGTTCAGAGGAGGAGCCATGAATATGTGGAAATGTGAGCTCTGATAAAGGTGGCATCATACATCCATGGGACAGTCGATAGTGATGGGACACTGGCTCGCTATACAGGGAAAAAAACAAAAACTGGACCTTGTACCAGAGATGGACTCGAGATGGATGAGAAACCTAAACATGAAAGATAAAAACTACAAAGCCGATAAAGTAAAATGTGGGAGACTGTCATGGCAGCACAGCAGTGGGATAGCGCTTCTCACACAGGACCCCAAGCGCTCAAGCATCGGAACGAAGAGCTTCTGTTCGGGAGAATTCCATGGGCAAGTGAGCAGGAGATACAGGCCGGGAGGAGATATCCGCTATGTCCGAAACTGCCCTTGTCTTCATCCACAAGCCTGTGGGGAGGCCTGGCAGGCGATTGTCCCCGCGGGGTCAGGGAGGGGCAGGGCTGGCAGGTGAATAAATCGGATGACACGCCGGCAAATGGCTGTGTCAGGCCCGCAGCCAGGTGTCCCCCAGCCAAGGGGGCCGGGTCCAGCCCTCCGATGGCTCTGAGACCAGTTTCCTTCACAGCCGCCACAGGTCAGACCACGCGCACAGCCCTGAAGTGTGTGTGGTAAAACGGGCAAATGACCGTGACAAGTTCCAATTTCCACCCTTTAGGAGCAATTCCCCGGGGCCTGGTCCAGAGCGACAAGTGTGAAATGTGGCCTTCACGGTGAATTACCGGCAGAAGGAAGCTGTCAGCTCCAGGCGCTGGAGAGAGGGGGGCCCGCTCTGTTTGTCCCTGGGCCGTGGCCTGAGCAGTGCTCGCTGTCACCACTGTGTGTCTGTTGTTGTTGGGTGTTTTTTTGTTTTTTGGGGGGGCGGGGGGCAGGGACTAGCTACAGCAGACCACAGTCACAGATGACCAGACTGGGCACATCTATGGGAGTGCCTGTCCTCACTTGTCGTCCCCCTCCGGAGGAGAGCTTGGGTGGGTCTGTCCTGAGGGGCAGTAACTCGGAGCAGAGTTCTGTGTGTCCTGCCCTCAAGAAGGGTGGGGCCTAGAGCGGGGGACCCCCCCCCATAAGGAGCTCCATCGCAGTTCAACCTGTGGATAGATGCCCCCAGATGGCCGAGGTGCTGTGGGACCCCAGTGGGCACCTCCTCTCAGGCGGGGAAGGTGGGGGACATGCAAGAGGAGCAGGGGTTCACCAGGATCAGATGAGGGGCAGGGGTGGGGGGAAGGAAAGGGGTGGGGAAAAGCCCTGACAAGGCCTGAACAGGGGCCTGAGGAACAGCCTGGAAGTCCAGCCTCGATCCTGCAGGCAGGAGGGGCTGGTGGGGGTTTTAACAGAGGACACAGTCTCAGCTTTGTTGTTGGTGTTAATCCTCACCTGAGGATATTTTTTCCCATTGATTTTTAGAGAGAGTGGAAGAGAGGGAAGATGGAGGGAGGGAGGGAGGGAGAGAGAGAGAGAGAGAGAGAGAGAACCATCCATGAGAGAGAGACATCAATTGGTTGCCTCCCCCATGCATCCTGGCCTGAGCCAGGATTGAACCTGTGACCCTTTGGTGCATCATTGATGCTCTAACCACTCAACAACGCTGTCCAGGACTCAGGTATTTTTAAAAAAGATATTCCTGGTGTGAGAGGTCCAGGCTTGAGGGGCAAGTTCTCCTCGGCCAGTAACATGTAAGTAGGACTTGTGGGTCCCCCGGGCCTCAGGGTCTCCCACTCCATGGGCCTTTGTGGGTGCCCTTCTCCCCACCCAAAATTCTTCCCCACCCAACTCCTGTCTGGCTTAAATGTCACCTCCTCTGAGATAACTTCCTTGACCCTCCTCCCTCCTCCCCTGTGGTCAGGCTCCTCCCCCCTCTGTAGACCACAGAAAGCCCCCTTCTTTCTCCCTCTTGCTGCTCCCGTCACATGGCTGAAGGTGTGTGCTGACCACTCGGCCTCCCCCATCAGACTGTGAGCTGTGGGAAGGCTGCATCCTGTCCATCCCTGAATCTCTCTGTTTGCCACCCTGGCTGCTCACTTGGTGGCTGACGAATGCGTGAATGGCCTCCATGCTCACCAGTAAGTAAAGCACCTCCTGACTTTGCCAGACTCACCTCCTCTGTCCCAGGCTGACGGGCTCTCTCTGCCCGGATGCACGCAGCATCCCAGGGAGAGAAGAGATACTAAAAAGTATTAAAAACATATAGTTCCTCAGAAGCCCCATAGGACTTGTGCCTTGGTGACCCTTTGTGATGAGCTGCTGTTTCACACACAGGCCAGGGGCTTGCCGTGCGGGGTGCACAGACGTGCATCTGCAGGGAGCGGCCGGGCTAGAAGTCCTCTCAGATGCTTCCGGTCTGGGATCTGGGTCTGAGATGCCAGGGGTGCCAGAGGAGGGTTAGGAGGGCCAGCCCTTGGGAACAGGGAAGAAGCGGCATCCGAGGCCTGGGCCAGCGCACTGGGGGCTCACCGGCAGGGACCCCCAGACTCATTCCAGCCACAGCGGCCGAAGCAGGAGGCCCGTGTGGCTTCCTGTGCCTCAGGTCTGGGTCATTATCCCAGGCTTTCCCTTTCTTCCTCAGCTCTCATCACAGGGACCACGTGGCTCATGTAATAAAGTCTGCAGATCGCCCCGGGAGAGCAGGAAGTACATAAAAAGCCAGGGACCATTAGGGGTGAGCGGGAAGCAGGGTCCTGACAGCCATAACCTTGAGTCTCTAGCCCGCGACCACACCAATAACAGGGCCGACAGCCTAACCAGGCCTGACAGGCCACCGGCGGCCACTCCACGGCCCAGCGAGGACGCGCTCGGGCTCCTCCCCATCCCGGGGCTGCAGCAGCGGATTCATCAGAAACTCCCTCCCCCTCCATCCGTTCATGGAGCAAATAACTATCAGACGCCATCATGCCGGCCTCGTCCTTGGAGCTGGCAATGTCACTGTGAGCAAGACAGCTTCTTTACTGCCAGGAGAGAGGTGTGGGAAGAGAGGGGCCAGGACTCGGAACCACATTTATCCCCGTCTACGGAGCGCCGCTCAAGGGCACAAGGACTCCCTGTGCCGTCCAGGGAGGCGGGGGCTGCTCCTCCGGCCTGTGGTTCAGTGCTCTCTGCCCAAGGTCTCCGGCCAGGCCTCCTAGAAGCAGGATGCGTTTGGACAGTGAAGCTAACGAAAGTCAACCCTCCTGGATTGACCTTGGGCCTCTCAGACGCGTCCCAGAGGCCCGGCACGGGGTGGCTGGAACAAGGCGGGCGCACCCAGGTCCTGGCAAGAGCAGGAGCATGTGCTACCCGGGGTGTTCTTGTCATGAAGACGCTGCAACCCCAAGGAGGGCCTGCCCCTTCTTAGCAAGGGGGTCGGTGGGGGCAGGGTGTTCTTGCCAATGCTGTTTGGTGTGTCTGAGGCCTGTGCCGGGAGCCTGTCCATCCTTGCTGTTTCAAGGGACCTGGCGTATATGACATACTGTTCTTAATGTTTGCTCACCTTCTTGGCGCTATGTGTTTTAACCAAGGTCACCTCTCCGAGAAAGGTTGTTTCCCCAGGTAGGGATTTTTCCCTGAAGTTAGGGAAGGAATAAAACCCCTTAACTAAGTGCCAGGTGGGTAATTAATCACTTTAACTACGAACAAGCATGCTTAAGCTACATAATCTTTACTCCCTGGAATGGAGATAAGAAACGCCCTAACCTTTGGAATAGAGATTGATAGGATTGAATCAACTGGTATAAATACAGATGTAACAAGAGACAGAACTTAGATGAAGAACCTAGACATAGAACCTAGAGAGACAGAATTTAGAAGACAGGACCTAGACACAGAACCTAGACACAGAACCTAGATCTAGAACCTAGACACAGAACCTAGGGAGAGAACATGGCAAAAGATCCTGGACAGAACCTGGCTACAGAAATTGGCTGGAGAATCTAGACAGAACATGGCAGGAGAACCCGGACAGACCCTGGAGACCGAACCTGGCTGGAGAACCTACAGAACCTGGCAATAGAACCAGGCAAGAGAACCCAACCATGCTGATCAACTGAACGCAGCCTCCGAGTCTTTCCCTCTTCGCCAACTCCGTCCACACCTTGGGGAACCCCTGGACCTGTTGGGGTTGGACCCCAGCAGGCCTGGAAGCCTGGACCCTGGCAGACTGGAGGGGTGGGCCGGCCATCCAGGCAGATCCCAGAACTCACCAGGCATCTTCAGAGGCTGAACCGGCGCCCTGACAATTGGGCGGGGGCCCAGGGGTGGGCAGAGACTCCCTGGAGCCCACTCCGAGCAGGAGCAGCCCTGCTGAGAGATGCCTGGACTGGGCAGAGGGGCTGGGCTTCTCCCTCCGCCACAACAAGCCACACGACTACCTGGCAGGCAGCCGGGAGACGGGAACATCCCGGTCCCCAGCGCCCCACCCTCTTTCCTTCCTCGGGCCTTCTGCTGCCCCTCAACACAAATCCCTTCCCACGTGGACCAGGGCAACCGCGCGAGCCGTCTAAACACCCCGTTAAACCCTTGGTTTAAGGGTTAAGCTCACTAGGGGCTGAAATTCCGTGTCCCCAGGGCACTTGGTAGGCCTGAGGGGGGCCTGCGAGAGGAGGGTCACTTACTCTAGAATATTCATGTCCTGGGTCAGTGACAACTGTCTACAGAGCTTGCTTTATGCTGCATGTGCTCTGGGATTTCTCCTTGTTCTGGGAACTGTGAGCTGCTCTCTTCAGGATCCGTTTCTGGTGTTTAAGATGTTTTGTTAAGCAAATGAAATCGTTTTATAGCCAGAAACTGAAGGAATAAAACAAACTCATTCCCTGGTTGAAACAAGTGGCAGGGTCCAGAGGAGAAGCTGGGGGTTGAGACGGGCCTGTCAATCAGGGACTTGGGTGCCACTCGGGCTGGTGAGTGGGCCCCAGATCTAGATGCTTCTGCCAAAGCCTAGATGCAGCGTGAATGTCCGACCGTGACGGTGTTACCACCGACCATTACATTGTATGGGTTTATCATTGCATTGGACATTCTCCCAACGCAGCCACTCCTATTTTTCCAGACCTCCCCCCCTCCACCGGTTACAAATGGTGCTGATTCAAAGCCGGCCTCTTGTCCAGCTCTGCACTCACAGGGCCACCTTCTCTCCTCTCCCTTCTCCCCTATCCAGATCCTTCCTGTCTTCCAGCCCGCTGACCACCCCGTGCCCATTGGTCTCTCCCGCATCTGACCCCTGACCTCCCTGGCCCTGCCCCGGAGTTAAGCAGGGTAGCCCCCATCTCTGTGAGCCGCCGGGTCCTCATGCCCTCCTGGCCACTTCCAAAGAGCCTGGGGGATGTGAGTGGTCAGATGAGGGTCCTCTCAGGGCAGCTGGGGGGCAGGAGAGGGGAGCAGGGGCCCAGAGGCCAGGAGCCTGGCTCCCCAGCTGAGGGAGAGCTCGCCCAGCTCTGGGGGCTCTGGGTGGAGGTGCTGGGCTGAGCTAATCACCTAAATGGACGCAGGCTGTTGAGAGACAGGCTCTATTCCCTAATAGAATTTGCCCTCAAGTGCAATTTAATTTTCTTGGAGGCGGCCTCCAGCCCCTCTGCTACCCTCCCCCAGACAGACCCTCATTTCCCCAGTTTCCTAGGACAGAGGAGAGGCCCTCCTCTGGTTCTGCCCAGTCCTCCTCCTTGGAACAGCCCCCCCGCCACGCCCCTTCCCCAGCGCCCCCCCTACACGGGACAGACACTCTGACTTTCCTCTAGAGCCACCAGCACGCAGCGACCGCAGGGTTCCAACCGCAGCGTCCCAGCCTCCACGTCCTCACCATGAAGGCAGAGTCCTCCCTGGGCCTCTGGTAAGTTCCCATGCTTCCAGAATCCTCTTTGTCCTGCTCAGTGTCCGAGGCTGGGAGGGGAGACAGCGAGGAGGAGAGTGAGGGAGATGCTGAAATGGGAGGGATGGGTCCACGTGCGCACACACTCCGGCCCCAGGGCAGGGGCAGAATTCAGCCCAGAGCCCAGCTCCCGAGCAGCCCAGGGACCCTCCTGGCTCACCAGAGCCGCTGCTGCTGCTGGCCCTCCCTCCACAGCCCCGTGCTCCCAGACCCCGGGCTGCGCCCTGAGACCTGACTGGTCCCTGGGAGTGTCGGAGGGTGTGAGGCCCTGGCCCCGGGCGTTCCTTTCTGTCTCCCTGGCAACTTCTAGGTGGAGACACGGGGAGCATCTCAGGAACCAGAACCGCTTTCCGTCTCATTCTCTGAGAACCCCTCTGGCGGTGACAGGGGCTCAGGGAGGTCAGTGCAGGTTCATGGCCGGCCTGTGCACCTGGTCGGGCTACCCC
>NW_006284340.1:1679446-1688349 GCF_000327345.1 Myotis davidii | reverse complement strand
GGTGGCCTCAGGGAAGGCAGGAAGCCTGTGGGGCAGGGGGGGGCACAGGGATCCTCTTGGGCTTCAGACAGCCCCCGGCTGGCTCTATCTGCCCCTGGGGAGGGAGCACCAGAATTTCTATTTTCTTGGCCATCACAGCCTTGAAAAGAGCAGAGGGCGGGGCTGAGCGGGAAGGAGAATGGATGGGTGGCAGGTCAGGGTCAACTGCAAGGGGGAGATGGTCATTCTTCAGGCACGGCCACCTGCTCTGTGTCTGGGGCTATATGTGCAGCTGAGGTCTCCTCATCAGCGTGTGAGGCCCATCTCTCCCGGGGCTCCACTGGGGAGCACCCTCCTGCTCAATCATTCAGCAAACGCTTATCGGTCCTTTCCTTGGTGCCAGAAACGGTGCTGGGTGCTGGGTGCTGGGTGCTGGGAGAAAGGGACTGCTGTGCGCGCGGGTGCACAGAGCACACAATGCAGAGCGCCCAGAACAGCACCACCCAATAGAAGTACGATGCCGGCCATGTGCGTAATTTAAAATTTTCTGGTAGCCACGCTAACAGAAGAAAGAAGTGAGATTAATAATGGATTTTATTTAACCCAATATACCCAAAATATTATCATTCCAACATGTAAAAGAAGTTAGAAAAACCTTAATGAGATACGTTACATTCTTTCCTTTAGACCAAGTCTTTAAAACCTAATATGTGAGCAGCCACCTGTGACTAGGGCAGCCATGGGCAAACTACGGCCCGTTTGAAATGAATAAAACTAAAAAAAAAAAAAGACCGTACCCTTTTATGTAATGATGTTTACTTTGAATTTTATATTAGTTCACACAAACACTCCATCCATGCTTTTGTTCCAGCCCTCCGGTCCAGTTTAAGAACCCATTGTGGCCCTCGAGTCAAAAAGTTTGCCCACCCCTGGACTAGGGGCTACTGTATGGGGCAGCGAAGGCCGAGCATGTGCTTACACACAGTGTGGCCACAGGCCAGCAGCATCGCCTGGCAACTTGTTAGGAAGGCAGATGCTTAGGCCCCAGGCCCGCTGGATCTGAATCTGTATTTTAACTCCATGCGCACAGTAAGTCTGAGGGGCGCTGTGTGCAGGGCTGGTGGCAGGAGGGGCGTGGGCGGGGGGTATGAACGAGCAGGCAGAGTGCTTGCCCCAGCGGCTTCTCACCGTGGCTCTCACACAGGGCCTTGTTAGGGATACCATCCGGGTGTCACCATCCCCAAGCAACACAGAACAGTCTGCCCCTGCCCAGTCCTCTTCCTCGGAACAGCCCCCACCCTACCCACCACACCCCTTCCCCAGCTTCCCCCCTAGATGGGACAGACACTCTCTGATTCCCTCTAGAGCCGCCTGCAGAGTCTAAATTCTCACAGCCACACAAATAGGATGTAGAGAGACCTGGGATTTGTGTCTTTGCCTCTGAAAGATCTTCAAGTATTTCTTCCTTGATCATCAAAAGGGGCCATAGTTGCCCTGACCTGTGTGGTTCAGTGGTTAGAGTGTTGGCCCACAGACTAAAGGTTTGAGAGTTTGATTCCCTGGTCAAGGGCATGTATTTGGGTTGCAGGTTCGATCCCAGGCCCTGGTTGGGGCATGCGCTGGAAGCAACAGATCTATATGTCTCTCTCACATCGATGTTTCTCTCTCTCTCTCTCTTTCTCCCATACCCCTTCCTCCTTCCCTTCCATTCTCTCTCTAAAAATCAATGGAAAAAATACCCTCGGGTGAGGATTAACAACAAAAGGGGCCGTAGTCCCAGTGCCCTGGTTCCTTCTCACTGGGCCAGTGTTTTCAAGCAGAAGACCTGGTGACCAAGGGCAGGCCCCTTCATAGCGAGCCAGGGTGGGAAGAGATGGAAAAGGTGCTGGGTTCCTGTCCTTCCCCACCAAAGCGAGTTGACATTTAGGGGGTCTTCTCTGTGCCAGGCCTGTGCTAACAGCAGTAGCCCTCCTGCGACATACTCCCAGGCAGTACTGTTACTCATCCCGCAGTGCACATCGGTCACTGAACGCTCACAGAGCTCACACTCTCCCCGAGCACAGAAACCCATCTGGCCCCAGGGTCAGACCTGCCTCCCTGCTCCTCTTCTCCTCACACCATCCTCCCGGGCGGGGCCTTTCTCCCGTCACCTCTGCCCACATCTAACACACCAACATCTTTGGGTTGTAAGCCACTTCCTGCGAGGAAATTGCTGAGTTAAGCTCCTCTAGTAAAAATCTTTCGACAAAGGATGATGGGGTTTTTACTAGATTAACCTTGACACCTGCAGCTATTTTTAAATGGAGCCAGGCTGGACTTTCCACCCCTGTTTCTGCACACTTAGAGCCTCCTCTTTAAAAAAAAAATTTTTTTAAATTTATTTCAGAGAGGAAGGGAGAGGGAGTGAGAGAAACATCAATGATGAGAGAATCATTGATCAGCTGCCTTGTGCACACCCCCTAGTGGGGATCAAGCCCCCAACCCAGGAATCGAACCATGACCTCCTGGTTCATAGGTTGACACTTAACCACTGAGCCACACCAGCTGGGCTATAGCCTCCCCTTTAGCGGCTCTGGGACTGAGCTCCGCCGTCTGCCTTATTCCTCATCTGTAACGTGGGCCTCAAATGATGTGCCTACCGACCTCGTGAGGCGTGGGTGAGCCAAGGCAGGTAAAGGCCCTTACAGACTGTAGATCGTTCTTGGACAGAGGATGCTCTGAGCCTGGGCGATTGACAGCCCCTGGGATCCGAGTGAGTTCTTTCGTTAAGTAAACACGTATCAAGTCAACTTTAAAAACAAATGAAAACAAAGAGCGTAACTGCAGGTGTGTGGGCAGAGCAGCTTCTAAAGACCGAATCTAACACCTTGGTGCCAGGCAGGCGGAGGCTGTGGGGGAAGCAGGGGAAGGAACCAGGTCATCTCGTTACTACTGAGGTCAATCATTAACCACAGCCAGAGGGATACTCCAGTGCCTTCCGTGGGTTGAACACTGGGACATGTGAGTGTCTTCTGGGGGTTGAACACTGGGCTCCGGCTTATGCACATTATCTGTAATCTGACAAGCACCCTATAATGAAGGGGGTTTGTCCCCATTTTACAGATGAGAAAAACGAAGTTGGTGAGATTAAGTAACTTTCGCTAGGAATCAGGGTTGAGCCCTGGGGGTCTGACTCAATACACCAGAAGGCTCTCTTCGGGAAAACCCTCTCCCAGCCATCTCTCAGGGACCTCTCTGCCCCCTTGGCCTGGCACAAAAGGTGCCTGTTTGCGTGATAGAATGGGAGCTTCTCACAAGAGAGCTAAACTTTTACCCAAGGAACAATGTTGGCACCTTGACCTCAGCTTGTGACCAAGAACAGGTCTCCTCCACCACCCACCCTCCCCCTAAAGGGAAAAACACCACAATGGCCCCAGGGTCACGGCCTTCTCTTTCCCAGTGAACGTTTTTAGGAGAGAAGAGCCCCGAAGTTCTAGTCTTTACTTGAAAACATTCAAGAGACTTTCTTGTCCCCTGATTTCTTCCATAAAAACAAAACCAGAAAAAGGAAAACAGGCAAAATATTACCAAGGGGGAGGTGGTGTGTGTGAACAATAATGATGCCAGTCACCATTTCTAGAGAAAAGCTTCTAGGTCAGTCGTGGGCAAACTATGGCCCGCAGGCCGGATCCGGCCTGTTTGAAATGAATAAAACTATTGAAATAAAAGACTGTACCCTTTTATGTAATGATGTTTACTTTGAATTTATATTTGTTCACACAAACACTTCCGGCCGTCCGGTCCAGTTTAAGAACCCATTGTGGCCCTCGAGTCAAAAAGTTTGCCCACCCCTGTTCTAGGTGCTTCTGCTGACATTTGTGAGGAGAGGACTTACTATTTTGATCCTATTTAGCCAGTGAGAAAGTACAGTAAAGAACCTACCAAAGGTTACCCCAATTAGGATGTATCTAAATTGAGGTTTTTAAAAATTATATATATATTACTGATTTCAGAGACGAAGGGAGAGGAAGGGAGAGATAGAAACGTCAATGATGAGAATCATTGATTGGTTGCCTCCTGCACGCCTCACACTGGGGATCAAGCCCAGAACCCAGGCATGTGTCCTGACCAGGAATTGAACCGTGACCTCCTGGCTCATAGGTGGACACTCAACCACTGAGCCATGCTGGCCAGGCCCAAGTTGAGATTTAAATGCAGGTACTCTGAGCCCAGAACCCATTCTCCTATCAGCACAAGGAAGGCAGATGCATGTGGGGCGTTTTGCTGACACTGTTCACAGGCATGCTGGGAGTCCTGGAGCAAAGTGAGCTGTGGACGGTCTGTATGCGGCTTCAGGTCATTGTCTTCCAAGGTCTAGCAAGGAGCTGGCATACAATAGGTGCTCAATAAATGTATGACTTCAGGCATGATCTACAACACACTAGATTTTTAATGGGAAATAAAGAGAATAAACCTGAGATTAGAGCAAGACCAAATTCTCCAGTTCATGCTCTAGCTCCCCATGCACACAGGCCACGGGGTGGGATGGCTGCACACATGGCTCTTGAAGGACTTCGCCTTGCCCGGTAATGTACTCTGCATCGACCCACCCCTTGCTCATGCCCAGGAACCTTCAAATAAGAGTGATTTGGTGATGCTGGTGGTGCTGACAAAGATAGAGCCAGACCACCTGTAACCATATCCTGGTTCCACTGCTGACTACCTGTGCGAACTAGGGCCTATCACCCGGCCTCTCTGTGCCTCGGTTTCCCCATCTGTAAAATGGGGATAGGGATTGTCCCTGTCTCGAAGGCTTTGGGAGGATCGAATGAGTTAATACAGAGGGAGCATTTAGAGCAGCGCTGGCCATCTGTGTCAGCTCTTGTCACGTTCCTTCTTTTCTGAGGATCCCAGTGCCCTTTTCTGATTCTGTCTCTCAGTCCCTTAGGGACTCAGAATCCCATCTTCAGAGTTAGATGTCCAAGTGTAGGACCATCTCTTCCCCATGTCCCTTCAATTCTGTGTCAAGGACACAGGGCAGGTTTAAGATGAGCCGCAACTGCCTTCTGATCAGCATCGTAGGGGGGAGAGACCCCTGCAAGGTTCTGGGAAGAGGAGACAAATGACAAAGTGGTGGGCTCACGAAAGGGACCTGTGACAAATGACTGGAGGGACTGGGCGGACAGATGGAGGGGAGCAAAGGCCCCTGTCCTTTTATTGGAGAACTCCTGGTGGCTCCCTGAACACGACAGTGGCTCCCCCGGGGCTGGGCTGAGGGTCGGTCTCCCTGGCTCTCTCTGCTGGGATGAGTAATATGGACCAGGGCAGAGGGTCTATATCAATCTAACCCAGCAGAAAAATGAATGAAAATTGAATTCCCCAAGGAGAATCGGGGAGCTGTTATCCAGACAAAGATAAATCAAAGGATGCCACAGAGACTGGGAGAGCAGGTTTCCAAGGGCAGGAGAATAATTAAGGAAACAGTTTCAAAATGTAAATGATAAAAGAGGGTTTAGGAGGAATGAGGACAGGGAGGAGATGATGGAGACAGGGTGATGGGGAGCAGGGGCGGGTGAGCTCGCTCCCCAGTGGAGAAAGAAGCCGGGGCTCAGGATTGCTGGCGTCTGGGGGTGCGCTCCCCCCTCGGTGAAGCTCCTAAAATGTCAAGGTTAGAAGACGCCCCACTCAGCTGTGCGGAGTGGAAAGAGCACCAGATTGGGAGCCAAAGGCTGGATTTAATTTGCAGTGGGCTTTGCAACTTATTAGTAGAGTGACCTTAGGCAAACCACTTAACCTTTCTGTTTCCTGCTCCTCACACCCAAGCCCAGGCCTGATCATAAAGATCAAATGACCTAGAATATGTGGAAGAACTTTGAAAAGATGTGAAGTGCTAGACAAATGCACGCTACAATCATTTTCCCAAGTTCAGTTTCTGGAAATCCTTCCCTCAGAATTGGAACCACTGACATGTTGGGTTTGGTTCCCAGAAACGTAACGTGTCAATGTCCAGCAGGTGCCGGATACTCTTACTGACGTATTGACTGTGCAGCCCTGACGGAACGGAGACCTGGGGGAGCCACCTCCCGAAGGCACAGTCCGAGGGGAGCTCTGAGGGCTGCGGCTCCTTGGAGGTCACCTGCCAGCCCTGGGCATCTTTTCCTGAGAAAAGCCCCCTTGAGGCAGCTCAGAGGTTTAAGTCCAAACAACAGGATGCAATATTGTGTGATGTTAAGTACAGGAAAACGTTAGCAGGGATAACCACCACCTGAGCGTCTATCTGTAGGACTCAGCTATTCCCCATTCTCTGGGGACAGAGACTAGCTTAGCTAGCCTCAGTTTTTCCCTCCACCAAGTAGGTGTAATCAAACCACTTATCGAATCGTTGCAAGGAGTAGAACTATGCAGGTAGAAGCACTTACCTTGGGGCCTGCACAGTTTTAAACTTCCAGTAAGTGTTGGTTGTTTTTATGACCGTGGTATACCATTATGTTGTTGTTATTATTACTGTCAGCAGCAGTGGGCACTAAAAATCCACTTAAGGAAGCTTTTTATTGGGGTTTCATCATTAGCGAGGGAAGTGGGGACCAGGAGGGGGTAACATGCCGTGGCAGATGCAGATGTTAGTAGAAGACCCTGGGAATGGGACCCAGTTCTCACCAGGCGGCAAACGCCTCTGGAAAAGTCTTATAATGTGGAACAGGCATCTGTTGGCTGAGCTGCTGACCACAGGTTCCAGGACTGAGGGCCCAGTGGACCTCCTAAGGCTCTTCTGCCATCCAGAAGTGACAATGGCCTCCCCTGTGCCAGGGCTGGGCACAGGAGGGTCCCCACCACAGTAATGCTGCCCCTCCCTCAGGGACAGGCTAGTGGCAGGTAATGAGGAGAAGGGAGGACCTGGGCAGGTTCATACCAGGGGAGCAGGAGCAGCAGAGAACATTTGAAAACTATAATTCTAAATTATAAAAGTAATTGCCACACAGGCTCCACATTTCACTGCATATAAATATTTTATCTTTTAATAATAGTACTGAAAAAATATAACCACTTTACAGGAAATCTGGGAAAGAGAAAAAAGAAGAAAAGCTCTGTAACATAGTATACTTTTTACCCTAACGTGGTTTTGAACAGCATTTGGATATCTTTCCTTTCAGATTCCCCCGCAATGTTTTTGAAAATAGTATTTTATCAGTTTTTTTCTGTTTGATAAAATAATGTGCTATTGAGGAAACTGACAAAAACAAAAAGAAAAATATCCACTGTACAGATAATCACTTTTATTTTTCAGCATATTTTCATCTATGCTTCTCTTTTTAAAATATCTCAAAATTCATATTGCTTCATCTTCTCTTTTTTTCCCTCCTAATTAATCTCAAACATTTCTCTACATTACTAATATCCTTCTGATATATTTTCTAACAACTACAAGGCATTCCATTTTATTTACTCAAATTTATTTAGTAATCCCCTATTGTTGGATATATAGGTTATTCTCTTTTTAAAATGTTATGAACTTCCTTGTAACTATATCCTTAAAAATATTCTTGATTATTTTCTGCAGATAATTTTCTACATGAATTGGGTCAAATTTTTAGGCTACAAAACATATCACCAAAATGCCCTCAGAAGACACTGTCCCTTTTTGAATTCCCATCAGAATATTGTTTTCTAATTTCTGAACATCCTCATCAACAGTGGGTATTATCACTGCTAACATTTTCCTATACTTAAAATCATACAATACTGCATCCTGATTTTTTAAAATCAGTCTTCATGTCCATGTTGCTAGATTTCATAATTAGTTTTAATAATTATATAACACAGCACCAAACAAATTTAACTTATTTCACTAAACATCTTTTATTTTATGGGGCATTTAGGTTATTTCCCTCCAAAACATAATGCTGTAATAACATCTTCATGTATGAAACTATTTTTTTTTTCAATGTTATTGTGTGTACTAGTGGAATTGCATGAGCTAAAGGGTATGAAAGTTTTATGGATTTGATACAAATTGCCATCTTGCTTCCCACATGGACTTAAGAGTTTATAAACGCACACCAGCAATATTTGTGAGAGTAGCAGATGGCCATTTAACAGATGAAAGGGGGTATGTAGTGTGAGGTTTTATTTTGCATGTCTTTGATTGCTAACAGAGGCGGGCACTTCCTCATGTTTGTTTACTAGTTATATTTTTGTGGAAAACACTGAAAATGTCACCGTGGTTCTTTGCTTTTTTTTTTTCTTGGGGGCTGGAGTCACCTGGCAGGTAAACCGGGAAGAAAGTGTGCCAACCCCGTGCCAGCAGCCACAGAAGTCACTGTGACACTGAAGACAAATGCTAAGTGCAGGTGAACGCGCCATCACGCTCGTCCCGCCCCAACCCTAGTGTCCCCTGTCCGGGGACAACACCAGGAAACAACAACAAAAACCAACAAAAACAAACAACAACAACAAACGGGACGTGCGGGGAGGCTGGAGAGGGTACACAGTTCCTCTTCCCACGCGAGCTGGACCTCACTGCGCTGGGAGGACACATGTGCCTGCATCTCTAGAACGAAAAACGCACAAGGGACTGACGCACGGGCTGGGACCCGGAGAGGCGCGAGCTCCCTGCGGCACCGGAGCTGGCAGGCGGCGTCGAGTGTCTGATGCAGCCGCAGAGAACCTCCACGGAGACCCGCTCCGGCAGCGGGCCTCTGCTTCATCTCCTCCAGGAACCTGCGTGGAGAATGTGAGCGCTGATGTGCGTCTTGTCAGTACGATCAGCAGCGCACGTCCCCTCGCTGCTGAGCCCGGGGGTCCTGCTTGCGGGCGCGAGGTGGAGGTTTTTTTCAAAGCGCCCGCGGTTGCGGCGGGCTGCGCAGAGCCGGCACTAGGGACCGAGGGCAGGACCACGCTGAGCGGCCCCGGAGGCCCTCCCGCCCCAAAGCAAGGGGCCCCGAGGG
>NW_006284340.1:1678166-1678951 GCF_000327345.1 Myotis davidii | reverse complement strand
GCGCGTTCCGGGCGGAGGACCGGCTGTCCCTGGCCCAGCCTCAACCAGACGCGGGGAGAGACAGCAAAGCCTGGGGAGCACCCGAGGGAAAGGAATTGGCCAGGGAAGGGAAAGGAAGAGGGGGATGGAGCCCGCTGGTTACGGAGTGCGCTCAGTCCGGCGGAGGGAACAAAACAGTAGCAACATTACAGTTATGAAGTAGCAACATGAGGAGGGGAAAAAAGCCAGGGCTGCAGCAACAGCGTCTCGACCGGGATGTGCACCAACCCGGGAGAGCGAGATCAAAGGGATCTGAAACAGACTGAGGACTGGCGGGGGGGGGGGGCAGCCAGCCTGTGGCATCCTCCAGGAGAGGCGGAGGGTCCTGCTTCCGCCGTGACTTCGGCGGCCTGGTTGGGCTTTTTATTATTATCTTCAAATTCCTGAATCCAGCTGGAGAGAGAGAGCGAGAGCGAGAGATCTTCGTAGACTGCGACTCGCTGGCTCTCTCTCCGAGATGATGCAGAGCGCAGCTGTCCCCGCGGAGGGGGCTGTCAAGGGGCTCCCGGAGATGCTCGGTGTGCCGATGCAACGTAAGACACCCCCCTTTCTCGCTGATTTAATTGAATAACAAGACCGCCGGCAGCCCCGGCTGGTGCGATAACTATTTTAAGGTCTTAACTGCTTTTCCATTGCCAATTTCAACACTTGATAAATTATTTTTATAGGATGTTCAGTGTATGTGCAGGACAGTTTATTATTGGGAGACCAGTATAAAGCTTAAAATAATCTCAATAAATTTTAAA
>NW_006284340.1:1674161-1678032 GCF_000327345.1 Myotis davidii | reverse complement strand
GCCCAGGCCGCCTGCTCCTAGAGGGGAAGTCCGCTCGCCATGTTCCATCCAGCCAAGGAGTGCGAAGAGGGAGAAGGCGGTCACAGGGCAGGGGCGGAGGGCCTGGCTCTTGGCTTTTGGGGCAGAAAGTGGAAGCCTTCCAGATCCGAGAGTACCGAACCCGGCTTCCCCAGCCCATGGCTTTTCTAGGACCATTGGGGACAGAATGCTGTTTGGGGACACCAGGGGAACAAGCTGCAGGGCAGGCCTGAGGGCTGGGTGGTCTCCCCAAATCACCCTCGCCCCCACCCCGCCGGGGGCTACTGCCAAAGCTCCCAGCATAGCGATGGCAACTTCACCCTCGCTGGACCCTTGTGTGCAGGCGAGGGTGGGCTCTCAGGAGGTCTTGGGCTCGGAAGGGGAGAGACCAGGGTGTTTACGCGCTTTGCTCGCCCTCTGCTTTCTTTCCCGCGCCCGAAATGAGCAAGGCGGCGGGGGCTCCGGGCGTGTTTACCTCCGGTGTGTGTGTGTGTAGGTGTGTGTGTGTGTGTGCGGTGCGCGCGCAGGGATTTTCCCGGAGGGAATCTGTCTCCGTCCCCACCTCCGGGACCGAGAATCTGCGGTCGAGAGTCTGTGTGGAACCCGGAGCAGGTCCTGAAGCGTCGAGCTCGTAGCGGGGGCAGCGCGAGTCCTGCGCCGCAGACTGGCGGGCTTTTCGGGACGCCCCTGGCACCGCGGAGAGACGAAAGGTCCTTTCACTCCGCTTGCCAATGAGGCTGAGCTTCCGCCCCGACTTCTTCCGTGTAGATTTCTTTTAAGTTAAGGACCGGTTCATCCAAGGATGCTGCCCACCGATGAACGAGGGCGCACGAGCGCGCCCTCCTGCGCCCCGGGTCACCATGGCAGGGTTTCTGTCCCGGCCAAACCTCCAAAGGCAGGCTGACTAGCGTGTGCTCTGGGCTTCCCGCAAGTTTCTGAGAAAAGACTAGAAGAGCATAGTTTCCCCCAAAGCTACTTAGGTTGTTTCTTCGCTAATATCCTACAGTTATCCTTTGTGCCTAAGCTTGTCAGGTGTGGACAGCTTCACGTCTGCGCGGTGCCTTGCGGAGTTTGCTGACCGAGGTGTGTCTGTAGAAGGTTTTGGGGGTTCACTGCCCCCTTACTGTCCCCACCCCACCACAGGCAGAGAAGGAGCGGGTTCTCAGCCCCTGCACAAACACAAGCCCTGGCAAAAGTGCGCCAAGTCCCTAAACCAGCGGTTCTCAACCTGTGGGTCGCGACCCCTTTGGGGGTCGAACAATCCTTTCACAGGGGTCGCCTAAGACCATCGGAAAACACATATATAATTACATATTGTCTTTGTGATGAATCACTATGCTTTAATTATGTTCAATTTGTAACAATGAAATTGGGGGTCACCACAACATAAGGAACTGTATTAAAGGGTCCCGGCATTAGGAAGGTTGAGAACCACTGCGCCTAAACTGATTGCAAGATCTTAAGCTCTGTGCCAGTGAGGGGTGTGTGCACGCCTGACCCCATTCCCCAGCGCTCTGTGCTCTAACAGTTGTGGCCCATAGGTGGCCTGTGGGTTAGGACTGGAGTGCAGGATGGCTAGGTGAGGCCCTGACAGTCTTTTTCAGATGCTCTCACTTTTTGCGTCTCTTATCCAGAGACAGCTTTGATTTCCACGTCAGGAACTCGATTTCCTAAAATGCCTAGAACTTGCCTTCAAAGCTACAGTTAGCCAGGGCTCCTCTTCTGGGTTGGAAGTGTGGGAAACCATGGAGTAGAAAAAGGGGACTCTTCCAGGGCAGCGCAGGGAGGCAATGCCCAACCAGGAGGGAGTGGTCTCTCTCTCCTTTTGTCTTGCCCAGGGCCTGTGGCTGTGTCCTGGGTTGGCCTGGGAGACTTTGGGATGCAGCTTTTTCTTTTCTTTTTTCTTTTAGGATGTGTGTGGATTATACCCAATCCCAGTGCAGCATATCTGGCCGCTGCCTGTTAGTTAAGCTGTTGGTGCTGGGAACTGGGTTTAGGTGGGGCAGGGTCCCCTCACACAGCTACACAACAGTTCTCTTTTCTGGGACAGGGGCCTGTGGCCTAAGAACTTTATGTGGGGGTGAGGTTTTGGGCCTCAGGGAGGAAGGGTGATCCCAGCCTGTGGGTGTTTAAACGTGGGTCTGTGGAGAGGAGACCCCAGATAGGTTCCCAAATAGGGTGCCTCCATCCCACCCACTGGAAGGTTGGGGTTGCCCCCCCACACACACACACACATACACAGGCCCTACTCCTTCACCCTGAGCTATCACACTTGAAGCACTTGGGGGCACAGACTTAGGGATCCCCAACCTTGGTGTTTCTGGGGCTCTGGACTCCAGAATGTTCTTCGGCTTCTTTGGGGATGGGTGAGGTGCATGCACTTTCCCTTGCCAAGTAATGTAATAATTTCTCCTCTCCACGCGGTCTTCTTCCTTACACTGTGCCCGCCCCCCACGCTGCTGGCTCCTGGAGGATCTGGTTGATGAGGTGGCCCTCCTCCTTCTTCCAGGCGCGGAGGTGGCTGGGCGTTGGGGCCTCGAATCCCCACAGCCCTGGGGCTCCGGATCAGGCCCCAGAGGTCTGGGACTTTGCCAAACTGGGAGGGGGGTTCATCGTTTGAGGGGGTGGCCTGGGACAAGAAAGCTCGGGAAGAATCAGGCGGAGGCAGCTGGGAATCACCCAGGAGCAGCCTGGGGTGGAGAAGCAGAGCCCCAGCCCCCTAAAACCCAGCCCCATCCCGCCTCCCATTAGTGTTTCCCAAGGAGCTCAGAACCCCCTTCCTGGCTCCGGGTGGCAGGAGCGCTCTGTGTGCCGGAGAGGGCACCGTGGGGTCACGTCCAGTAAGAGCCCAAGGCCCTTTTGCCCATTTGAAAGGGTTCAGGGTTTTTTTCTTTCTCGGGCCCTTGGACTAGGATTTAGGGTCGCAGGTCCCTCTGGGTCCAGGCACATCCTGCCTCTATCCAGCGGTCCCCTCTGCCTCCCTCAGAGGGTAGGAGCGTCAAGGTCGGAGTCCTCATCGCGCCCGCCTGCCCCGCAGCGTTGGTTGCTGTGAGCGCTCCCGCGCCTCCTCGCACCTCTCACCTCCCGAATAAAACAGCCCGCCCCCAGCACCTGCGTCCTGCGGGCCCCTCTTGCTGGCACAGGTGTGGAGGCGGGCGTCCTGTCGACCCCTTGCCCACGTTGTCTCCGGGGCACCAGGCGAAAGGACATCGGGCACCTGCTGCCCGCATTGCCGGTCGGGAGCGGGGCAGCGGGAGAGAGGAGCGCCCGCTGGTCCAGGCCGGTCGGTAAATGGGGAGCAGGCCCGGTGCGTCTCCCGTCCTTCCTCGTCTCCTAAAATCTTTCCTTCTGGCAGCTCTGATGAACCCGAAGCTGCGGGGAAAGGGCATTTGATTTTGTGTTCGGGAGGATCTGGGCGAAGGACTTCTCTGGGTGCCCCACTCCCCTTCTCCTGCCGGGCTCCTGCGGGCGGTACAGCCCAGCACCTCGCAGGCCCTTTGGGAAGGGCTGGAACGGGCTCCGTTACCGCCGGGCGCGCTCTCGCACTCCGAGCCCCGATGCGCTCCTTCTCCCGTCCCCGCTTTCTCGTGGTGCGGGGACGGAGGGGGAGACGAGAACACCATTAGATGTTCCATCAGATTCCGGTACAGATACTCAGATAGCTGCCTCCGGCACCGCAAACCTCCTTCCCGCGTCACAAACATTTCCAGGTGCGAGCCCACGAGGCGTCCCCGCCAGCAGGTTCGGGCCTCGAGGGTTACGGGTTCGGGTTCTCTCACCGCGCGGGTCCCGCACCACCCGGAGGGGATCTGGAGAAACGAGGTGACACGGCTTGAGGCGGAGGATGGCGGGG
>NW_006284340.1:1671367-1673950 GCF_000327345.1 Myotis davidii | reverse complement strand
GCAGGTGCCGCCGGGTGGCCCGGGGTCGGACGCTGGATTCCCGCTCCAGGCATCTGCTGCGCGGCGCCCGGTCCCGAACTCTGTGACCACCTGCGCCCAGAGCCTTGGCAGGTCCGCCAGGAGAGGTGGGTGCAGACGGGGTGCTCCTCGCGAGGAGCCTGTGTTGCGGGCGCCGTGTCCCGCAGCTCGGGGTAGATGACAGGTCGCGGCTGCGGAGGGGGCGAGAGGCTGTACCCACCGCGGCCGCGTTCGGCATCCCCGCGCCCCGGCCCTTTCTCTCCAGCCGAGGTACCTCGCCCATTCGTTTTCCCGTCTTACTCTCGGCCTGGCCCCGAGCGGGTGGGGATTGGCCCCGCCTGGGACGCGTGTCCAGCCGCTTTGGGCGGCAGAAACTTAGGAGGAATTTGGAGGAATTAGGTGGCCCGGCTGCGCTCCAGCGAGGGGAGCCGGTGGAACCCTCTCTTGCTCCTCGTACCCATTTCACACCAAGCCTTGGGGAACTCGGACCTAAACTCCTGCGCCAGCCGCGTGAGCCTTTCGGTCACTTTTTAACCCTTGGGAAGCGGTTCTCCTCGGTTGGGAGCGGCTCCTCCTGCACTGAGCCTGGAGGTGGCCAACCGGGACGCGGGGTGCGAGCGCCCTGCCCGAGTTCGAGCCTGGGCTCCCGCCCTGCTCCCCGCGCTTAGCGGACCTCGAAGCGCGCGGGCAGGCCCCACGGACACCGGGTCTCGACCCGGGCAGCCTCTGGTGTGAACTGAAGTCGAACTGGAGGGGAGTTGGTGACAGTGCGCCGGGGAGGGCGAAATGGCGCGGCCGCAGGTGCTTGCACCGGGGGTCCCAGAGGAGGCCAGGCCGCGGCTGACCTGGGACCCAGCGCCGGCTCCTCTCCGGGCTCAGAGCTTGGCTTCATCCAGGATGGGACATCATCATCGTCATCATCATCATTATTATTATTTAAGTTGCTATTACTCCTCCTTTTTGAATAGGCAGGGCGAATGCCTCTTTACAAGGATCTGCCTGGTGAAACTAATCAGGAATTACTAGCAAGGCCTGGGCAGGATGACACCCAGAGCAGCAGGAAATTAGCGGCAGGGGGACCACAGCCAGGTGTACCTGCCCCCAGACACTCCAGATACAAAGCGGGGTTAAGGCAGGAATGTGCGCTGGCTGCTCCGGGGATTAGAGCGCCGTGAGTCCCCAAGCCGCCTGGGAGACCCGCCTCCACGCCTGCAAATTCCAGGGTGAATTTTTAAAAAACCCAGCCCTCCTGGAGGTGAGGTGGGGGAGGAGGCAGGAGGGAGCCCGCAAAGCAATTTCTGGCCACCGAGTAGAGGAAACGCGGCCCACAGGACCGGCTAGTGTATTGAACAGTGACCCGGTGACCCCGCTGACCAGGTGTAGACAGCCCTCAAGTCCTAAATATTTCTATTGTTGTAACTTCCCCTCGGCCTCGGATTGCAGTGCCCTTTGACTCAGCGCCGCAGTCAATTAGTGACTACTTAGCGCCGAATTAGCAGACAGAACTCCCGGAGACACCGGGCCGGCCGGGTGGGGAGGGGGCCTTGCGAGTTGCACCTGCGGGCTGGGCTGGGAGGGCAAATTAGTCACCAGGGACTAACCTCTCTTCCCTCACACTGTGGAGAAAGCTCCTTCGAGCCTCCTGTTTGACTCAGGAGAGGTGTCTCTCTGGTGGCTCTCTCTGGCCGGGGAAATTAATTTCCTCCTCCAAGTGGGAGATGTGCGGGGAGAGGGAGGCGGGTGGAGCTGGATGGAGGACCTCTGTCATTTCTTTCAATCAGGGGAATTTATCAGGGGTAGAGCCGAAGAACTGGAAGGCACGGGGGCTTGGAACCACTTTAGCTGATGGGAGGAAGGAAGGGGGAAACCCAGGCTGGAGACAGACGGGAGCAGCTGTTGGCATGAGGAGCTGCTGGGTTGGGGGAGCGCCGGGGAGTGGGGTTTTGGGGTATTTTTTGCCTTTTCTCTGGGTGAGTGTGAACAATGCCGTAACACAGATGTGAGCAAACGGGGTCTACTGCTTTCAGTACAATTCCGTGGTGGCTTGAATGTCTTCCTTCTCTCTGCTCCCTCCCTCCCTTCCTCCCTTCTTACCTTCTTTCCTCCGTGAAACCTGCGTTTGTGCCTGAATTCACAGCAAAGAGGTTTCGGTGGGGGCTGAGCACCCAGCAGGCTGCAGGGTGGGGAGGTCCATCTCCCGCCCTCTTTCTCGGAGGCCTGGGAGGATGAGGCAGTTTCTGGGTTTAGGACAGAATAAGCTAACATTTCTCATCTCTCACCGCGCGGGTCCCGCACCACCCGGAGGGGATCTGGAGAAACGAGGTGACGCGGCTTGAGGCGGAGGATGGCGGGAGGGCGTCCGAGGGGTAGAGGCTCCGGCCTCCTCAGGTCCTCTGCCTCCATCAGAGAGGGCGCAGGGAGGCCTCCGGAGGCCGCCGTCCCAGCGCTCCCCCGGAGCCGCGTTAGCGATTCAACCTGGGCCCGGGGCCCGCAGGTGGGGCGGGTGAGGGGCGAAGGTCCGCCCTGAGCGGCCCCGGGGAAGGCGAGGCCGGGCCGGGAGGAGAA
>NW_006284340.1:1650214-1669712 GCF_000327345.1 Myotis davidii | reverse complement strand
GTGGCATGAGGAGCTGCTGGGTTGGGGGAGCGCCGGGGAGTGGGGTTTTGGGGTATTTTTTGCCTTTTCTCTGGGTGAGTGTGAACAATGCCGTAACACAGATGTGAGCAAACGGGGTCTACTGCTTTCAGTACAATTCCGTGGTGGCTTGAATGTCTTCCTTCTCTCTGCTCCCTCCCTCCCTTCCTCCCTTCTTACCTTCTTTCCTCCGTGAAATCTGTGCAGGGAGGAACCTGCGTTTGTGCCTGAATTCACAGCAAAGAGGTTTCGGTGGGGGCTGAGCACCCAGCAGGCTGCAGGGTGGGGAGGTCCATCTCCCGCCCTCTTTCTCGGAGGCCTGGGAGGATGAGGCAGTTTCTGGGTTTAGGACAGAATAAGCTAAACATTTCTCACAGGGAGCCCTGATCAAAATGGAGCACAAATCAACCATTTTGAGGCACCGCTGTTGGGGGTAGGCGGACGGGTTGGGTTTAATTGGCAAATTAGAGGGATTCACCCTTGGAAAAATGTACGTTGGGTTCACTGTGACCGTGGAGGACTGGAGCATCGTCTTGGGAGGCAGGTCCTAACTCCTGTTGTTATTTAGGTGGATTTATTTTCTCAGCTCTCCCCACCCGCTTCGCTCTGTCAGCCTGGGTCTAGCCACAGATGTTTTACTGCGGTATCTCACCCTCAACTGTCTTTAAAGTATAATTTGCTTTAATTATAATGTTAGGGGGTGAGGGGATTGGTTCTGGGAATAGCTTCATAGAGACAAAACTTGCAGCCAAATTAATTGGAAGTTTCTTCCTATGAGGGGGAGGTTGCCAAACATATGGACAGTAGCTACAGAATGAGGCATCAGGAAAAGGCGCCGCGGGGACGTAGCAGTGATTAAACGTGTCGATGCCGTGGAAGCAGAGATGTGTCTGGGACATTTCCATAGGAGGTCCTGGATTTGTGTGATGTGATTTTCTGTTTTATCTGCAATTACCGAGAATATTTAGCCTACTGAAGATGACAAATTTTGTGTCAATATGTAACCTAGAAGATAATCCTACACCTGCAGTCTGTGTTTACACTGTATATTTTATTTACTGCAAGATTCATTATCCAGGATTCATTCTTAAAATGGTCACATTGAAATTGTCCCAGGATACTTTTGAATCTGATCTTTTACTGAAGAGGTTACTGTTTTTGAGCTGGCTCAGCAGAAAAAGAGCAAAGAGTTTCTAAGGGGCCCCAAACTACCGAGTGAAACAAATAGGATGGTGGTGAGAAGGATGATTCGGAGAAGCTGGGGGAAAGACAATGTTCGGGTGATCACTTCTGATAAGAGGAGGATTTTTTTGACTTTGTTTCTGGTTGTTAATCCTTTGTCAAGACAAGTAGCACTAGAAATTAGATAAGACGTGTAGAATGGTGTGTTTTTAAAGTATGTGAGTGAATATGATTATAGTAGAGAATAGGATTCTGTGGAATGCTGATTTTGTAAATTAGACTTTCCCATTGTTTTGTGGCTGGCCCTACCACGATGTTCAATGCACCTTTTCGCCTTAAGTTTTAAAGAATTAACTTTGGAATTTTGTGCTTCAGCTGTGATGTTTATGGGATTATGCTTACTAGGTTGTGAAGATCCCTTAAAAGAAAATTTATAAAACACTTTGGTCTCTTCAAGATACATTGGTTCAGAATAAGGGAAATATAAAAAAGGAAGTTATAAACTATTCAAGAAAAATGAATAGTCTTTAATAGGGAAATGGCAGATAAAGAGCCAGGAGGGGATGTGGGGAGGACACACACAGCGAGTGATGATTTGCCAGGTAAAACTGCATCCTCTGCCTCAGGTTTGCATCGTATGTGGGCTGCATGGACGGATTAGTCCTGGGTTCCTTCCTTCCGGCACAATTACCAGGTGATCTGAAAGGGATACTGTGACAGACAACAGGATTTTATTGTCTGTAGTGGAGGTGGCAACTTTGAATTGGAAAGTTTTATTTTTGAAACATATATCGAGTAGTAGAACTTTCAATGAATTGAATGTCAATTTGGCTATACCTCTGTTATAAACCCTTAGACTGGGATATTCGAGAATTTAGGTCTGAGTTTAGGCAGGTGCCATGCCAGGTATGTCCCTGTGGCCTTCCGCTGATACACCTTAGAATTAGCCATTCCCAGACTAAATTAATCAGCCCCCTGGAGTGTTCTCCCAGCCTGTCTTTTAAAGATGGTCTGCCTTCTTTAGGACTCGGGGAAACTCAGGTATGGGAGCAAGGACGTCTGCCATGGACTGTTGTTTTCTCATAATTGGGGAAGGCATGGAGAATTCCAAGAACAACATTTGCATAATAATTTCAGTTGCATATGTGTTTCCATAAAGCCCATTTGGCCTCTCCTTCCAATTTTTAGTCAGTCAAGAAACTTAAGAAATAACTAAAACTATGTATTTTTGGAACCAAATGTTATTTGAGACAGAGCTAAAAAACAACAACATATTCCTGGAGTGAAGTCACCAGCAAAAGGATGTGGGGCGAAAGCCGCCAGATGGAGGTGACTTTGGTGAGCACTGTTGGGGAGTCTTGGTCTTCCCTCAGCCCCACAATCCGTCCCAGAGAAAAAGAAGGTTCCAGCCCCAGCTTGGCCCCCAACTATGTGCCCTTAGGGAAGCCCTTTTAAATGGAGAGGTTGACTCTCCACAGGTTCCCGGGAAGAGGCAATGAGCTTGCAGGTTTACAAGTACTCGAGGAAGCTCAGAGCGCTGGAAATCTCACAGGCCAGAGCCAAGGTTCCCTTTTTACAGCTGGAGCCGCCCTCATGGGCTGAAGTGCTCTGGGTCCGAGAGGTGGCCCCGCTGACACGGAGTGTTGTGAGCTCCGGGAAGAGGGAGGCCTGAAGCAGACCTCACACCCCGAGAGATGCAAGGACAACCTTGTCCTGGGCATGAGGCTGCCAAGTAAAACTGTTTGTGAAACAAAAAGGAATTCTGTTCACCCAAAAGGCAGTTTAAAAAGCAGTGCCCTGCAGGACTCCAAAATGGCCCATGACAGTCCAAATTGGACAAAATATTAATCTGATCTCACAGCACGGTTAAATGGACCTATCAGTACAGAAAAACCCATTTTACAGATGTTACTATATTCATCAGCGTTATAATCCAATGGAAATACTATTTTCCCAGAAAGGTGCACTTTTCCTAAATATTTTTTTTTAGAAGTTCTGGTCAAGTGTGTTGATTCTAATTTTAGTCTCTTTAGTGAAAAAAGAAATTTTTCCCCTCTCACCTTGTTGATCTTCTGTGACCAGAGAGATAGAAAACACTATTTTTCAAAGAATTAAAATCGATCACATGAACACACAGACCATTTCTGAAATGTTTCCCGGTGGCCCCCGGTGCCTGGAGAGCCATTCCTCGGAAACGAAGAGACGCGAGTGGGGAATAAAGACGCACAGCATTTATTACGTTTCACCAGAGGGGTATGGGCAATTTGGTCTCCCACGGACCACATCAGACCTTTTTATCTCTCGCACTTACCAGCTTTCTGAAACTCCACTAATGGAGGAATCTGGGGATTTTAAAAATGAAACCCACTTTCTGATGGGCCACTCAGAAAAAATAGGCCCTCTGTGCCCCCACAGTAGCACTTTGGGTGCCTCAGGGGCTGGGCATTCTGTTGTGGGTTTCATAAGCTTCCTGATGAAGTAGATTCCAGCTACAGGCAAAGGGCTGCTAGCCATTTCTCATCCAGTAAAAACAGCCACTTCTTCACTGGGCATTTAGATGTTCCAAGAAAAACTCTAGAAGCCTTACATGGCAATTTGAACTCCACCCGTTCTTACTTGAATACAGTACAGCAAAAGGGAAGTGGGGCCAGGCGGTTGGTGGCCCCAACACCCCTGTTCTCACCATTCACAGGTGGGGAGGGGACCAAGGTCTGCGAATTTTCCCTTCTGTGGCGGAAAGAACCTGCCAGACTGCTTTATCCTAAAAACACCTGAGCCCTTGTGATGTTGCACGATCAGTTCATACTCTGGACTTAATGCTGGTTAGAAAGGGTGTGCCCCTCCCTCCCGGGTGCTTTAGAACTAAAGGGATGGAGGAGAATTTTGCGAGGGTGAGAGAGGGAAAGATAGTATATTGGAAACCAGTAAAGCATGAAATGATTTGGACAAATTTTGAATATATGAATTCGCCTTGTTGGAGAGTGGCCACGAGAGTGGAGAAAGGAGCTGACCATGGACCTCGGACAGTGGGATTATGGGGCCAGGTGTCTTGTTATCTGATGTGATCACACAGCAGCACCAGCTGAGGGGCTGGTGGTGTTATCTCCATTTTACAGATAAGAAAACGGAGGCTCAAAGAGATGACGCTGTTTATTTGATCACATCTGTGGCAGAAACAGGATCTGATCCCAGGTCTGGCAGACAGTCTGATCTGGGATTTATATTACAAACAGTTCCGCAAACCTAAAGATTTGAAGGTCTAAACTCATAGAACGGAAAACTTTCAAATCCCCCCTCCCCCCGTCGTTTTCCAAAGGAGAATTTGGACAGAATGTTCCTACTTGTGCCTGGCTTTCTGCTTCGCTCACTGCCCCCTCTCCCCGCTGCTCCAGGTGGGACACTCCCTCACTCAGTGATGGCTTCCCAGCCACAGAGCAAGCTTTGTTCCAGAAAGGCGATGCCTGGCCTGTGTGTGAGGATGTGTGTATGCATGTGTTTGTGCGCATGTGTGAATGTGTGTACGGATCTGTAATATATGTTTATGCACATAGGGATATGCGTATGTATGCGTGCTAAGTGTGCTGTCTGAGTATATGTGGATATGTGTGTGTGTCTGTGAATGCGCTCTGTGTGTGTGTCTGGTATATAGGGTAACCTTTGGGATTGTGTGTGTTTCTCCATACGGCGTGCCCCTGTGTGAATTGTATGTGTGAATATGTGCCTGGGAGGGTGTCTGCATGCACACACCCAGCTCTCACCGTGGGAGGTTAGGTCTGTGCCTTCAGCCGTGTCACTCTGCAGGCGGCTGGTGGAGGGACCTGCCAGTGGGGAGGGCGTTGGACTGTGTGGCCCAGCATCTCTGCAGATTTGATGGCTGTTCCAGGGGCGTCCTGTCTCTTCATGCCTCAGCTTCCCTCCCCAGAGTCCCAGGAAAGAGCATCACCACACACTTGCGTGCAGATAAGATAAAAATTTTCATTTGAAATGAAATGACGCCTTATATCAGGAACTGAGTTTATAGATGTAATTCTGTCTTAGTGGCTCCCGGGGTCTGCTTCTATTCCGGTTTGTTCGGTGGGTTTGGGGACAGTAAATACTGCAGGAAATAAGCTGACTTTCCTGGGGGTTGGGGAAGCCTCTTGCTCCTTAGAAACGTTGGCTACAACTTTACTTTGGTAGGAGACCCCTATAACCGCTGTCCTGCTCATTCTCTCTGAACTGTAAAAAAAATCATAATTTATTGCAAGGTTTTGAAAAGGCTAGTGTTGTTGTCCTTTGAAATTTTTCTAGGTAGCTTGCATTTCACAGCAAACTAAAGAATTACTTGGAGCGCTGTCACCTGAAGTGTGGGCTCTGAGTTCACAGGGCTGCACCCCCTCGGGGACACAGGGAGGAATCTGAACTTGACAGATGCCTTCAACGAGCTGGTGGAGGGATCTGCCCCACAGGGGCGCCTTTTCCAGGCCTCCCCAGGGCACTGGGTGGTCCCATACACACCTGCATTCTCCGTCTGAAGGCCCCAAATCTGCTTCAAACACTTCCGTGTTTCCCTTTCCCCAGTTGTTAGGGAGCATGGTTGCTAAGGAGATGTTCAGTGTTCCCACTTGCCCCATCACTGTGCACCGAGCAGCATGGAGGCTATCTCTTTGCCTCCTTCTCTTCATAAAATGATAGGGTAGAGCCAGGCAGGCGAGGTGGTGCCTCAGACTCCAGCTCTCAGGTCAGCTTAGCCTGCTCTACGCAGGCTTGGTTCAAATCCTGGCTCCCCCACCGCGGGACCTTGGGCACTTGGCTTACCCTCTCCCAGGCTCAGTTTCCTCACCTGTAAAATGGGGATAATGATACCTTCCTCCCCTGTTGTGTGGATTATTGAGGTAATTAATATGCATTCAGGACCCGGCACAGCTCATAACAGGCTCTCGATGCCTGGTTTTACTATTATTATCGTATATTATGGATTTCTTAAAGCATTTCTACATTATCTTTGTTTTTTTAAAAATTCTCCTCTTAAAAGCTACAGTGGGGAAGGTTTTATTTTTTTCATTTAAAAAAGCACCCTTAGTATGTCCCTTACATTTTTTTTGCCAAGCCCCGACCGAGGACCCTGGTTTGGTCCTAAGGCCTGCCTCCCTCTGAGAACCCCAAGTTTGGGCAGTCCAGCCCCTCCCGGCGGGACGCCTCTCTGCAAGCTGGCGGCTGCAATGGCTGGTCTGCTTTAAGTGTTGTTCCTAAACGTGCTGTTGTCTGGGCTTGCAAGCCTCTAAAACTCCCGGCCCTCCCTCCCTGCATACATTAGCCTTAATGTATTCTCTCTTGAATACTCATCATATTAAGGGTCCCGCTAGATACCTTGGTCGAAATAAATTTTATGGGCATACATCCTCGCCCTCATCCCTGTGCATTTGCAGCCGGGAGGAGAAATATAGCCGCATCTTTCCTCCCAGGCAAGGCCAAACAACAATTAGGTGGGAATCGGCGGCCTCTGGCCCCAGACCCAGGAGGTGCGGGGAGGGAGCAGGCGCCCCTACCGGGCTCACCCAGTACCCGGAGGGCGGTTCTCTGTCTGGTTCTCTAAGGGTGAATTTGTCTCCGATGGCCCAGTCCCTGGCTCCCCAGATCCAGCAGCAGGCAGTGTGCCCCGGGGTGACTGCTGGGCACAAGGGGCTGGTGCTCCCAGGTTCCTGCGCTCTGTACCCTTTCGCTCTGTACCCAGTTGTCCCCAAACCACTTCCCTGAGCCCTGAGGGCTTCTTGGTTAGAATTCCGCCCCCCTCTCCTGCAAAATGAGGCCAGAGCCCTCTCCCTGACACTCCCTTCCTCAAGCCCCAGGCCCAGCCGCTGCAGGAGAGACCCCGCCCTCTGGCCCAAACCTTTCAGATGCTATCCGCCTGGGATGCCTGTCTCTCCCCCATCCCAGGACGTGCTGCGCCACAGGAACTGCTGGTTATGCACCTGTCACTCATAGTCTCACCTGTGTGTATCCAAATCCCTCCGCTCCCAAGGCCTCACCCAGCCACAGCCTCCCTGGCCACACTGGGGATCCTGATAATTCCTGGGGAGAGGCAGGGGTGTGGTGGAGTGAGCAGCCCCCAGCCTTGCAGGGCTGCTGTGTGATGTGGGTGCTCTCTGAGCCTCCAGGTGAGGGTCATGACCTCCAAGCAGGGGTCCCTGGGAAGATTCAATAAGATCAAGCCAGTGATTTCTAACGTTCCTTTCCCCTCGGCCCCACATCTAACACCAGATTACTGCAGTTATCTCCTAATGATAGCAAGCCCTTACTGAGCACCAGCTGTATACACGGTGATTTGTTTAGTCTTCACAACAATCCTATGAGGTACTATGTCATCATCACCCCCCCCCCTCCCCCACCGCTTTAACAGGCGAGGAAACGGAGGCAAAGTAATTTGTTGAAGGTTATAAAGCAGGGCAGGATTCGAACCCAGGCGGTCCAATTCCAGAATCCGTGGTCTTACCCTGCATGCTCTCTATTCCCCCTTCTCCGATGGAGATTCCTGTAGTCATCATGTGCTTAGCACTTTGCTGGGCACATCGGAACTCCTTGGTGAGCAATTGTTGGTTGAACACTTTCTTTGTCACAGAGGAAACCTTTTGAGATAGAAAAAAAGTCCCCATACAACCTGGGACCGGTAGCAAGTGCCCAGTTTTCACATACTTCACCAAGTGTGACTCCTGGTAGTTTTCATGGTGTACTTGGTCTGAGAATGGGGTCAAAGGGCACGGCATCGAAGGGGTCTGACTTTCAGGCAATGTTGGTGGCTGCCAGAGCCTTGAAGGGAACAGGCTGGGGTCGGGGTTTAATGGGGCCCAAGACTGACGCGTGTGTACAGGGCTAGTGATGGCAATTTAGTGACTGTCCCACCGCCTGGGTGTAAGTTTTAGATACAAATGACTTTCTATTTGAGAAAGCGTTCTCCTTCCATAGTTTAGATGTTTTCAATTTTCTCCCAGTGCATTGAGGCGAATTCCCATATGTTGACACTTTAAAATTATGTCACGACCAACAAACATATGAATTGAGAAACCCGTGTGATTCATGAGAGATTTGGTTTTATGATGTTTGTTGACGTTTGGGGATGCACAGGAGAAACTAGAGGAGGAGTGTTTCAAGGTGAGCTTCTGAGAGAGGGTTTGATCAATTATTTTTTTTAAATTTTTTTTATTGATTTTTTTACAGACAGGAAGGGAGAGTGACAGAGAGAAACATCGATCAGCTGCCTCCTGCACATCCCCTACTGGGGATGTGCCTGCAACCAAGGTACATGCCCTTGACTGGAATCGAACCTGGGACCCTTCAGTCCGCAAGCCGACGCTCTATCCATTGAGCCAAACCGGTCAGGGCTTGATCAATTATTTATCCTGTGATTAACATCTGTGGTGGTGTCCTGTGTGCCAGGCACCGTGCTAGGCAGCGAGTTTACAAGGCCGAGAAACACTGGTGCTGCCCCTTGAGAATCCCACCTTCTAATGGGAAAGACACCGTGTAAACAAATAATTAGCAAAGGTCCTATTTACAATAGAGGTGAGAAATGCCAGCCAAATGCTGGCACTTTTATGTGTTTTTGTTGTTAATTTATTGCTTTCCCTTTGGGGTTGCGGGAGGGAGGGTCTATTTACTCACCCACCAATGGAAGCCTGACCATCTTGTCTATTTCGAAACTGCTTCATTGGCTCAAAATCCCTTGGCAAAGGTGAAACGGGAGAAAAACAGACCTTGGCTAGAAAGCCACCCGGGGCGGGAAGAACAGTGGTTGGGGTTGGGTTGCAGACAACAGAATCCACTTTCACTATCTAAGTGGAAGGTGGTCAGTTACCTGGTATTAGGTAGCTTGCGACTCAGTGGAGCCATGTGTGGGCCAGTAACTCCCAGCCCCCGGAATTCCTCGCCTCTGCCATGGCCGAGCAGGACATCACAGCCCCGACCCCAGAGCCTCTGCGTGCTGCACACCCGCACAGGGCAGCCTGCCCGAAGGCTGTGCCTCCATTTAACTTAGTTCTCAATTCAGGCCCCCCCCTTTTGTTGGGTTAATCCTCACCCAAGGATACTTTTCCGTTGCATTTTAGAAAGAGCGGAAGGGAGGGAGAGAGACGGAGACATCGATCGGTTGCCTCTCTTTTGTGCCTTGACCGGAATCGAACCCGGGACCCTTCAGTCCATGGGCCGATGCTCTACCCACTGAGCCAAACCGGCGAGGGCCAGGTCCCTTTTAAGTACATCTGATTGGCAGACTCTAAATCACAGGTGGAACCTGAGCTGCAAGGGAGCCTGGAAACGCAGTTTCTGGTTTGTGGCCTGCAGCCCAGGAAGGCGCATTGGGAGGGATGTTGTTGGAGCCAGTCCCTGGTATCCACGGCAGCTCATTAAAACACTCCCAGGAGATCCTCTCAAGACACTGAGATGCTCCCTCCACAGACACCCTCAGAACTGGGCCTCAATCTCTACTCACCCCCTGCACAAGTCATCTGGTTTTTCCACCCGGTGGTCTCGGCCCATGCCTGGGCAGGTCTCGCTTTGGCGACGATGTTTTTAGCCCAGATTGCACCCAGGAGTGAAAGTGTCATGGACATGGAGGAGAAGGTTGCTGGGTCTTCCTGGCCCGCGGGCTGGGGAATTGCAGGGGCATAAATGGGGTGAGCCGATGCTGCTAGCCTTGTGGTGCCCTTAGAAACACAGAAGACGCCTTTGGGCCAAAGACACCCAAAGCAGGAACAGCAAAGCATGGGCTGCATTTCAGCCCCCTTGACCAGAGGTCTCTGTGCGGTGTACGGCCTGCACAGCTGCACGCGGCAGCCCTGGAGGCTGGGGGTGGAAAGGCGTCCACACGGGGCCCGTCTGGTGAGCGGTGCTGTGCGGAGGGCTCACGCTGTCTCTCTCCTCTCCCCACAGAGATCCCCCAGTGCGCTGGCTGCAACCAGCACATCCTGGACAAGTTCATCCTGAAGGTCCTGGACAGACACTGGCACAGCTCCTGCCTCAAGTGCGCCGACTGCCAGATGCAGCTGGCTGACAGGTGCTTCTCCAGGGCCGGGAGCGTCTACTGCAAGGAGGACTTCTTCAAGTAAGTCAGAACCGGGGCGCAGCCTCCCTGAGCTGGCCTGGTCTGTCTGCGTCGCGCTGTGCAGTCGGTGGAGGGGGGCAGACGCTGGCAGGGGGGCAGGGTGGGGAGGGCAGTGGGCCCATGGAGGGGTGTATGAACCCTCCTGGTGAGAGGCTGCTCCTCCACGGTCCCCCTTTGGGTCACCAGCCCCATTGCTGCCAGAAACCCCAGGGTCCCCGCCTCACTTTAGCTGCCCGGGGAGCATGCACCAGGGTGGCTGACAGAGGCTCCTGCAGATCCTCAAACGCTCTCTCTGTCTGGGAGATGGTGCTTCAGGGCTCTTGGCTGTATCATTCCTGCGGCTTTCAGAGCAGGTGCGTTGAGAGCCCCGATTCGAGATGAGGCTGCTTCCCGGGCCTCGGAGGCCTAGAGGAGTTGTCTCTGGCGGGGGCCCCGCTGGGCTCCTTTGGAAGAGGCAGTTCCATGTGATGGTTAAGAGCCCAGACCCTGCCTGGGTTTGAACCTACTGACTAGTTGTGTGCTTTCGGGCAAGTTATTCACTTCTCTGTGCCTCAGTTTGCTTACCTGGAAAGTGGGGCTGATGCTAATAGTCCTGCCTCTTAGGGTTGTTCTTCAGCTTTGAACGAGTCCGTCTGGGTGAAGCTTTGGGACAGTGTCTGGCCCCCGTGTGTGAGCTCTTAGGCTGCCTTGATTTTCATTCTGATGTTGGGTCCATCAGGAAAATTCCTGTTGGAGCTTTGGGTCAGGGTGAGGGGACCTCCTAGAATTTATTTCTGAGGCATTTAGGCTGGAATCTTCTGTCCCAGGATCTAGTACCTGAGGCATTAGGCTGGTGGCTCAGCGGATTGGGACCAGCTGATAACAGCAAACAAGAACAGGAGGCGGGGATTGTCCATCAGAGACACTGGGCCCAGTGTCAGGGGGGGGCAGTGTGGGGGCCCCGTGGACGGGACTGGGACTGTGAGGAGGCTCACCAGGCGAGCGAACCCCAGAGGGGTGGTGTGCATCCTTCAGAGATTGTGCGTTCTGGGGACGGGGAGGGAAACGCCGGTCCCGGGAACAGAACACGATTTCTCCCAAATCCTTCCAAAGCTTTAACTGTGGGGAGTGAGTCATTGGAATTTCCGAGGGTCCCAATGATTTTTGTGCAACATGAGTTGGAAAGTACATTAAAGATCCACTTGATAACTACTGGGGCTGCCTGGGTGGCCTGTGTTCAGAAGGCAGCTGACTGTCGGTCAGCATCACACTGTGGTCAGATACGCACTGCTGTCTCCGTGTGTATGCGCCCGAGCGCGCGTGCGTGTATCTGAGTGTGGGGGCAGTAGCTGGCACACCCTACAGATCCTCCAGCTGAGAGATGGGCCTCTGGTTCTTCATCTAAGCCTTTCGTGTGTCCTTCCAGCCCCAACCTTGTCTTCTCCTTCCCCGCCTGTGGCCCTCGCCTTGCTCCCTTTGTTCTGGCATTTACGCCGTTCCTTCCCCTCTACCCACACCCTTCCTCAGTGGGCAGCAAGCATCTGCCTGTCTTCTTCCCTCAGCGATGACCTGGCCAAGCACACGGCTGTTCTTGCAGACGCCTGATGGGGTGGATTTCATCATGTGCGTGTGTGCATGTGTGTCATGTGCCTGTGAGCACCTGTGAATGAGAACGTGTGTGAGGGAGGATCTAACTGAGGGAGCAGGGGATGTGTGAGTTGTCCCCGCTCCCATAGCCAGGGCACCATCCTCCAGTTTTTCCCTTTCCCTGCGGAAAGCCCAGTGAGCTGAGGGAGGCAAGAGGCCCCGCCACCTCCCTGTTCATCCGGGGACAGGGTTGGCACTGAGGTGCCCTGGCTCAGACCTCTGGCCGGTCCAGCTGGGCAGGGCAGGGCAGCCCGTGGGGTGCAGGCAAAGCCTGCCAGGGACACAGAACCAGGGCTCTGTCCACAGAGAAGCTCTTTTGAGCCCCAGAAGCACCCTGGGGCACCATCTGATGTTTCGACCTTGATTGGCTGGTTCCGGGTTTGGGAAAGGGCGGTAGCAGCTTGGGGGCAGTTTTGGGTTTGGGAGAAGTAGTGATGAGGAGAGAGGGTCCCCCTAGACCCAGGAGAGGCTCAGAGTGAAGGCTGGGGAGGGATTAGCACTGGTTTACGGGCCACAAGCTCTTGACCACAAGTAACAAGGACACCCAGCTGGTCCCCGGCCTCCCCAGGCCATGGCCCTCATTTGGAGTCTTCCCGGGCCTTGCTCAGCAGCAACCTCCCGACTGACCCCCCCCCCCCCCCCCCCCAGACTAGCGTCCTACCTCGCAGCTCAGGTCCCGACCCCTCTCCCCCAGCTCCTCAGGGCCCCTCTGCCTACAGAGTATTCCAGATGCATCACACCAGCAGAGCCTTCTGCCCTGGGCCCACCCTCCCTTCCAGGCCTTAGCTCACTGCTTTCCTGGGTATGAGGACCCCCCCCCCCCGCAGGATGCCCGCTTGCCCAGGCACGCTCTGCGTTTTCCCACCTCCACGCCCTGGCTCTCCTGTCTCATCATCGGGGATGATGTTCGTCCTTCCCAGGCCTGCCCATCCTCCATGGCCGAGAGTCGGCTCCTCAGTGGGTGGGAGCCCCTGGGAGGCATGGCCACCCTGTCCCTCCTCCCTCCTGGTGACTCAGTGGGAACTGCCCTGTTTTGCTCATTCCTCATGCACCTGTTAGAGCTTCCTGTGGACTTGAGGGAAGGCTTGTTAGTCGGTCATTTTTCTGTCCCCCATATAGGCTCCTGGCCCCAAACCTTGCCCATAGGCTGTCAAAGAGTAGATCACACAGTGAATTTACAACCACTGCACAGTGTCCTGCGATTCTTGGAGGCCAGGCTGCCTGGGAGATGCACAGACCCCTTTATTTAGCACAGTCATTGTCCTTGTCCCATGGGACTGCCCTGCTTCATGAAATGACCCAGTCTCAGGGGCGGAGCCTTTTGTAAAGTGGGGGAGCTGTCCACAGAGTGGGTGCTGATTCCAGGTCATTAACCCTGTGCTGGGATGCTGTGTGGAGGGAAGTGGTCCTCCCCACTGCCAATGCAGGGTCAATCAGATGTGAAGATCGGCAGCTCTGAGGCCCCCCCAGGAGGACACGTGGATTAATAGGCAGTCGGGCCGCACCGTTCTTTGGGACCGTGGCTGTTTGGTACAGGGAGGCACAGCTGCAGGCAGTCCCAGTCCCAGGTGAGGACAGGGAGGAAAGGAGTTGCTCAGGGTCAGAGTGGCTTCACCTCCCACCAGGGGTCTTGGGACCCACTTCCCACTTGGGGCTCAGGCTGTGACGTGGCCACAGAGCTGGGTGCTCTGCTCCTCGTGACAGCTCCTTAAATGTCCCCCGGCCCCTGCTTTCCCATGGCACACTGGGGCACAGGTGCAGTGGGACTCTGTGAGCAGAGAGAACGTGAGGCAGGGAGGGGAGCAGGGCAGTCTCTGGACCCTCAGATCCCTCCCTCATCTCACACTGGCTGCAGGAACTGGTTCAAGTGCTGGGCGCCTTTAGGCAACTTCCTTGATATCTCTGAGCTCCACTGCCTTCTTCAGGAAAAAGGGAAATGCTACTGGTGGCTGCTTTAGAACACTTGGCACGCTGGAGATCTCACTCAAGGGAGGTGTTTTTTTTTTTTTTTATCATCAGAGTGGTTTGGGGAACCCAAACTCTGCACCTTGCACCTCAGACAGCTTTCAGCTGTGGGTTTGGAAGATGCCTGGTGAGAGCCAGGGAGAATTCCTTCTCTGTGCTCCTTAAAGTCAAAGAGAATCACGGCTGTAATGTGAAGAGTGGCCCCTGGATGTGAGACAGAGAAGTACGGTCTTGTGGAAGGTTGTACTCTGTGGTTGTTGGCTTTTTCTTTGGGGGAGGGGGCCAAGGGGAAGCTGGAGATTAGCTTTCACCTCCGGGAGATGGGGTAATACTGACGACTGGCAGTAGAGGGCGATGTTGATGTGTCACAGACAGAGAAGTACGGTCTTGTGGAAGGTTGTACTCTGTGGTTGTTGCATTTTTCTTTGGGGGGCGGGGGGCGTTGAACTCTCTCTGGTTCAATACCGTTGGCTCATTTGTGCTGTTGTTACTCCTCGGGTTCTTGGCTCCCCTTTCTCCAAAGGAAATACGATTCTGAGCCTGAGAGGAGAGCAGTGTGGTTTCAAGGCCATGCAATTTCAGTCGCAAGCCGAAGCGCCAACTCCTTGAACTGCATTTGCTAATCAGGTCCTTTCTGGACTGTGTGCCCAGCATGTCGTGGGTCCCCTGTTTCCTTGCAAAGGAACCCAGGGTCTGGGGAGGGCAGGGGTCTGAGAGGAGGGCTTCTGGGTCCCCTCCCGGCAGCTCCCTTGCTCTGAAGCGCAGTGAAGACAGGACAGGTTCTGTGCTGCAGGAACTGGTTCAAGTGCTGGGCGCCCTTAGGCCACTTCCTTGACATCTCTGAGCTCCCGGTGTCGTCTTCAGGGAACGTGGGGATGCTCATGGTGGGTGCTTTGGGAAACCCGGCACGCTGGGGCACTTCTCAAAAGGAAGGTGTTTTACGAGCAGAGTAGTTTGGGGAACCACTCTGTTTGCTGAATCCCTGTCCTGACTTTTACTAGCTGTTTGTCAATAACAAGTGCGTAGGCCCTTCGAACCGCTTCCCTTATCGTTAAGAGGCATCATGCTCGCCCACAGAGTTGCTGTGAAGTGGGAGGATAGCGAGTAAACCGTGCCCAGCACAGGCTGGTGCTTTATCTGTGTCTCTGGGTTTCTGGCCCTGAGTGGCCGCTGGACCCACAGCCCTGGGAGGCCCGGCTGTTGGCGTCCGCCCGCAGTGCTGGGCCTGCGCTGGCTTCTGACCTCTTCCTCCTCCCCCAGGCTTGAGACCTTCCCAACCAGGTGACCTTTAATGGCCGAGAAGCCCTCAGACAGAGGTGGGGGTAGCCTGGCAGAGCGGGGCGGGCACAAAGCCATGTGCTGGGGTAAACCACGGGGTAAAGATGCCACGTGGATTTGCATGAAGGCTTGGGAAACCAACCAGCAATGATGATAATGCAAACAGCTATAGAATCAGAGAGAGGGTAACAGTCATACAAATATTTAAAGTAAAGGCTTCAAGAATGTTCCAGGCTGCACCCCTGGCCACTCTGCCTGCCTGCGGGGAAGAGTCGGAGGCATTTTGGGGGTGACTGCCACTCCAAGGGGCTCCTGTCTAAAATGGCATGCTTCTCTGGGGGTGTCTCCCTGCCCCGGGACCTTCACCTGCCTGGTGGGCAGAGACAGGCACTGTTGGGGACCTGGAGGGACAGAGGGCCTCTGTGTCGCTTGCTTGTCAGGGGGGAACTGTGCCAGCCGCTCGCCCAGTCCAACAGTTCCACTCCCCCTCACCCCCCCAGTCACTCTCCTGGCCGCCAGCAGGGCTGTCCGCCAAGGGCAGGTGAGCGGCGTCCTTGGGAGCCCGGGGCGGGCGCTGATTTATCCCCGGGTTCAGAACAGCCTGTTTCCGCTCCGGCACACTCTGCCTTTGGCCCGGCCGCAGGGTGGTTTCTCTGGCTCCTGTCAAGTCTTCACTGTCGACCTTGGGACCTTGGCCCCATCACTCCGGAGACCTGGGCCGCCCTGGCTCAGCAGGGCAGATGCGCACAGGATCTGGGCTGAAACCTCTGTGGGGTGGATTTCACAGAGGAATCCAGGCTCAGTGTAGAGCTCTCTGAGCCTCACCTTTCATCTCGGAAAAGGGATGGGAATAGAAATAGCTCCTTTTCTGAGTCACTGTGAGGACTGAGTATGATGAAGGGCGCAAGTACTCAGTTCTATTCGTAACTGTTCTGAGTAAGGTCGTGATGCTGTGTCCAGGTAGGAGGAGGAAAAACAGAGGAGGAGGGGCTCAGGCTACAAAAGGCCTCAGGCCAGATGGGGGTCCTGGGGTGGGAGGTGGCCTGTGTCCAGTGGCAGCGGCAGGCAGGTGATTGGAGCCACCGCCGGTTTCAGTGTGGGGGAGCCATCTCTCCCTGCGTGTCCAGAGCTCGGTGGCTGTAACTGCAGTCCTCACCTTCCTTCCCAGGGTGGGGTTCCCCGCTCTGGCTGGAGGGGCCTCTCGCTGGTACCCTGTTGCTCCAGGAAGAGGCCCCTGTAGTTCTGGGGTTGTTTGTGGGTCTAATCTGGGGCCAGGTTCTTGCCCAGCCACTAATTTCTGTTAACTACACACCTGCGAGGCCACACACACACACACACACACACACACACCCCCTAGCAAGATGTGCTTAAGGGGCGGGTCTCTTTGACGTGTGACTTTCCATAATTTCCGAATAGTTTATAGTCTAATTTCCTCACTAAGCAAATTAAACCTTTTAAGGTAATGATCAGACGGTACAGAGAGTGGCTGTGCGTGTGGACATTTGTAAGATTCAAATACACTGGTGGGACCAGGCCCACAGTCATTTGCGAAGGCCTGTAATCAAGGCAGAAGCAATTACTTAGCAGAGCGGCTCCCCCTGGGACCCGAGGCTGTATATCAGGGGTGATGAGCCCAAGGATTATCTGTCTGCCCGCCCTCCCAGAGCCCATCCTCGTGACATCTGTGCAACCTGCATCCCAGAGACTTTGCTGCTTGGGGGAATCTGCCTGGAACCAAAGAGTTGCAAACCAGCCTGCGAGTCAGCTGGCAGCTGGGCTGTGGACATGGGGTCCCCAAGCAGAGAGGGGTCCAGGTGAAGTGGGCGTGGAGGTGCAGTCCCGTTCTCCTCATCGCTGAGGCTCAACCTCCTTTTCTCTCCTTCACCTCCCACCCGCACCATTCAGGTACCAAGTCATGGGGCCCAATTCCAAAATGCCTCTCTCTCTTTCTTTTTAAAAATATATATTTTTATTGATTTCAGAGAGGAAGGGAGGAGAGAGAGCTAGAAACATCAATGAGAGAGAATCATTGATCAGCCACCTCCTGCACCCCCTCCTCCCCCCCACTGGGGATCGAGCCCGCAACCCGGGCCTGTGCCCTTGCCTAGAATCTAACCTGGAACCCTTCAGTCCGCAGGCCGACGCTCAATCCACTGAGCCAAACCAGCCAGGGCTAAAATGCCCTCTCTCTCCATCCCTGCTGTCTCTGTCCCCTCTGAGGCAGGCCCCCCATCACCAAACCTCTGCTCCACTGGGATCTTCCCCAGTTGGCTGCCCCTGTTCCCCCCCAGCCAGTCGTGCTTCCTGCCCGGCCTGGCCACGTGGCCCCCACGGCCTCCTGAGACTTCCAAGCTCAGCACTCAAGGGCCCGCAGTGATCCGGCCTGACCCAGATGGGTCAGCACAGTGGGTGAGCCTGGGGGTGGTGTGAAGGGTCAGATGGGGCGTCTGCCCCTAAACATCCTTGCCACTGCTGGTCACAGCGCCTGCCACACGCAGATGGGTCAGCACAGTGGGTGAGCCTGGGGGGTGGTGTGAAGGGTCGGATGGGGCGTCTGCCCCTACACATCCTTGCCACTGCCGGTCACAGCGCCTGCCACACGACCACTGAGAGACAGAGAGAGAGAGAGAGAGAGAGAGAGAGAGAGAGTGAGTCCTTTGATCCCGAGGGACCCAGAATCTGCAGATGCCACAGGAGGGCCAAGAGCATCTGTCACACAGTGTTTCTCAAAGAGTGGTCCTTAGAACCCCACATCAGGGGCATCGTGGGGGGCTTGTTGAAAGTGTGGATTCTGCTTTTAAGCAAACCTCCCAAGTGGCTCTTCTGCTGGGAGGGGAGGCGGTAATCTGGAACCCACTGAACGAAGGCCTTGGCAGAGAATGGAGCCTGAGGTAAGGAGGGACCAGCACAGTCCCTCCTTTCATGAAATGACCCAGTCTCATTGGGTTTCCCCCCTCCGCGCCCTGGAGCCACCTGGGCAGTCTCCTCCTGCCCCTCCTGGGCAGTCCCCTCCTGAGACTCCAGGTTGGGTGCCTGGAGGCAAGCACGGGAGGAGGGTCAGTGTTGTGGCCACAGCCCCCAGCCTGCCCCGCTGTGAGAGGGGATACTGACGCCTACTGTAAGAGGAGAGCTCACCTGGCGCTGCCTGGGGCGTGCTGCAGGCTGACTGGGTGCTGCGTGCTGACTGAGTGCTGCAGGCTGACTGCGTGCTGCAGGCTGATTGCATGCTGCAGGCTGACTGCGTGCTTACAGAAGTTAAGGGAGGGAGCTGGACTCTTCTAGAAGAGGGTTGGCTCCTACCTGCCCCAAGCGGGAGAGGAGGGGAGCGTGGCTGAGGGAAAAGGAGAATTGGGCTCTAGCTTCTTTTCTGCTACGAACGGAGCTGTGTGATCTTGAGCAAGTCACTACCTCTCTCTGAGCCCGAGTTCCCTTCTGTGTTAAATGAGGGGCCTGGACTAGGCCACTGGTTCTAAAGCCTTTCCAATAGCATTTATCTCAAAATAATACTGAACGTTCGTGAAAAAGAAAAACATATTTAAAACCCCAAATACAAAGCAGCGCGGTGTGGGGCAGATCTGGTGAGCCTGGGAGGTATGCGAGTGCGTGTGTGCATGGGGGGGGGGCTGGGGGATATGGTCCCACACCCCAAGGCTCTCACGTTCTCTGGTGCGAGGCCTTCTCCGAATATGGCCCCTGTCCATGTCTGGCGAAGGCTGACCATTCTCGGGCAGAACTTTACGTGCCCGTGACATGGCTGAGGTGCTGATATATGCTGGAAGTATTAGTCCATACAGTAACAGTAAATATCGGCAACTTACCTGTCAAGTGTGCTGATAGCGAAAAGAAATACATGTAGGGAAGTGTCAGCCGGGGGAAAAATATACGGCCTGCAGTAAATCACCCACAGGCAATTAAAGCATAAAATTAAGTTATGCGCTACTTTGTTTCCTGGGGACAGTGCGCTGGGCTGTGGCAGCTCCCACACACGGAGGCCAGCGTGGGCCTGGCCTGACCCCCACTGCTCCCAACGGCCAAGAGCAAGGAAGAGCATTGAGTTCAAATCCCAGCTCCACCGTTCACGGCCATGAGGCCTCTGGCACGTTACCTACCTTCTCTGAACTTGTTCCCTCGTCTGCAAACAGGGGAAGCTATATCAGCACATGCCACAGACATGGGTCATTTAGTATTTATTCAGCAAATAGCCACCAAACACATAGTGTGGGCCAGGCACTTCTCTAGGCGCTGAAACAAAACAGATGCAGCCCCCGCTGGCCGTCTGGAGAGGGAGAAAGACAGGAAACCAGAAATGGCAAGTAGTTCTTTGGAGAGAGGAAAGGAAGTGCTGGGTGGGGA
>NW_006284340.1:1565028-1650198 GCF_000327345.1 Myotis davidii | reverse complement strand
TGCCCCAGGGAGGGCCACATTGGAGGGAGCCACATAGGAGGGACCATGCAGGTGTCTGGGAAGCGTGCTCCAGGCCGAGGAAGCAGCTCAGGGCCTGAAGAACCAGCGTGGCTGGGTGAGTGAGCAGGCAGCGTGCTGAGTAGAGGCTGTAGGGTTGATGGGGGCCAGAAAGGGACCTTGACCTTTTTTAAAAATATATTTTTTGTTGTTGATAGTATTACAGAGATCTCCCATTCCCCCTCCCTCGCGTCCCCCCTCCCCCCAGCCCCTACTCACCCACCCCAGGTCTTCACTACCCTATTGCTGTGACCATGGGCTATGCATGTAAGTATAGACGTTCTTTCGTTTCTCTCTTCTGGTTCCCCCAACCCCACCCACATCCAGGCATATCAGTCAGCCTGTTCCCTGCCTCCCTGCTTTGGGTCTTAGGAACCTTGACCTTTGACTCCAGGTGAGGTAGAAGCCACTGGAAGATTTAGAGTGGGGGAGTGAGATGGTCTGACTCAGGCGCCTGGTGGCTGTTGTGTGGAGAATGGACGTGGGGCAAGTCCTAAAGCAGGAGACCGTGCAGAGGCAGTACCGGGTGAGGGGTGATGGGCCTGAACTAGGGAGGCAGCTGTGGAGATGGTGAGAAGTGGTCCAATTCTTGATGGAATTTTGGGTACAGCCAACAGGATTTGCTGACAAATCAGATGAGGGCGTCCAAAGCTTTCGGCCTGAGTGACCGGGAGAGTGACATCACCCTCCCGGGAGATGGGGAGACCCCGGGAGCGGAGACTGGGGGAGACCAGGAGTCTGGTTTGGGACATCCAAGTAGGGATGCTGAGCAGGCGGTGGGGCACAGCGTTCTGGAGGTGAGCGGTCTGACTGGAGATGGATGTGCAATCCCCGGGGGAGCGGGGTAGGCGGAGACGGGGGTGGGAGATGGTGGAGAGGCTGCCAGCAGGAAGGGCAGAGCCAGGAGCGCCAGTGCGGAGGCCAAAGGAGTGCGGTGTTCTCGGGGAAGGCAGGCAGGGAGCCAGCGCTGCTGAGAGGTCAGGGGAGGGGTGTGTGTGTGTGTGTGTGTGTGTGTGTGTGTGTGTGAAGATATTTATCGTAAGGATCGGCTCATGTGATTCGGGAGGCCGAGAAGCCCAAGATCTGCAGTCAGCAAGACCCAGCAGAGCTGAGGGTGTAAGTTCCAGTCCAAAAGCCAGCAGGCTTGAGCCCCAAGAGCTGATGTTTCTGTTTGAGTCTAAAGACAGGGAAAGACCAATGTGCCAGCTCAAGGCAGCCAGGCAGGCGCAGTTACTCTTCCTCTTGGAGGGTCTGCCTTTCTGTTCTATTCAGTTCCTCACCTGATGGGATGAGGCCCACCGCACTGGGGAGGGCAGTTTGCTTTCGTCAGTCACCTATTCAAATGTGAGTCTCATCCAGAAACACCCTTGCAGACACACTCAGGATCCTGTTTGACCAAATCTTTGGGTACCCCGTGGCCATACAGTTCCTCATGTTGTGACCCAACCATAAAATTATTTTTGTTGCTACTTCATAACTGTAATGTTGCTACTGTTATGAGTCATAATGTAAATATCTGATATGCAGGATGGTCTTAGGCGACCCCTGTGAAAGGGTCATTCTACCACCAAAGGGGTCGCATGAGGAAGGTTGAGAACCACTGCTGTAGAGAGTAGAGATCTGGGTGGTAGATGGAGGGAGATGGGGGTCAGAAGGGAGATTTTTTAAAGTGGCAGAAATAATAGCACGCTGTACGCTGCTGGGTAGGATCTAGTAAAGAGGAAAATTAATGATGTGGGAGCCAAAGGGGACCGTTGCTGGAAGAATCATCTTATTAGGCGCAGAGGGATGGACTCTGTGCCAAGGTGGGTGGCCGGCCTTGCACAGGAGCACCGACGGCCCGGCTGCAGGAAGCAGGGGCAGGCGGGGGTGTGGCCGGGATAGTGGGAGCAGGTGGCAGGTCTTGGCTGAGAGTTCTCTTTTTTCAGGGAAATAGGAAGTGGGCCACCAGATGAGATGGAGGATGGGGGGGCTTGAGAGAGGGTGGGAGGGAGGGACAGCGAATGGACAGGGAAGTGTTTGTGGTTTCCCAGGCTCCCGAGGTCCCGAGCAGAGTGTAGATTTAAAGTGAGCCACTCAGAGGCGTGGCATGTGTCCTTCAGCTCTGTGCAGACCCCCAGAGCTCGGGGGAGAAAGTGGAGGGTTGCAGCAGGGTAGGGAGTTGAGAGTGTGTGTAAGGGAGGGGTTGGTGAGAGGGACCTCTGCATCTTTTCTGGAGGAGGTAAGCGAGGCCAGGAGGGGAGTGAGGGATGTGAAGAGACGGACTAGTCCTGCAGGTGGCAGAATCCTGGGTGTCAGGGTGCTGCAGGGAGTGACAGCTGGACCTGGGGTGGTTGGAGGGTACTCTTGGAGTTGCTGCAGTTTCTGGTAGCAACGTGGTCTGCGATAGACCATGGGAGTGAGAAGGCCATGACCTTCAGGAGAAGAGGTCAAATAATTGAGAGGGCAGGGGCAGGAAGGACAGTGACAGTGACGGTGGTGGTGCTAAACCCACTGAGGGATGAGGGGGCAGTGACCATCACAAGGTGGGTGGTGGGGTGGGTCTGAGGGCTGGTGGTGAGGATTAAGTGATATTATGTACCTACAGGGGCACACAGTAGGTACTTAGCGAATGGGAGCTGCTTTCATTAATCCAGTTACGATGACGTTCACATGGTTCCTGGCCTGGTCACAGGACAGAAGCTAAAACCAGGAATGTGCCAGAGCATGTGGGGCGGATTCACACGCTTGTTTCTAGCAGGTGTGGTGCCGGCAGGGCCAGCTTAGTCTCTTTCTGGGACCCAGACACCCTGCTCTCAGGTGTGGTCCCACCAGGCCTCTCAAGAGCAGGAAGGGGGGGGGGGACAAATGGGCAGATGGGAGTTTGGGCCGAGCACAAGGACACAGGCCTGTCCTGTCCTGGGGTCACGAGCAGCCCCTGAATGTCACAGTGATGTCTGGTGCATTCCCTGCGCCAGCAGGCCCAGGTCCCTCATCCTGACTGGGTGGTAGGAGCACGAAGGTGGTGAGTGGGTTGTGACCGTGGGCGTTGGGGTAGACACCCCAGAGGCGAAGGCTCCCAGGGCAGCCCCTAAATTTCAGGCCTGGGAACTTCCTGCTCAGTGGCTCTGAGCAGCTGGGGACACATGAGGGGAACAGGGCCCTCGACTCAGGTGCCACAACCGTCTTCAGTGGGTGTTTGCTGCCTTTGCTGCCTGCCGTGTGCTAGCCATCCTGTTAGAAGCACCAACTTCAGACCCTTATTGCCCGTGTGAGCTGCGGCCGGCACTGCCCCCCGAGCCTGTTCCTCAGCTGTTGGAAGGCATCACCTTCCAGGCAGAGCACTTGGGAACGTGGATGACAGCAAAGCGCCTGGAAAGTTTATGTGTTAGGACGCTGTGGGCCCCGTTTCAACCCGGGGTTCAAGTCCCTTCTTAGGAAAGCTTTTGCTAGGAGCTATGGTTATGTGAGTGTTGATCCTTCTGATGTGTGTTTTGTGAGCAGTTCAGGCATTCATTCACACATACGTGCATCCGTTCTCCCGGTCAGTGGGTCTTTGCTGCCGACTCCGCGCTGGGCAGGGCCATAAGAATGGCCAGTGATGCTGGTCGGAGGGAAGTGATGCAGCGGCTCCAGCGGCTTCCCCTGGGCTCCCTGACACCTGGCCAGGCAGGGCTGACCAGGGTGATGGTCCCGCTGAGCGAGGCCAGTGCGGTTTGCACCTGAGTAGGCAGGGCGCTGCACACAGTAGGTGCTCAGTGACAGGACGCAGGGGGACTGCCTGGGAAATCCCTGGAAGCCTCTTACCTGGCCAGTGGCCAGCTCTGTCCCCACCTCAGCTTCCTTCAGGCCTTAGACTATTGCTTCTGTGAAGCAGCCTAGTTCACAGTTAGCCCAGGGAGTTTAACCATGGCCGCCTCATGCCCATCCCAGAGGTTGTGTAGCCTCTCCGGGCTGTGGCTGGTCCTAGAGCTGGAGACAGAGGCAGTGTCTTCACCGCACACACAGCCCCACAGGATGGCACCTTAGTCCGGGCCCAGTGGCTGAGTGGGGGCGGGTGCTCCTTAGGGTGGGCTGTGCGGGGAGTCCTGTCGGCCGAGGGAGAGCACACAGTCCCCTTGCCGAGGGTCCCATTGGCCGTGCTCCAGAGGAGCAAGGTAATAAGGAGCAACTTCCACTTACCGTCGGTATAAATCCCACAATCAGGAAAATTGCTTCAATTGCTAAAAAACGCTGGTGGAAAAGTCCATTTATTTTTCATTTTTCTTGTGCACTTGCCACCCTCACGCATGAATCACTGTCGGTTTGTAGATTAAATTTATACCCCGTTATCTTTCACGTCGCTGGGGCGCTGGTGTCAACTGGGTTTCTGGTTACCGAAAGCCACTGTCTGCCTTGTGGTGGCGAGAGTGGCCCGCTCTGCCCGTGGGTGGCCGGGGGGGGGGTGTCTCCTCTCTCCTGGAGTCTCCCCACAGGCCCCCTTCAGCCCCTGCCCCTCCACCTTTTGGCCGCAGGGAAGACTTGCTTTTGGAAACTCCGGTTCTCCTCAGAGCTGCTCTGCCGCGGCGCTCGCTCCTGGATTTGGGCGCTTTACTTAGGGTTTTGCAGTGAGCATGGAGCAGGGCTCCTGCTATTTTGAACACCTGCTTTGAGAATTGGCCTGGACTGGATACAAACACAATAGGCATTTTGAGAACATGCTCTGAGAACACATACTATACGAACTTCCTTCCTCTCTGTTCCCCCAATCTCTCTCTCTCTCTCTCACTCACACACTCACACACACACACACTCACACTCACAGGATAGAGCCGGTGCCTGCCTGCTTCCCTTTTGAATGCAGGCAATGTGGTTAGATGGCAGGTGTTGAGAAGCCTGGTTCTCACCTGTGTCCTGGAAGGTATAGAACTGACAGTATACTTTGTTCTCCATGCTCACATTTAGCCGTTTCTGTGCATGTCCTCTGAAAACATGCTTGTTTATTCTCAGATTTATGATTCAACAAATGCTAACTCTATTTTTTGGGATTGGACCCCTTTGAGAACCTGTTGGAAGCCCAAGTCCCTGTCTGGATGCAGTTTTGAAAAACTTGGGGATGGTTTGAAGAGCCCCCTCCTGCCCGCTGTAGAGACCTGTTCCATGCACCCCCTTCCTGCCCCCAAGAAAACCCTGAGCCATCCCAGGAGCTCAGAGCTCTGTAGCCCTCCCAAGCCAAACGCCTCAGCCCCTCACACCCCAGCACCCTTCTTAGGCCTCGTCTCAGAAGAGCAGTCCCCTGGGCCACACTCCTGGCTCTCTCAGGGTTACCCATCTAGACTTAGAGACCCCCCCCCAATTCTGTGACATGTCCTGGGAGGGGGACTTCTGAAGCCACAGCTGGCTCGCCTGCTCCAGGCCCTCAGCCCCCAGCAGGTATCATTACTGCATAAGAGACCCATCATTCTGCATTAATCTGGGATTCATCATGATAGCCATGACCATAATTAATTTATTTGGTATTAATGTGGATGAAATATGTACTGTCCTTTCAGGGGAAATCAGGCTGCCTATAAGCATTAGTTAAAAGGACCATTAAAATCAAACCTTCCCCAGATCCATTAGGCGAAGTCTTTCATCCTGAAGAAGATAAAGTTGTGCTGTGTGAAATGTCATGAATAATTAGGTTGATTGCTGTTTTAAACTCTGCCCCTGCCTCCCCACCCCTCCCGCCTCCCTCCTGAAGTGGGGGAGGCTCACCTGCAGCGGAGTGGCCCCCTCCATCGCCCATTCTGTACTGGCCCCCAAGTCCCTGCTGACCTCTATGGCTGCTCGTGTGGCCTGTGTGTCTGTGGCTAGAATGGGGAAAGGAGCTAAAGGACCCCGATGGGCTGTTTGCGAGATGTGTACATCTCCCTTCCTAACTGGGCCCAGAGTGGCTGCAGGTGCCTTCCTCTTGCCTCAGTGCTGGTCCAGAGAGGGGTAGACCAGGGAGGGGTTGGAAGTGGCATTTTCCAGCCAGGTCTGCAGACTCCCTGCCCTGAATGGCACAGGGATATGAACATGCAGCTTCTGGGCCCACCCTGGACCACATCTCAGGGGCTGTGCATGGGAAGGGGATGGAGGCTGGCACGGGGGCGAGGAGGTATGGTTGTGCAGGATGGAGGGGCGAGGCGGGCCCTGCTCTGCTGCCCAAGTGCAGTGCCTGGCACTCCAGGGTGGATGTGCACGTGCTCTCTCCCTGCCACATGGCTCCTCCTGTGGGAGCGCGGGAAGAGGAACTTTGCCGGCTGCCTGATGCTCACCAGTATGGGCACAGCAGTGGCCCCTGGGCTGGTCTTCTAGGCCTCACCACAAAGTCAGAGAAACCAGGAGGCGGAGGGTGAAACGGCCTGCCCGCAGGGGACATAGCCACTCCTCCGTTGGGTGAATTGACAGGTGGACAGTTTGGAGCCCTGGGGTGTCATGTCAGACTTTGAAAGGCACAGGAGAGACTAGTTCTGATCCAGCCCCTTTATTTTGTGGTTAAAGAGCTCAGACACAAAGCAGTGAGGTCAGTTAGAGGCTGGGGGACCAGATGGTAAGCACTGGGTGGTCCAGGGATTGATGCCCATGGACACCCGGAGTGGTGAGGCAGGAGAGGGGCTGATGGGAAATGGGAGGAAACCATTAGCCCCCTGTGCCCTAATCCTTTCATGCCATCCTGACAGGCGCTTCGGCACAAAATGCACGGCCTGCCAGCAGGGCATCCCCCCGACCCAGGTGGTCCGCAAGGCGCAGGACTTCGTCTACCACCTGCACTGCTTCGCCTGCATCATCTGTAACCGGCAGCTGGCCACGGGGGATGAGTTCTACCTCATGGAGGATGGGCGGCTGGTGTGCAAGGAAGACTACGAGACGGCCAAGCAGAATGGTAGGTGGCACTGCCCTGCAGTCCCCCGCCAGGCATTTGTTCAGGCCGGGCCCACTGAGTCCCTCAGAGCCCTGCTCACACCTGCCTCCTGAGATCCGCCCCACATCTCAACAGGGAGTTAATTCTCAACATCCCCAGTCCTTTAGCGCGGCGGTTCTTAACCTGTGGGTCGTGACCATTGGAAAACACATATAGCATATCAGATATTTACATTATGATTACAGTTATGAAGTAGCAACGACAATAATTTTATGGTTGGGGTTCACCACAACATGAGGAACTGTATTAAAGGGTCGCGGCATTGGGAAGGTTGAGAACCACTGCTTTAGCGCTTGCTGGTTCATGGCAGCTTTAAGCAAGTATGGTTAGTGCACCGGTCGTCCACACTGGGCTCAGGAGCAGCCAGGGGCCGTGTGTCATTATCTGGGTGGCTCCTGCCTGGGGTGGGGCTGGGAGGGTGTTCCGCCTACAGTGGACACTTGGGCATACTCCTTGGTCTTGTATATTGGGGGGCATACTTACCTCAGCACCTGTTGACCTATCACTTTGGACTCCAGTCAGCTGTGCTCCATTTCCCCTCATGAGGTAAGGACTTAGGGGTGAGGACCCCTCATGTCTCCTGAAGCCCCAATGCAGGAGCCAAGTGCATACTGAGCCAGTGTCCACACTCAGCCACGGAACTCCCCCCCGCCCCCCACCTTCCCCAGCCTCCTCAGAGTCATTGTCCAGGGTCTGCAGCAGAAGCCCAGGCTGACATTGATGTCAGGCCCAGCATTTCACACCTGGAAAACCTGCCTTCACGTGGGCAGATGGGCAGCAGCTGCTCCTGCCCTCCAATGCCATGTTCTTGGGCAGCCCCGAGCCTTTCTAGGGCCTAGGCTGGGCTTGGACCCCCATTGCTCCGAGCTCCCCTCAGAAAGGCCAAGCCCAACACTCCCCTCCTGCAGCCCTCCTTGGGCTACACACACACACACACACACACACACACACACACACACACACACACACACACACACACACACACGGCTGTGTCCACAGGGGGCGTGCCCTCCACTGGCTCCAAATATGGCATTTGGCCAAACCCAACCTGGGCATCTCAGATGCACAAACTCACAAAACACCAAGGTTGTTTGCCTTTGACTAGGATTTCTATCAGCTCAGGGTATCACTGTGGAAAGCAGCTCTCGTTGACAGCTCTGGGCTTGATGGAGAAAAAATACCAACAACAGTGTCAGTATCTCCTTCTAGAGCTTTCCTGGGCCCCCACACGTCACAGAGATCCGATCACTACATGGGGAAATCAGTTTGAAATGAAGGGTTCGCGGTGGTGAGGAGGCAGAGGTAATCTCGGGGCTAGCCGGCTGGAGCCGAGCCTGGCTTTGGTGGAAGGTGGGAAGGGGTGCTGAGTCAGGGGCCGCCTGTCTCTCTCCTCCCACCACCCCCAGCTCGGCCTTTTGGGGTGTACAGGCCTTTAGTCTCTTTCTCTTTCTGGGGCCTCTGTAAGCACATTCTAGGCTCTTTGCTTTAATGGATTTATCTGCTCTGGTTCCTTAAAACTCACTTGATGCTGTTGCTTTAAAGTCAATTATGATGTCACAGAAGATTAGGGCATCTTGTCAGGGATAAACCATCAGAGCAGATGGACTGCGGGTCCCACGCTGCCGTTGGAGTGCTGATGCCCTTCAGCAGATACCGGGACTTGCACGGCCTCCCCTGGGGCCGGCTTGTTGTCAGAGGCCTTGTTTGGGCCCTGCGCACACCTGGCCTGGCATCCTCCGGTGGTGCAGGGAAGGGCTAACACTAAGAAGACCCATAGGACCATGGAGAGACATGTGATTTAGCCTCAGAACCTGGGGGCCTTACCGCTGGGTCACTCACAAGTCAGGGTCCCTTCTCAGCTCTCCAGGGGGGACAATAGCACCTGCCACATGGGGCTGTTTCCTGAGCTTAAATAGGAGAAAGCATGCAGAATGGGATGTTAAGTGAGGGTGAGACCAGCATGGAGGAGAAATGTGAACAGGGAGGTGCGATCCACTTAGGTTCTCAAGGAGCTACATAGTTCTGACGGGTTCCTCTGTCTCCGCCGGCAGTGAAGCTGGGGCCACGTCACTCCATCCTGTGAATTCGGGGTGATGCTGAGGGCAGCAGGGGACCTTTGTCTGCTCTGGGACATTTGGCTCTTTTTATGTTTTCATTCCTCCTTGCTAAGCTACACCCTCTTTCAGGCTTACAGTTCCCTCCCTTGTGCTACACAAAGGATCTGATATCAGCTGTTTGTACTTTAGTGTGAATGATTTTGTTCATTTGTTTTACCACCCTGGATATCTGCATTTTCAATATGATGAGGTTGTGTTTTGTGCCAGGGACAAGTGCTAAGAAACCCTGAATAATTCAAAACTAACCTATTTTAAGGCTAATTTTCCCATAGGAATTAATGTAAAAAGAGAGGGATGTATTCTGGGAGCACATAAATCCATAACCGGTGAGATGTATCTTTGCCTTAATGCTACTTTTTATTTTCTCAGCACTGTCTCTAATACCTCGCAGAATGCTCTCTCCTAAATTAACAGCCCAGGGTATCATGGTCTTGCTTGGCCTTCTTCATAGCCTTTTATCACATTTAACTTCCGTACCAAAGTTATTGATTTTTGGGTGCATTTTTCAGCATGAGCACGGCCACCACTACTTAATGAATACTTGGATGACATTATTACAGGATATAAAGAAGATTTTAAATTATAATAACAGTGAATGTTAAAATAACAGCATAATAGTCCCCATAATTGCAAGAAGAAGGTCCTGTGCAGGTAGACAGCAGTGCGGAAGCCATGCCCACCAGCCAGGATGACAGGGCGTATCCCAGGGGCACTGCCATCTGGTTGTGGTGAGAGCAATTTCTAATTCACTAGGGCAGCCTACTTTGACAGTAAGCAATTCTCAATGAATTAAAATTTTGTGGTGGTTTCACTATTTCAGATTTTATATGTAAAGTGTATAGGTATTTTAAAAGTGCACTATTTGATATCTGCTATCATGCTGGCATCTCTATAAAAACAGAATTAAGTAGAGTTTTGGAGGTTTTCTGTGTCTGCCACAGTGGCTCTGGAATCCTTCCACTCTGGGTTCAGGACTCCAGCCCATAATTTATGAACATTTGTAGATGACTGGTGAATGCATGGGCCACCCTTGCGAGGGGCCCTGGAGGGAGGGACAGCCCTGAACCCAGACTTTAGCTCCTTCACCTTCACAGCATTGGTCATACTCACAAGGAAGTCCACCAGAGTGTTGGGCATGACAGGAGATGCGTGGAATGGACTTCAAGTCACTTTGGAAAGCCTGCGGTGTAGGAGTGGGCCATGCCACTCTGCCTCCCCACTGTTCTGCCCATAGCAGGCGAGGTCACATGTGAGGAGAGGAGGTGGGCTGAACTCAACCAGTAAGGTTTTTATTGCAGATGACTCAGAGGCAGGAGCTAAGCGGCCCCGGACCACCATCACAGCCAAGCAGCTGGAGACCTTGAAGAATGCCTACAAGAACTCCCCCAAGCCTGCCCGGCACGTGAGGGAGCAGCTGTCCTCAGAGACGGGCCTGGACATGAGGGTCGTACAGGTGAGACACCAGCTACCTGGCCCAGTACTCATTTGCCGCCTTGGGATCCAGGGCCCAGTGACACTCCTGGGAGGCCCAGGGCCAGTCTGTGTCCTCTACATGGGAAGGCATGGGAGTGGTATACATACTGTGTCACTGATCCTTTTGGGGACTTGGGGCTCAGGGCCATGATCCTGGGGAATTTGCCCAATTGGAGATATCTCAGGCTCAGGCAGAGGGAGCCATGGGCACAGTGTACTCCTGGCCTTGAACTCCAGTCCCTGTCTCCAGCCACCTGGGGGCTGTGGGGTTGGGGTGGGCATCCTCCAAATGTGTGCCTTGTGCTTGTGTGGCAGGTTTGGTTTCAGAACAGAAGGGCCAAGGAGAAGCGCCTGAAGAAGGACGCAGGACGGCACCGCTGGGGACAGTTCTATAAGAGCGTCAAGAGGAGCCGGGGCGGCAGCAAGCAGGAGAAGGAGAGCTCTGCAGAGGACTGTGGGGTTAGTGACAGTGAGCTGAGCTTCCGAGGTGAGCAGGGCTGGAGGGGCGAGGCACAGTGATCCTTGACATTCAGAAGGGATTTTCTTGAGGCCTGGACAACTCCCTCCTGGACACAGACTCCCCGCTGCCCCTGGCAGTAATGGGTGGGGGAACATGGAGTGGCCCTGTAAGAAAACGAGAGAGCTCTGCTGCTGAGATGTGCAAGCTGGTTCCCTAGCACCGTGAGCCCCAAGGCCTCCCCTCCTGCTAACTGGGGCTCCCTCACCACCCCGTGCACCTGTGAACAGAGCCGGGTCTCAGTCTGTGCACTCAGCCTCTCTGCAGGGGCCCTGGCTCCCTCCCAGGATTCCTTAGTGACCCCTTTCTCCACACCTGATGGGGAGGACATGCTCTTCAGGCCCTGTGCCCTGGCAAATCACTACTGTGAGTGCATGTGAGATGGGGAGCAGCCTCACTTCTGAATCCCTTCCCCTCTGCGCACTTTATCCTGCTCCCGCCCCTGCACAAATGCTTTGGAGCATGCGCTAAGTTCAAATTGGTGCATCAGCAACATTGCAAATGACTGTGTTTTGAGTCCTTACGTTGTTTGCAAATAGCCGTAACTATTCTCCTAGCCTGAGTCCTCAGAGCTGGGGTCAGAAATTGGGTTTCCAGTTGTGGCTCTGTCACATGGATCACTTCTTGAGCCTCAGTTTCCCCACCTATAAGTAGGGAATAACCACATCCTTGCCCATCGCACAGTGGTGTTGTGGGGAGTCAATGAACACAAATGACCCTGGATGTGTTTGGGGAAAGCCCAGCAGATGTTTACCCTTGGAAGGGACGATTATCCCCACGGGGAGCCTGTGGCTCCCTCAGAGGGCCCTGGTTCTCTGGGATGACAGGTATATGCAAAAGGCCAAACACTGGCCATTTTACGGTGAAGCTGAGCCTTCACCTCCCTGCCCCTTTAAAGAGCCTGGATAGGAACTGAAGCACAGGTCCAGGTGGGGAATAGAAAAGTCTATGGGGCAGAGGACAGAACAAGTTGCTCACCTGAGGGGACGGTAGCTCAGCCTAGAGGTCCTGGGGCCCTGGGATGGCTCAAGGGCCTCATGCTCACCTCCTAGCCCTCTTGGCAGGGTTAGGAAAGCCACTTCCTCTCATTTGAGCTGCTGGAATCCACGTTAGGAACATACAGGATTGCCAGGTCTCATTTTGTAGCTCCTTTCTTTTGGGTGCAGGTGGGCTCCCAGGGTGACATATCATTGCTCTCTCTGGGTAATTATGTATTTCTTAAGATTAAAACGGCCACCTCTGTTGGAGAGGTAACTTCTTCCAGGTGGCAAAGATCCTGTTAGATCCCCTTAGTGAAATTCTCTAAGAAACAAGGTCCATTTGTCTTAATCAAGTCAACACTGTCCCCAGTGAAGACTGTATTAGACAAACCAAGTCATTTGCTATTGAATCGCTCCCAAGTAGACCAGAAGAACAGTGTACACATGTCTAAGAGTGGTCCTCAGCTACCCTTACCATATGGGCCTGCTTGTTTCCCAACCAGGCAATCTAGCACATTACTTAGCCTGAAAGCTTTCAGATTAAATCTCGTCAGCACGGAGTTTCCACCGTGATGTGAGGCATTCATAGTCCTCAGTGTAGCCAGGGTATCTTAGTTCATGAGTGACATGGGACCAACACACTCACCAAACACTGTCCAGACTTTTGGGTCCTAGGAATTTAGTCTTTGCAGGTGTTTCTTCTATTTGCCCCCCTTGATGTGGGTCAGTCTCGGGCTGACGTGGTGTTTGATCCCTGCTTGGCAGCTGTCATCCTCGAGCTTCTTTCCTGGTCATGTGTATTCCTACCTAGGGTGTAAAGAACAGGAACACTGGAATCCTGTTGGCTGACAATAAATCTCCGTTCTTTTGTCCACAGAGGATCAAATTCTCTCAGAACTTGGCCACACCAATAGGATTTATGGCAACGTGGGGGACGTTACAGGCGGACAGTTAATGAATGGGAGCTTCTCCATGGACGGGACAGGACAATCCTATCAGGACTTGAGGGATGGGAGCCCCTATGGAATCCCCCAGTCTCCATCCTCCATATCGTCCCTGCCGTCCCACGCTCCTCTGCTCAATGGGCTGGATTACACAGTGGACAGTAATCTGGGCATCATTGCACATGCAGGGCAGGGAGTGAGCCAGACGCTGAGAGCCATGGCTGGGGGACCCACCTCTGACATCTCCACAGGAAGCAGTGTAGGCTATCCCGACTTTCCAACTAGCCCAGCCTCTTGGCTCGATGAAATGGATCATCCTCCGTTTTAAACATCTGTCCTCCCCACCCTACCTGTCCTTCTGGCTTGAGAGAATATCTTCAAGGATCAAAAGAGACTTACCTTTTTAGGATCAAATGCGCACCAATGTGAATTTCCATTATTTTCAATGGAAGTCCTCTGCTGATCCCTAGGAGGTCACCGCACTAGTGTGCTGTTCTCCTGGGGAAATGGTGGGGGAGCAGCCTCCTCTCAGAACAGCACAGGGCGCAGAGCCTAGAGCGCTAGGGTGCTGGCTTATGCTCCCTCCCCCACCCTGCTTACAGGCTTTGGCTGCTCAGTGCTTGGCAGCAGGAGGTGACTGTGAGGCCACCCTGGCCTTAGGGAACTCTGCTCCAACTGGTATGTCTCATGAGATGCTTCCCACACCAGTGCTCTCACCAGAACTGAGATTCTGGTGACGTCACAGCCCTTAAATATAAGAAAAGTGATTTCTGAACTACCTTTATCAAACCCTAATTTCCAAAATAAAAAAGGTCACTTACTAAAGGTCAGTAGAAACTTTGATGGCCACAGTTTGATATAGAGACATGCCCTTCCTTTCTCTTCTGCTGTGAAGAATGACCTCTTCCCTCTCCAGAGAATGTCAGTTTGGGTCTGTGAGCAGCCCATCAGCATCACTGAATCCATCCCTGATGGCAAGAAGTGGTTTTCGTTGCAGGTGACTCTGAGGCTGGAGCTGAGTGGCCCTGGACCATCACAGCGACTGCCCGACGAGTCCCCTTGGAGCACAATGTGCCTTTTTAATTTGCTCATATCACTTATTCCACTAGACAGGCTGTGGCTTACACAACGATCAAAGCTAAAATATGGAGAGACCAGAAAGACAATCAGTGAAAACATTTGTAGACCCATTTGGATTCCAAGCGTGCTGTCCGTTTAGCCAAATCAGCAGATGCCAGTCTCCCAGAGTCCCTGCTCCTGAAGGGGAAATGATACTGTGAGTTTGTTTTGAGGTAGTTGGTTTAGATGAGTTTGCAAGTCCATACCCACCTGCAGCCAACCCTCCCTAGCCCCCTAAAAAGGAGAGCTTTCTCTGCTGTGCTAGCCGACTCAGTTGGAGGACTGTTTTGGCCTCTTCCAAGTACTAGCAATGCTTTTTGGCTGGGAGCAATCATTTAGGGAGCAGCCCTAAAGTTGTCAGAGTTCCAAGTGGTCCTTGGGCTGCATCTCCCTGGGTTGCTGGCTGGCCTCACACCAGGCCCTGTGGTGCTCCAGCCCTGCACTTGCTCAGAAAGGGGAGCTCTCCAGCCAGTGGCAGTGCAGACTCAGCTTATGGGTTTCAATAGCATATCACCAAGCCTGAGGCAAGGGCAAGGCCAACCCCTGCTTTGTGAGCTGCCAGCCCTGTGACAGGCCGCACTTCGGGGGGACATACCATGGTGAAGGTGCCGTGGCTCCTACTTAATGCACCACCCTTCGACCTTGCCGGAGGTTCTCCATGTGCACACTGGAAATTAGCCAGGGGAATTTATGCGTCCCCTGGGAAATGGTGGTTTACTTCTCTGGTCTCCTGTTTTCTTAAGATCAGCAGAGTAGGGAAGGGTAAGAAAGGCATTACCTTTTTCACGTGAAGTGATGGGGCCCAAGACCCTAACCACCCTTTCATGCCTGTCACGGTTTGAAGGTCGCAAAGATTTAAGAGTGTGCTAGGTAGACTCAAGGAAGAAATAAACCTTCCTCCTTGGCTCTTGCATCTTCTGCAAATGCCTTCTGAGGACTAAACTATGGGCAGTTAAGCTTCTTCAAACTGTATAGTCAGTAAATTCCTGGGGTCAGCCTTCAGGCCACCTTTCCCTGACCAGTTCTGTAGTGGACCCTTATTTTCCGACAGGCTGCAATTGTCGTGATTTTTGCTTGGGGAGTCCTGCAGATGCAGGATTTCTTCTTGAGGCTCCAGGATTAGGGATGCCAGAGGGTGAAGCCCAGACAATTCCCAATACAGTGAACAGTGGGGATGGCAATAATGACTCACAAGAAAGGCACATGCCGCAGTCTTCTGGGAGGACAGGTTCTTGAACATACTGTTCTCAGCAGGCAGCTCTCAGTGCACAGGAAGACTGTGTTGGGCAATGAACCAGTTAAAGACTGTCCCACCCAGACCACTGTGCAGCTCGGTTACTTGGCGTTGGAGCTCTTGGGATCTCAAGGTACTGCCTGCTTTTGGTGATTACCAGGGGCAGCAGACTCAAGGAACATGGCCCTCTGGGTAGCACTGTTTCTTTAAGATCAGTTGAGCAGTTTTTGTTTTGTATGCAAGTTAAGCTCATGCCTTATTCAATGGTTGGAGAACATGCTAATAACAGTCTTCTTCCATCGTGCTAGTAACAGTCTCCTGAGAACTCAGTGAGCGGGGCAGCTGGTGTTGGTGGGGCTGGCTAGCTATACTGGCCACAAAGCTGGGAGAGCTGAGTTCCCCAGAGCCTCCTCCCAGAGAGCAGCAAACGCTGGTGCTCCGTGTAGAAGCACAGCCAGGCCAGGCCTCAGATTCTAAGTGGCTCTCCTTGCAAGTGCAGTTAGCATTCTAGAGGACTGGTGCCACCAGTGAGCCACTGCGTGCCAAGACTGTTCCTTGGCTCTTCTGTGGCTGGAGATGGTGAGCACACAACGTACCTTGAGAGCCTCCTCCATTGCTCAGCGGTCTGTGACTGAGGTATAAGGTGCCTCCTGGGAGCTGCTTTCTCCTTGCTAAAGTGACACGGACACATTTGAAAAATGAAACAAGACCTTCTAGAGAATTTACATCATTTGAATCTGTCTGTGGCTCTAAGAGAGCAATTACAAGTAGCAACATTCATCTGAGCACCTGGCTGATAGACCATGGGACAGGAGGTTTTTGAATTCAGGAGCAAAATAATAATTAAAAACCCAGCAACACCTAAGCTTCCAGTAGTAGCTGGTATAAGCAAAAATGGGACACACGGGGCTATGGGAGAATCTCTATTTTTAAAGAGTAATAAAACCACAGAAGAAATCCCCAATGCAAAGCTAAGCCAGCCCACCTGTTAAATCACATTATTGGGAAGACTGGTCCTGGCCCTTTCAGGGACTTGCTGTGCCACTTGAGGCAAACTCCTTTCTGTCTCTGTGCTTTCTTTTTCTCGCCTCAGCTAATAGTTAAGAATATAATAGAAAGTACAAATCAACCACCATATTGATAATATTATTCCTGCAAATTAATACAGTGAAATGTCAGGGAAAAAGGACAAAATTAAGACATAAGAAAAGCATTTAGCCCTAGCCAGTTTGGCTCAGTGGATAGAGTGCTGACATGTGGCCTGAAGGGTCAGGGTTTGATTCCGGTCAAGGGCACGTACCTTGGTTGCAGGCTTGGTCGCATGCAGGATGTCTCTCTCTCACATTGATGTTTCTCTTTGTCTCTCCCCCTCCTTTCCACTGTCTAAAAATCAATGGAAAAAATATTCTTGGGTGAGGATTAACAACAAAAAACAACAACAAAAAGAAAAGCATTTAGCTATGTTTTTAAGTGTTTTGTTTTTTTTTTGCCAATGTAAAACATGAAATCTAATAAGATAATTGAGGGCCATTCAATCTTCATAATTAAGTTCACTTTGCAAGAAGTAATCTGTAGATATGAAAGATACGACCACCTCTTGAGGCTCAAGCTGATTATTTTGAAACAACTGCCTCCTTGCTGGAGTGGGTTGAAGGCTTCAGCTGAGCAAAAGCTGTTATGGACGACCGTGCGTCCAGCATCCACTCTCCCTTCCAACCTCTCCCACATGCCACTACTGACAACTTGGTTCTAACTGTGGAAATGATGACCATACCTCTTCAGCCAGCAGGGTCTGGAAGGACTGAGGAGGCTCATTTTTAAACATTGCACTTTAAAAATTGGAACCCGTGAGATGAAGACAAATTCAATTAAGCGGAAATGAGTTCTGTTTTATTGCCTGCTGCTGAAGGGCCCTGGGCACGCTGAAAGCGAAATAAAAAGCACATCACTGGCTCTCTCTTTCTTGGATTGGTCAATTGGCCCTTTTTGCAGTAGTTGCTCCAACTGTCTCCCACAGTGACAGGAGCCAAAAAGAGAGAGCTCAGCAAAGTCATCCCACCCACACTCTGCTTGGTAGGCCCACGAAAGCACAGTTTCATGCTGCTAGCTCTGGGAGGAGACAGCTACAGGTCTGGAGGTGTGCCAAGCGTTCCTTTGCTTAGGGAGGCAGAACTCAGGTGGACAGAGAAGGATACCCTCACTCTCACTGCTGCCCACCTGGAGACAAAATCATTTTTACTCCCTCACTCGAGGACTGCGTGCAGCCAACTGGGCAGGTTCGGGGCTGCAGGATCCTAGATGCTGCTCTGAACTTGCATTCAGACCTCAAAGCACCTGCTCCCCTAAGCTCTGGATTGTTGCCCTCACCCTTCCCAGTGTACATTTTGTACAGTGAAAAGAAATGAAGTCTCATTTGCTGGAAAAAAAAGGAAAAAAGACAAAAAAAGACCCACCCATCCTTATTTATTGCCATGTGACTTTGAAACAGAAGCTGGTGCGTTTGTTTGTATATGCCTCCTGTGTGTTGGCATGAGATGTGTATGGTAAAACTATGTTAAATAAATATGGATGTTCTTTAGAAGGTGGTGTGTCTTGGTTTTCATTTAGTTTTCTCTCTTGACCTAAATCAAATGCAAAGCTGTGCTGACATGGGCCCCTTTTATCACCAGAAGAAAACCCACAGTACAACTCCGAATGCCAGAACTACTTACATCCATAAATAGCAGAACTGCTCAGTGAAGGGGTGGTTAGAGTTCTCCGATTTCTCTTACAGCAATGTTCTAGGGCCCAATCCTCTGCTCCTAGACTTAGGGAATGGGCAGAGAAACCTGTTGACTACATTCTTTTTAGTTAGTTTGTCCTTCACACTTTACACATTTTCTTCCTTGAGAAAGTATGTGCAAATGTCTACATTTGGGTGAGAGGTGGATAGAGGGTTAGAAACACCTCATCAGAGTCATCAGGGCTCTTAAACAAGCTTTTCTAGGAAAATCTTCATTCAGACTTTTTCTCCGCAGGAGGCTTTATTAGTGTGCCGGACCTGAAGTATAGTGAAGATGGAAAGAGCAACAGAGATTCTTTAATTAAAAAAAAAAAGAGTCATAGCCTTTCTTTAGAGCTGGGGTCCCAAGTAGGAAAAACTAGAGAATGCCTTTTCCATTGGTGATTAGTAGTTTTGTTTGGTTGAAGAGAAGATCCAAGCAGAGGTGTATTGTCCAATATGGTAGTTACTAATCACACACGGCTATTTACATTTAAACTGCTTAGTATAAAGTGAAAAGAAGTTCATTTCAGTCCCTCACACTAGCCATATTTCCAGCGCTCAAGAGCTATGTGTGGCTATGGTATTTGGACACAAATATAAAACATTTCTATCACTGCAGAAAGTTCTACTGGTTAGTGCTGATGGCATCTGGCTCAGCAGCAACAGAGAAAACTCATTCATCACCTCTTTAGTTACTAGTTAACCTGGAGCACTTGGGGACGTATTCTGAGAGTCCTCAGACAGTGGTAGTGACAACTGTCACATCCTGTGTGGCTTGTTTAGGTACAAAGCATGAGGCTGGGTCTTGGGATCAGTTCTCAGTCTGTATAAAGTGAAAAGAAGTTCATTTCAGTCCCTCACACTAGCCATATTTCCAGCGCTCAAGAGCTATGTGTGGCTATGGTATTTGGACACAAATATAAAACATTTCTATCACTGCAGAAAGTTCTACTGGTTAGTGCTGATGGCATCTGGCTCAGCAGCAACAGAGAAAACTCATTCATCACCTCTTTAGTTACTAGTTAACCTGGAGCACTTGGGGACGTATTCTGAGAGTCCTCAGACAGTGGTAGTGACAACTGTCACATCCTGTGTGGCTTGTTTAGGTACAAAGCATGAGGCTGGGCTCTGGGCATCAGTTCTCAGTCTAAGGACGTCACCAGGTTGTTGGGACTCAGTACCTAAGTTTTAGACTTACTTTGTGCCCCACAGTCAACCCAGTTAAACAGGAAAGGCAGTACGTTCTCAGGCAGGACCTCCACTGAGATTGTTGGAGGGCTTCAAGGTCTTTCGTGGAGACCCAAATCTCTGCTCTGGACCCGGGCCGAGTCATCTCCTGTGGTAAATACTTTACAAGGCTGAGAAAGGCAAAGGCCTTACTGGGTATGTGCCAAGGAAGGCTGAGGTTCAGAAGGACCTTACTAGGTGCGAGCGAGGGCGAAGACGAGAGCACCCAATGGGAGCGGGGAGTTTGGATAGAGCAATAAGGAGGTGCTGCACATGAGGACTTTTGTTTCGTCCCTCGCTTGGGTGGTTGTTAGGGAAATTTGCCAGGTGGCTATGAAGGCCTCTGTTGCTACTAAATGTGATTACTTATCTGGGTATTCCTGAGGAACTCATAATGGGGCTCGAGAGTTCTGCCAGTGTATGCAGTAGGCTATTGATTCTAACACTGTACACCATGTCTGTAGTCTATTCTCAAACCCTCGTCACAAGCTGTCTCTACTGAGTCTTTGTTTTCCAAACTCTGTCAGTCGCTTTGAGTGTATCAGGCTGACGATTCATTGGAGTGTTTCCACTTGGTGTTCTAGTGCACCCTGATCCCACCACACTAATCTAGTAGCAACGTTTTGGAATTACCAAGTAAGTTCTCAGCTCACAAAGGGAGGGAGGATCGGGTCCTTCTTTCTGGCTCGGTCACTGGAGACCAGCTCCTGAGCACTATTCTCTGACAGAGCCTTTTCAGAAGGACAGCTGCTTAACACATTGCGGACCAGTAGTCTTACTGCTAGCTTTACCCAGTGGCCAGGTAAGTTTCTATTGAACAAGTACAAAAAACGTTTTACACAAATGTTAAAGGCACGCTTTAGAATTAAATACCCATTGCATTTTGAAGTTATTCATTACATGTTATTACAAGCTAATATCTTTTTAAAGTACGATACTTTGTAAAAACACTGTGTACTATGAAGTGAGAATTCTCGTGATCCATCCGCAATGTGTTAAAGAAGAATAAAGGAAAGAAATCACCGGCCAGAAAGAATGAAATAAAACTCAAACTCAGGAGAGCTGAGGAAGGCACAGCAGTCAGTGTCTGCACTGCTTGCCCTGCCTGCTTTCTCCTTGGGGCCAGGATTCCCCTCAGCCAAAGTCAGAAAAGGAGGAAAAAAAGACCAAAGGTAAGTCAGTACGTAGTAAATTTTAACCAATTGTCAAACTAGAAGTAAAAATCGTAAAAGGTGATCCTCAACGTTTCTGAATGTATTTCCTTAGATGTGCTATTTGAGACATAGTTTAAAAATTGTCCTTTACAGTCTAAACAGAAAATGGTTGCATCCCTTTGCCATACCTCTTTAGACGGATGCTATTTCAGTTTGGTCATTTGGAAATAAATCCTTGCCTTCCCTCTGGTCCTCTGCTGGATGTGCAGTGAGCAGCGAGCAGTGGCGCTCGGTTGGGTGCTGGTGTGGGTCACGGCTGCCCCAGAGAAGCAAGCAATGGTTAGCCACTGCTGCTGAGGAAATACTGTGTTAGGAGGGAGAAAAAAACCCAATGTTTATAAAATGGGGCCAAATCACTAGAAAGAAGAAACTTACTACACCTTTATAAAAGGAGTAATAAAAAGAATCCATCCAAACTATTAAACAGAGGTCTTCAAGTCGTCTGCACCTGCCCTGGGAGAGTACATCACTCCCTTTTGGAGGGAGTGGGCTACTGACTATAACACTTCTTAATAAATTTTTCTTTCCTTTTCTTCTCTCCTTTTTGTCCAATGTGACTTCAGGATTTTCCTTTAGAACCCTTTCCTTCGGCCTCTCCCCCATTAAACACAGACATTGAATGTAGGCATGTTATTAACTGGGATGTTATTCTGTAATTAAATGGACAAGTCACAGGCTGTCCCCGGCAGTGCACTTGCTCCCCCAGAAGGGGCTCCTAGGGCAGAAATGCTGCCATGTGACTTACGCACACCTTGGGTTATTTAGTAACTACCGCATCGACCAGAACTTCCAGGAACGGCTATCGCTGAAGCTGGGGGAGAGGTTTTGTTCTGTTTTTTAAAGATTTATCTTCCTCTCACTTGCTTGCCAGTGATCTCCTGTTGCCTGGGAGGGGTTTGGGGATTTTGGAAAGGCTGGGAATTGCTTCCTGAAAGATAAAATACAGACCCCAAAGAGTAGTCTTGGCACACACACTTGGAGTTGGAAATAAAGCAGTTAAAAAAGGCAAAAAAAAAAAGGCCATTAAAATGGTAAATAGGTTTCAACAGATGGCTCCAGCACAGCAATGGAAAGTCCAGGCAAGGACTTTGGGGTTAAATCTCGTATTTTAGTCACCTGGGACAATTACTCCAGAAAAACAAACATCTGTCAAGTTGCCAGCTCCACTCCTCTAACGTGGAGCCCTTGACCACTGCCTGCTCATTGCCAGCGGATGGGTAGCCGCCCGCAGACAGCCACCTCGGGAATCGAGAGTTGCTTTTTCGACACCTGTCAACTGCAGGGCTTAAGCTCACTCAGGCTAGAGGAATATGAGAACCAAGAGCTATATTACTGATGGGCCTGGACTTTTATACTCAATATGTGTGCTGGCTCTATTATTTTTTTTTAGAATCATTTTAACATTTAATGCTTCTCAATTAAAGTGGTTTCCCTGAGTGGATGCCAAGCTTCGTTTAGAATGCGCATTAACCACTTTCCCCATCAGTAGTTAAAGGCACTGAGGGATTTAAACAGCAATCCACAGGTCTGTTCAGTCAAGGTTTGGCGGAATAAAGCAGATTATAAACAATAATATATGTCTTTCTCTTCTTTTTTTGGAAGGGTTCCAAACTCACAAACGGAGCTAAAGTGCTATAAACATATCCAGGCCTAAGCTTTGGGCTCTACAAATGTACTCTGTGAAAGCCACCGGCCCTGGTGGTGCCACTTTTTATCCCGTGTGTGTATGTGGGCACGTACTTTAAAAGAGTATTTTATTATACAAAGTGTCCATCAACTGAACTTACCTTCTAAGTATTAAAATGGAAACCGGCACTGCTACACAAGCGAGAGGAAAAATAAATCCTGACTGCAGGGTGGGTGATGAATTGGCTGTTGCAGCCCAGGGCAGCCCACTGAAAGTCATCCCTCTGTTCCTCAGGCCTCACTGCCCCCATGTTCAGCCTCGGCCTTCATAGTGTCAGGTTCAAATGGTCCTTTTCCCACATGTGAGAGAAACCCACCCTTAGTGCCCGGAGTTCCACCATGAGGCAAACGAGTTAATGGGGCCATCACTGAATAGTTCCACTGGGTTTTTAACCTCAGTGTTGTTCTATTGCAAACTCATGTTCATTACTTCTAAATGTATACACTGGCACGTACCTTGTGAACGCCCCGCTCTGGCTCCCAAGGCTGGAAGCTTCCTATTGCCACAGGAAGGAACAGCACCCTCGGAAATGACTCCAGCACACAGGTCCCAGAAGGAGAGTAAAAGATGTAAAATAATGACATTCATTTTATAACAATATACTAAAACACAGGAAAGAAAGTTTGAAGAATTTATATGTAAAAGTAAAAATAGTAAGGAATAAAATGTCACGAATGCCCAGTAACTATGGTGATCCATACAAGGTTCAAGCCACTACGTCCTGCTTTTCGAGGAGAAGCATGACAGGACTACTTTAAGGATAAGTGAATAAAGATGAGGTTAAATAGCTTTTCCTGTTCAGTCCTTTAATGCAATTAACGCATATGTAAAAAATTGATCACTCTCGGCACATAATAAACGTTAGGTGGTAAGTATAACAAGGGAGCTTTCCCCCATCAGTCTGATAATCATTATACTTTGGTCCAAAATCTCTCTGATGAAGGAACTGTGAATGGTTATTAAAATAATTAAAGCTGCTCAAGGTAAAGCCCCAGTAACGACTGTCATAATTTTTCAAATCACATGATTACAGAAGACTGCCTTGAAGGCTTTTTATGTTTTAAGGAGAAAATCCAATGTGCATATATAAAATCCATAAGAGGCTTAACAATGCACCTTTGAGTGTGGTTGCTTTTGTTTGCACTTTAGCTTATCCTGAAACATGGTGTAAAACTTTTGAACTTGGTATCACTAGGCTTGGTAGATCATTTCAATTCTGTGTAAAAGTCTATATAAAGATGGGCATTTTCCTATCAGTTCTGAGTTTTTCTTTGCCATTGTAAAATAGAGAAAATACCAATTATTTCTGCTTTTATAATGATTGTGAGGTTCAATTAACATGTTTGCCTATAAAGTCCTGTATAAAAGTAAGGTGTATTTAAAAATGGAACTCCCACTGAAACCGGTTTGGCTCAGTGGATAGAGCGTCGGCCTGCGGACTGAAAGGTCCCAGGTTCGATTCCAGTCAAGGGCATATACCTGGGTTGCGGGCACATCCCCAGTAGGAGATGTGCAAGAGGCAGCTGATAGATGTTTCTCTCTCATCGATGTTCCTAACTATCTCTCTCCCTTTCTCTCTGTAAAAAATCAATAAAATATATATATTTAAAAAGAAAAAAGATGGCCTGCGGGGTCTCTGACCATCGGAGAAAGATAAATATCACATGATCTCACTCATATGTGGGATATACTGATCAACATTATTTGATGAACAAGAATAGATCCAGAGACAAATGATGAGGAGGGGAGGGTTAGAGAGCAACCAAAGGACTTGTATGCATGCATATTAGCATAACCAATGGACACGAACACAGGGGCAGTGGGGGTCAATTGGAAAAAAAGGAGACATGTAAAACTTTAGACAAAAAACAATTACGGTGTAATAACTGTCATGTCATTGAAGTTCAGATGTATTGATTGTAAGGTACGTTAGCTTATGTATGAATCACTAAGAAAAAACGCTGCCAATTCAACTTTGACATGCCATTGTTTGTAAAAGAACCAATTTTGGATACGTTAAAATACAAAAAAAGAGAATTGATCAGATATAGTATTATAAATTCTATTAAAGCATTTGACCCAAAACACCATAGGAATTGGAATTTGAAATTCACTTATAAATATTTAAATGCAATATTTTCATTACTAAATTGTGGCTGGTAGGTTACATGTTTATTCTGTGATAAACATTTATTTATAAAGGGATAAAAGCCTTCATGTTTCAACTGATAAACATTAAATAAACATTTAAAAGTCTTCATGTTCAACTGAAGCATGTATTAGCCTGGGCACTAATCCCTCCTGCAATCCAAACTCAGCTTTGCTATAGTCACACGCCTTGTTCATTAATCCTCAGAGATGCCATGTACACGGAATAATAACCCATAGCCAAGTAGTTAAACCTGGCAGGAAGCTAAGAAATACCTATTTAATAGAAAGGTTCACTGGATTATAGCAACCTTTTAGCTGGAAAATGCTGAAACATTAAAAAAAGATATAATAGATATGCTTCTAGATATTATACTTTGGTTGTTACCCTTCTACCTGACAAGCATAAGAGATAACAATACGTGGCCAGTTGGCTGACTTCTTACATCTTTATTAGAGACACAGTTAAAGTAGGTTTAAAAGATTTAGTGAGTTTTTGATTAGCAATTTATGAAATTCTATGAGGCTTTTCAAGATATCTCATGCAATGCCTTGAAATAACATGAGTAATTGTAAATGTACACGATAATGAGAGGAGGGAATGACAGTACCTGCTGTTTAGTAAACTCTCAAGACGTATTGGTGGCAGAGCTTGAACACTTCACAGGAGTTTTGTGCTCTAATAGAAAGGACGGCAATTCAGCAGACTTGGTTCTAATTGTGGCTCTACTGCTATTCTCTAACCTTGGGCAACTGAAGTAACTGTTTATGTCTCAGGTTCATCCTTGTTTAAGTGGCCTTAATAGCAGCTGCACTACCTAATTTATAAGGCTACTGTGGAGGGGCGGTTTAAGCATCTTGAAAAGCCGCAAAAGCTAAACATATAAACAAGCATCATTAGTGAGTGACACAGAATTAACAGGTGGGCTCATTTCTGCCCTGTAGCAGAATGAGAAGTCAAGGGCCAACTTTTTGGCCAGTTCTCTTTAGAAATTTCCCAGTGTGGTAGTCAGTGATAAAACTATAGTCTATATTGTTAGAAATCTTGATCAATTGTTTTAAAAAAGCACATCTCCCATTCTTTCAAATAGGCATGACAACACCTCAGATATTATCTAGTAAAAGCACTTAAAACCATGGAAATTGGGCCAGTCAACACAAGAATTCTCATTTTTGAAATACTCTTAACAAGGAGCCAGGAAAAAGGATTCTAGGTGGGACCCACAGACCCCTGTGAACTATACTTCAAGGCCATTGTAATCAAAACAGTCTGCTATGGGCATAAGAACAGGCATATAGATCAATGGGACACAACAGAGAGCTCAGAAATCAACCCATGCGTCTATGGTCAATTAATATTTAACAAAGGAGGCAAGAGACTACAATGGAGTAAAGATAGTCTCTTCAATAAAAGGTGCTGGGAAAACTGGACAGGCACATGCAAAAAAATGAAACCAGACCACCAACTTACACTACACAAGACTGAATTCAAAATGGACAAAAGACTTATAAATATATGTTGCAAAAACATAAAAATTTTAGAAGAAAACATAGGCAGTAAAACAGACATCTCTTGTAGCAACATTTTTACCGATATGTCTCTGAGGGCAAGAGAAACTCTGAAACATATACAAATGCAACGACATCAAGTTAAAAAGCTTCTGCGCAGCAAAAATAAAATCAACAAAATGAAAAGAGAACTCACTGAATGGGAGAACATATTTGCCACTGATATATATGATAAGGGGTTAATTTCCAAAATATATAAACATACAATTCAACACCAGGAATACAAACAATCCAATTAAAAAATGGGCGAAGGACCTGAATAGATGCTTCTCAATACAGGACATACAAATGGTCAACAGACATGCAAAAATGCTCAAGGTCACTAATTATCAGAGAGATGCAAATAAAAACTAGACCTAACATCTGCCAGAATGACTACTATCAATAAATCAATAAACAACAAATGCTGGTGAGAATGTGGAGAAAGAGAACTCTTGTGCACTGCTGGTGGGAATGCAGTCTAGTGCAGCCACTGGGGAAAACAGTATAAAGTTTCCTCAAAAAATTAAAAACGGAACTGCCTTTGACCCAGTGACCCCATTTCTGAGAATATACCCTAAGAATTCTGAAATACCAATCAGAATATATGTAACCCTATGTTTACAGCAGCATTTTTTATAATAGCTAAGACCTGGAAATAGCCCAAGTGCCCATCAGCAGATGAGAGAATAAAAAAGCTGTGGTACATTTACACAATGGAATACTATATGGCTGTAAAAAATAAGGAAGTCTTACCGTTTGTGATAGCATGGATGAACTTGGAGAGTATTATGCTAAGTGAAATAAGCCAGTTAGAAAAAGACAGATACCATATAATCTCACTAATACGTGGAATATAATGAACAAAATAAAATGAACAAAATGGAACCAGACGCATGAATACATGGAACAGACTGGCGAGTGCCCAAGGGGAGGGGAGTGGGTATGACTGGATAAAGAAGGTGAAAGAAATAGCTAAACAACATATATGCATACCCCATGGATACAAGTAGGTGGGGAAAGGAGGAGGTGGACAAAAGTGAGGGGAAATGGGGACTCCTGAAATTATGTCAACACTAAAATTTGTTTTAATAAAAAAAACACACTAAAATAAAAGCTGCATACATCTTGGTTGCATTTGCTGTAACTAGTGCATAATGTCTCTTAAAACACATTCAATTAATATGGAACATGAGAGTATTTAGATAAACAGTAGGTTGCAATGTAGCTGGATTGTGGGAAAAGCACAGATAATGAAGAGAAAGCTTTACTAGAATGATAGTACCATTTCAGCACGTACTAACATGCATATTTCTTCTACAGATAATTAAAAACTGAATAGCCTTGGGAATGGCTTGGCTTACATCTCAGAAAATAAGTTAGTTTAGAAAAAAAGTGAGCAGCATTAATAATGTCCCATTTCTGAAGGGGCTTGTTTCAGGACAGGTTAGCCTAAGCTACTGGAAATCCTGTCCATTGTCGAGGGCTCCACTAAGCACGCTTATTGCTTGTTATCTAAATAACAACATATTAGAAACATTATTTTTAGCCCTGACTGTTATGGCTCGGTGGATGAAGCGTCGGCCTGCGGACTGAAGGGTCCCAGGTTCAATTCCAGTCAAGGGCATGTACCTTGGTTGCAGGCACATCTCCGGTGGCGGGGTGTGTGTGTGTGTGTGTGTGTGTGTGTGTGCAGGAGGCAGCTGATCGATGTTTCTAACTCTCTATCCCTCTCACTTCCTCTCTCTAAAAAATCAATAAAATATATTAAAAAAAAGAAACATTATTTTTAAATGGTCATCTTTGCACCTCAACCTGTTTCTTACTTCATTTCTTTTCATATTACAACTGTCTACTTTCCTTACATAATAAGAAATGTCAAAGAATTCCCCAGATGGAGTTCTTTAGGCTTAAAGGGGAAAATGTAGGAGCCAGTTTCAACAGTGTCATACTTATCTATCCTTTACATTAAAACTGTGGCATACTTGTATTTTTAACAAAAAGCAGATGCTCTCCTGGCACCTTGAAATAACTTTAATCACACTAAGTACTGAGGCAGTATGGCTATTTCACATTCCCAAACAGGCCTAACAGTTCAGACCTGAGCCCATATGCAGAGGCTGCTGCCATATGTGACAGGGACAGTATAGTCAATTAAGACGGCCCTAGGGAATTGCTCCCTATTATGTGAAGGTGAGTTGAAGATATCCTGATCTAACCAGTGAATTCTCCAGAACCTGTGTCTCAATCTTAGAGTGAGGTCACTAAATCTTATTCTGGTACTTCCTGTGACTTCTATATCCCAGGAAATGCTGCCCTTCTGCCTTTTCTTTTTCTTAACACCCCTTTTCTTTCTTATCTTCCCAATTCAGTCTGCCAAGAGGCTAGACATTTTAGCTCCCTATTCAGACCCGCTGTACAAAATGCCACACGGTTGTGTGATCCCCACCACACTGGGATTTCATGCAAGTTTCCCTCACTGTCAGTCACATTTTGTTTCTGTATGTTTCTTAAAAGAGCAGTCATGTTTAATATTGTGAACTATGATGCGACTCCTCTCCCTACCCTCAAGAACAGTGATAAATTTCAGAGCACGCTCAGCAGAACTGGACTGCATTATGCACAGTACACGTTCATCGCCAAAACTGTACTCGCCGGAATGTATGCAAGCAGAATGAATTGCTGAGACTTCAAAATCCCCGTTCCTCAGAACTGATTTTATTAGCCAACGTACACCAAAGATAGGTGGTAAAAGAAGTATGGTTTTCTTGCATCACTGAAGCCCTATGCTGTTAGACTGTAGCTTTCCAGTCTCTGCTTAGGCCTTGCCAGCCGTGTGCTGCTGCAACACCAGAGACACAGCTTTGCAACCTGTCACCTCCTCCGGCAGGCAGCCATCCTGGTCTCGCAGAGTGGGGTCCGCGCCGGACTGGAGCAGCAGCTCCACGATGTCCAGAAACTCACAAGCAGCAGCTGACAGGGAAAGTGACAGACATGAAAACAAGGTTACTCAGAGACAGAGACCAGACTTCAGCATGGGGGTCCCGTGCTGGGCTGTGAGGAATCCAGACGACGAGAACCCTTACAGTGGCTGTAGGGGATCTGGCCTCAGAAGCAGAACTGTGCCGGTACAGTGAACTTGTGAATGTTAGGAAAATCAAATTTACTTTTTTGGTTACCCAAAAGCAAACAAAGAAATACACTTTAAATTTTATTATGATAAAAAAAATCTTTTAATTGATTTTTTATGAGAGAGAGTAAGGGAGAAGGGAGACAGACAGATAGATGAGAGAAACTGATCAGCTGCCTCTTGCATGCCCCCTACTGGGGACTGAGCTCGCAAACCCAGGAAAGCTGAGAACTGGCTGCTGTCTCACAGAAACAACAGAGGGTCAAACGCAGAGAGGCTGGGTTTCAATCGCACTGGACAGGGTGCCTGGAAAGCCACACTAAGAAGTTTGGGGTTAATAAGCTGGGGAGTGGCATAATTTGGCTTCTGTATTAGGATGATCATTCTGTAAAGAGCGACCTGAAAGTCTAGAAATTTGTGGCAGCAGACCTATTAGGAGATTGTGGTAGTTCTTTTAAGGGGCTTAACATTAGCCAGTGTTAGCAGAAATATAAGAAGGGACTGAAAAAGAGAGCCAATGAAAGTCAAGGAGAAGGACATAGCAAAGTAGTTAAAAAATGTCACTGTACACTAAATTTAATAATTAACGAAGCTGGTATGTTTATAGACCCTTAAACATTTAATTATTTATATTTCGTAATTTTCTTTTTTTGTGGGACAAAAAACATTTTATTTCTAATGTTTCTAGGTTTTTGAAATGCTCATAGGCTCAAGGCCTATGATTATAATGTTTACTGAATAAAATGGCCCGAATATTTCTACATTTGATATGAAACCCAGACACAATAAATAAAATAAATGTTAAATTTGAATGCATGGAAACCTAAAATTGATAAATTTGAACACATAAAAATTTAAAACAGCTATACCATACACACAAAAACACTATACATTTACATAAACTGGGGAGGGACCGTGGGAGACACGCTCCAGGAAGTGTTTGGCCCGTCTTGCCCAGTTCCAATCCGCCGGACCCTAGCAGCAAGCTAACCTACCAGTCCGAGCATCTGCCCCCTGGTGATCAGTGCATGTCATAACGACTGGTCAAATGAATGGTTGGACATGTAGTATATAAGGCTTTTATGATATAGGATCACAATTTATGTATATAAAAGCCTAGGCAACTGTCCGAACGGCAGCTATGACGCACGATGACTTTCAGGGGGCAGATGCTCAAAGGAGGAGCTGCCAAGCTGTGGTAACTTGGCAGCTGCAGTTCTTGGGTGATGGACCTGGAGCCAGATTCCAGGGTATGTCGCCTGAGAACCACCCTCTTGAAATCTGGGACCCCTCTGGAGATGTCGGAGAGCTGGTTTCAGCTCAATCCCCGCAGGCCAGGCCGAGGGACCCCACCTGTGCACGAATCCGTGCACTGGGCCTCTAGTTTTATTATAATTTACTACGGGCCCAGTATACAAATTTGTGCACCTTGAAAGGAACTGTGGGCTGCGAGGCTGCGGTGGGCACATCCTCCATGCTCCCACCCGGCCCCTCCTGCCGCGGCCCCCAGTCCCATCTGCCGGCAGCCCCACTCCCATCGCCACTGCTCCCATGCACTGACAGTGCTGGCCCTGCTCGAACCTGCTGACAGCGCAGAGCAATTGGGGCCGGCACCAGCGGCAGATGTGAGTGGGGCTGGAGGCTTCAGCAGGTGCGAGGGGTGGCTGCTGCCCCAATTGTCCTCAGGAGCAGAGGGAGGCTGGCAGCCTCACTCGCACCCGCTGATGGCGCTGAGCACTGGCAGCGGGTGTGAGTGGTGGCTCTGGCACCGGCTGCGAGTGGGGCCGGTACTGGCAGCAGGTTTGAGCGCCGGGCGGGACCACGGGGCAGGGGAGTATCAGTAACCACCAGAGGCTTTCCCTGATGACTGGCACCCTGCCTTGGTCTGGTGCCCCTGCTCACCTGCTCCACCATCCCGCGGTGGCTGATGCCTGCCATGTTCTGTACTCTGCTGCCTGCTGCTGATGCCCACCATGGTCCATGTACACACCCTGGTAGTCAGAGCACATCATAGCAACCAGTTGTTCGGTTGTTCTGCTGTATGGTCTATTTGCATTTTAGGGTTATATATATATATGATTATCTACTATACTGTACACCTGACACTACTAAAAAATAATATTGAATTTATATAATTGATTTTTTTTAATTAAAAGGCATACAAGTAAACTCTGAGAAAAAATTCACATATTACCTCCCATATTACCCAGGCATTCACAACTTCTATGGTATTAATCAACTTGGAGGGTAAGTGTGTAAGGGCAGAACAAACAATTTTAAATATCAAAGAAAAATTAAAACCAAATAAGGCCCTTTCAAATACTAAACCTGCAGCAGCAATCCATTTTACTTGATGGAGCACTATGGAGTAACTAGAGGTAACTCATTTTAAGAAATCAAATTAAGTGAATTTTAAATGTCTCAGCATTATACAATGAAAAGTGTCTTAGGACACGCATGGGAAAATTTGCCCAAGGTCTGGCAGCAGCTTGTGACATTAGGTAAATCTCTTAAGCCCCCTCAGCTGCCACTTGCTAATCCATAAACTAAGTACAATATTCCTTGCTGTTGCCTACTTCACAGGAGTAAGGACCAAATAAAACAATGAATGCAAACATGCTTTGTAATCCATAAAAGACAATGTAAATATTGTGTTTCATTTATAAAAATATTGTTTGCTTTTTTTTTTAAATTGGAGGATCACTCAATTTATTATGCAGGAAATAATTATTTCTCGGCAGATAGGGAGGTTGTGGCCCCGCCCCCTGTCACACACAGAGCCACAGGGCGATCAGGGGGTTTGGGCACTGCCCCCTGTCAGGCTGCTTCAGGGGCCAGGAGGCCTCGCGGCTCCACTAATCCCGGTGCTGGGAGGCATATTACCCTTTTACTATATAGGGTGGAGGCCTGGTGCATGCGTGGGGCCGCTGGTTTGCCCTGAAGGGTGTCCTGGATCAGGGTGGGGGGTCCCCACTGGGGTGCCTGGCCAGTCTGGGTGAGGGGCTGAGGGCTGTTTTCAGGCTGGGGGTGACTGAAGCTCCCAACCGCTCCTTTTTTTCTTTTTCTTTCTTCTGGGCCAGCTTTAGCTTTGAGGCTTGGCGCCAGCTCTTAGGCCTCTGCGGCTGAAAGTAGGTTTCTGGCCTTTGCTTACAATGTTGCGAATCTGCTGGCTGAAGTCCAGTGGTATTTGTTACATAGTTTCTTAAACTGCAGGCTCAGAGGCCTGCAGCCGCAGGCGGGAACGTTGGAGTCCTCCTTTCCTGAAGCAAGCAAGCCTCATGTGAGTTTCAATGTGCCTGGCTGCCGGCTGCCCTCTTGGCTGACAGTTAATTTGCATATCTCGCTGATTAGCCAATGAAAAGGGTAGCGGTCGCACGCCAATTACCATGTTTCTCTTTTATTAGTGTAGATTATTCTTTTTGTATAATGCTGGGTTTGATTTGCTAACATTTTATTGAAGATTTTTGCATCTATATTCATGAGTGATACTGGCCTATAGTTTTCTTTTCCTAGGGTCTCTTTCTGGTCTTGGTATTAGGGTAATGTCAGCCTTGTAGAATGAGCTGGGCACTCTTCCCTCACCTTTTATTTTCTGGACAGTTTGTGTGTAGAATTGGTATTATTTCTTCCTTAAACATTTAGAATTCATCAATGAAGCAATCAGGTTCTGAAGATCTTGATGTGGGAAAGTGTCTGGCTACAAATCAATCCCTTTAATAAATGTAGGGCTATCTAGGGTACCTATTTTTTTTGAGGGAAATAGTTTATATCTTTTGGTAGTTTGGGTCTTTTCAGAAATTTGTCCATTTACATTATCTAATTTATTGGCATAAAATTGTTCATAATGTTCCCTTATTTGCTTCATAATATCTGTAGAATCTATGTTGATATTTTCCTTTCATTCCTCAAATTGGTATTTTCTTTTCAAGACCTTTCAGTTTTATTGAACTTTTTAAAGGTTTCATTGATTTTCTCATGGATTTTTTTTTGGTTTTCTATTTTAATGATTTCTGCTCTGATCTTTATTATTATAATAGAGGTGTACATGGGTGGGGTCCCTGGGCCTGGCCAGTGATCAGGGCTGATTGGGGCCATTTCACCCAGTCCCAATTAGGCCCTATGGGGGCTGGCCGGCCGGAACAGGACTGCAAGAGGGCTCCAGGTTGTGTCCGGCCCGTCTCCCCCAGTCCTGATCAGCCAGACCCCAGCAGCAAGCTAACCTACTGGTCGGAGCATCTGCCCCCTGGTGGTCAGTGTGTGTCATAGCGACTGGTCGAGAGGTCGACTGATTGGTCGGACACTTAGCATATTAGGCTTTTATATACATATAGAAGAATATAGAAGATTCCTATGCTTATCTTGGACTTAATTTGTTCTTTTTCTAATTTTTTTTAAAAGGTAGAATCTTAGATCATTGCTTTGAGACCTTTATTCTTTTCAGTAAAGTATTTAATTTCCGTCTAAACACTGCTTTTAGCTGCATTCCACACATTTTGATAGGATATTTTCATTTTCATTTAGTTCAAAATATTTTCTAATTTCCCTTGATATTTCTTCTTTGACCTATGAATTATTTAGAAGTGTATTTAAATTTTTTACAATGGAGATTTTCCAGATGTGTGTCTGTTATTAATTTCTAATTTAATTCTGAGGTGGTCATAGAGCAAACTTTGTACAATTTCTTTTACATTTGTTGAAATTTGTTGTATTGCCTAGAATATGGTCGATCTTGGCAAAGTATTCCATGTGTACTTGAAATAATGTTTATTCTATTTATTAGATGGAAAGGTCTATAGATATCAATTAAGTCAAGTTGATTGACAGTACTGTTCAAATCTTTCATATCCTCGCTGAATTATTATCTACTTGCTCTATCAATTACTGATTTATTGCTTGACAAAGGGTTGTTTTTTTCCCTTGCTTTTTTGTGTCTCATAATTTTTGATTGAATGCAGAACACTGTGTGTAGAAGGACAGTGGAGGCTGCAGTAAATAATACTATTTACCTCAAGAAATGATTCCTCTTCTTCTCTCATGCCATAAGTATGGGTGTTGATTAAATCTAGTCAGCAGTTGAACTGGATTTGAGGTTTGTGGGTCCAATAGATAACTTCAGTAGATCACCCATTTGAATTCCTCCAGGTGTGGGCTGCTGCTACCTTCGTGTGCAGTCCAGGGTGCCAGAGGGCTTTTTCAGTATTCTTGCTCCACCTTCAGCTTCCAGTAGTCTCTTCATGTCTACCACAAAGCGAGTCTCTCTTTCTACTCCAGCTCTAAAACTGCCATTGCTTATTATTCAGGATAAAGCTCATGGTGGGAGTGGGATGGAGTTCTTTGTCCTCTTGGCCTGGTCTCCGTCTCAGGCAGACCCTCAGGGGTGGTGATTTCTTAGTGTTCTTATACCCCCTCCCAGAAATGTCAAACCAACTCTGCCTTGTATGAGGGAGAACATGTCATGAGTAGGAGAGTTTCCTGCCTTGCCCCAGTGGTGAGAGATCTCTGCTTTGTGTTGGTGCAAGGTTCAGAGCCCAGGGGTTCCCTGTTCCTCCTTGGCAGCAGATTTTGCTTTTATTTCTCCTCCAAAAGCAGTGGATATCTGCCTGGGCCCAGGGACAGGAGGAGAGAAAAGTTTTCTGATTTACTGCCAATGGTTTAAGGATTTTGCTTCATAAGAAATAAGGGTCCAGGGAAGTGGCAGAGTTTCACGACTGTATGCCACAGAGGACGGCTCTCTCTGTTCTCAATTTCTCTTAAGAGCATCAGTTAATGATAAAGAGCACTGGAGTGAGGACTCTTCTTGGGTCTGAATTACTCTAAAATGTCATTTTAGCTCACTTGAAGAATTTGTTAATTTTAGCGGTTTTTTTCTTATCTGTTTTATGGTGGTTGCCTCTTCCTCAGTTGCTCCGTCAAAGTGAAATAGTCTGTGTGTCTTGTAGGGGCTTGTCACTCTTTGCTGGATCTTACATGCAATTCAGTTTTCTTTGCTGGATCTTACATGGAAGCAGAACTCTCTGGGAGTTTGGTTTTAAATGACTTAGTATGACATTTCTTCTTTTGCTCTCTGTTGGGACTCAAGTAAAATAATTTCTCTGGCTCCCTTAACTGCTCACTCCCCTAGTGGAGCTCAGGGCTTCCTGGCTATATGAGATGAAGTGGGCACAGAGTCAATAGCCCAAACCAGGTTGGGATGAGTTGTGAACTTGGGACAAACTTAGGCACCAAACTCTAATCCATAACAGCACAAGGTCTGAGATGGTTCTAAGTGAACAGAGGTAGAGGGCAGAAATTTTTCTGAACTAAAATCAGACCAATTGGGAACCCTATCTCTAGAGGCCTTCAGTGGGTTATGGTTTCTTAGACGGCCACTAAAACTATATATTTGATGACTGAATAAATAAGGAGGAGCAAAGCAGAGAAAGGCAAGAATTGCCTATTCTATACTTGGGGCAGGTATTGGTGGGTTGAGATCGTATTTTGGGATTTGGTGCAGATGGGGAAGAAGGTGAAGACTGGATATATTTACCAAGGCCGAGGATTCAACAGAAAGTGTTTAGAATTATAACATCCCATCGAGAATTTAAAATTATCTCCCAAAATAATATAATGAACATTATATACCATGAATCACTGTACACCAAATTAGATTCCAATGGAAGACAGTTTCTTACAAAATATAACAAAGTTAAGGACACATTACCTAATATTAAGTAGCTCTGAGAGGAGGATATTTCTCCTGCATAGAACTAGCTGCATGACATTTATATTTTGAGAAATAATCATTTAACCTTTTTGCTGTAGCTATCAGTCTCAACTTATTGTGAGAAACACTTGGTTAGGTTTTAAGATTGGAACTTTTAAAGCAGTATCAGAGGAATAAATTTCCCAGTGTATAAATCTGTAACACAGGATAATAACTAGCATGATCTGTCAGACCACTATTGGCTCAAATCTAACCCAACACTTGAGATACTAAGCATGAAGATCCAGGGTAAGTAGATGTGCACTCTGGCTGAAAACACTAAGCTGGCCATCTCAGACAAAGGGGCACTGATTTCATAGATGCTGTAAGAGTAAGGGAGAGATGATATAATCTGTGAGTACTAACCCAGGAGTGGAGCTTAAAATTTTAAGTTCCACAGCTGGAGCACTATAGCTAACGAGTTGAGAAAATGCTAACGAGGCTGTATAATAATCCCCTTAACCTAACAAATGCGAATACGATTTTAGTTCAAGTCTAACTATAAAGTGAGATTTAAGTTTGGAATTTAAGGCTTACAAAATAGTACTTGTGAGTAAGGGATATGGTATCCATAAAGAAAGGAGTTTGATTAACAAGTGCCAGGGGTTTATGCAAAGGCAGATTGACATGAGAGCATAAGGAATCAGGAAGCTGTAGTAGAGACAAAAAGGAAGTGAAGAGAAAGACTGATTTACAGGACAGGGAAACCACACAGGTGAATCATACCCAGTAAAAGGTGGGCACTGTGGCACCACTCTTTGGAGATTCACTGTTGATAGGCATAAACTATGTTTATGGTTAGCAGAGTCTCCTGGCACAGTAAGTGCCCAACGAATAGTTTTGCCTTTTTTTAAAAAAATAGGCATTGAAGCCCCAATTAGATGATGAGCTACTTGATTTCATGCTTTTTTATTCTCCTCCTCCATCTAGCACTGTGCTGGGAACCTAGTGTTTGCTTAAAATTCATTAGTTAATTGATTTCTCTGTCTTTGGCATCTTCAGTGAAGCACTATTCATGAGTCAGAGTCTTCTTTTAAAGACATGTGAGCTGCCCACCCCCTCAAAATGGACAAAAGCAAAGAAGATGAGAGAGGGGTGAGAAGGAAAGGGGGTTAACATTTTACCCAATTAATGAGGGGATATATTGGTGCCCACAATGTGCTGGGAAATACAAAACAGTCATAAGCCCATCTCAGAAAAGCTTGAGCAAGTCCACAGGGAGAAGAACAGTTGCTGAATTTATGGTACCCTGGGAACCTCTATTTGTCAAGTGCCACAGAGGCAGCCCTGACACTGGCACAGGTGAAGATGAATTTTCATTCAGAGCAGTGAGCCTTCTGACTCCATTAATCCTCCGGGTTTTGATGATGAATTTCTTTCTTTTTTTATTTTATTTATTTTCACTCGAATGCCTCCTCCCACTGCCCTGTAACAGCGTGGAAGGAACAGAACAGATGGTGCTTTACGTGGAAGACCGAGGGCTCATGAGGATACAAAGCCTGCCCACTCTGAAATCACATGACTACACGTGCAAGGAAAAGCCTTGATTTCCCCTGGGAGACACAGATGCAATGATGTTAGTATTCCCAGTGGAGGGAGAGGAGGGGAAGGCTAACAGGCCATTTACAAGGAAGACCACACTTATACTAATATACTCTTCAGCGAGGATCATGTTTAATTACAAAATAACAGGAGGACCAATATCTGAAGATTCAAAAACACCGAAGTAAAATTGAGGCAAATAAGGATTTTAGTATGCTGCTATGCAAAGCCCAATTGGAAAGAACCGTATGGCCGTACAGTAGAATACTGGCCTTTAGTTAACCTGCCATTGGCTCTGACCCAGTTTTAATCAGAAGAAGCCAGGATTTACAACCTGCTTAAGGATGGAGTTTGACAACTGCTATAATCAGAAGAGCTGTCAACACAAGGACAGCTGTCAAGCCAAACTGTAATTCACAAAAAATAGTAGCTAAGCCCCCAAGACATCCCCAACATAGTCTTTGCACTCCCTGGATTTAACTATACTTTTAGTTTTATGAAAGTCCCAAGAATAGGTTAAGGGTCCTAAAATAAAATAAAATCAACAAATAGCTATTGAGTACCTATTAAATAAAAAAAGGTTAAATAACAGTAAGTGACTAAAAAGATAAACTATGCCCAGCAGATTCCCTGGCATTTGGTAGGTACTTAATAAATGGTAATTATTATTATTATTGTATGCCAAACTTTGTTTGGATGAACTTAAAAACTGGCAAAGGTCTAGTGACCTGGTTAAAAAAGAAATCTAAATTAAAAATGAATCACTCCTATAAGTGATTATTAACTTAAAATATTAATTTCATGAAACATTCCTGGTTGTCAGAATATTTTAGTTTTATATATTTGTAATGCCAAAAACCTCTAACTAATGGTATTATTTTTATGTTTAATTATCTTGATTGTAACATGTATGATATTTATTTTGTTCCTTCTATAATAAATAATGTAATGAGAGATAGAAATAGAGGTTGTTTTACAAGATCAATTATCAATTTTGGGCAGGATTCCTGAATCAGGGATAATTTTTATTAATGTTTAAACTCTGAGTGAACAGAAATAAGACTATAAAAGTGCAAAGACAGACACAGATATTGAAATATATGTTTACTCACAAACACGGTTTTGAAAAATAGCCTTGATTCACTGACTGAGGTGACCAGTGGTAAAGGATTTTCATTTATTTTATTTCTAGGAGAGACCATCTTCCACAAAATAATGCCTGTTTTAAAAGGATAGTAGGACTGTAATTATTTATGGAATTATGAAAAGAGCACTGGAAGTTTAACCAGGAGACCTGGACAAGTGTCTGGCCTCTGCTACCTACAGCTTGTGTTACCCTGTCAAGGTCACTTCCCCTTTCTGGACTTGAGATTTTCATTTGCAAAGGTAGGAAATGTGTGTATGCATATTATATATATGTAATTTTAATTAACAAATATTTTAAGTACAATACGGAGAGGACTATAAGGATTAATAAAAATTTTTGGTTATTATAAATAATGCTGCAATAAAGGTTCTTAATCATGTCTCATTATATACATGTCCAGCAGTATTTCTAGGGTATATATCTAGAAGCAGACTTCCTGCTGGTTTTTGATACCCAGGTGATACTAGCTACAGTCATAAATGAGCTGGGTCATGCATTTGGTGACATTTCAATCTTTTTTTTATCAGGTCAAGCAACCATAACAGCTAGCCCAATAAGTTAAGACTCCTCGACAACCCAGTAAGGTGCTTGACATCAAGCAAATACTAAGCAGTGGACAAAAGTGCCCAGGGGCACCCAGGCTACTTACCACTGCAGGGTGATCTGGGATTGCCAAAACTAGTAAAATAGCCTAATATATTCCCTCCCAAAAGGTCTGAAGGTGGTTGATCCTTTATCTGATTTAAATATTGATGGTTGTCTCTTATTCAACAATATTCACATCCAAAAAAAAAAAAAAGAATACTTTTACTAGTCACTTTATACTTTACAAAATATTTCAATATCTTTTACCTCATTGAATTTACCCAGTAGCTTTTTAAAGCCATTATCCTCTATTTTATAGGTGACTTAAAGATTACTTAACTATGCTAATAAGTTAGTAGGGGAAATGAGTTAAAATGCTCAATTCACTATGAATGTGCCCATACGAATTTTAATATACTGTGGATACAGACAATGGGGTGGTGAGGACCTGGGGGGGGGGGGCAGGGCTGGAAGATGTTAATGGAGGGAAAAGGAGGACCTATGTAATGCTTTCAACAATAAAGATGAAAAGAAAAGAAATAATTTTAATATATCTTCAATATTAGAGGTTATTTATCTATTTTTATTTTATTTTTATTTTTTTTTTAAAATATATTTTATTGATTTTTTACAGAGAGGAAGGAAGAGAGATAGAGAGCTAGAAACATCGATGAGAGAGAAACATCGATCAGTTGCCTCCTGCACATCTCCTACTGGTGATGTGCCCGCAACCCAGGTACATGCCCTTAACCGGAATCGAACCCGGGACCCTTCAGTCCGCAGGCTGACGCTCTATCCACTGAGCCAAACCGGTTTTGGCTATTTATCTATTTTTAAACAAAAAAGTTACTGTATCTTTGCTAGTAGCCAGGCATTTTTCTAAGCACTAAATAGTGCTGGACAAAGTTGAGATAAACATATAGAGAAAAGTTTCAAATGATTATTAATAGTTAAGAAACATCTTACCATAATGTAGAGCTGTTTGACCTTCATTGTCCTATAAAAGAAACAAAAAATACATTTAGAAATCTAAGTTATTGCAAAAGTATGGAAGTACATAAGCTATAGCAACTATCTGATATTACAAAGTTCTATAGGTTTATCAGATACATAAAATGAAGAAGTCAGTTCTTTGAGCCTCATAGTAACTTCTGTGGTTACCAGGGGCTGTAGGAAGAGAGGAATGGGGAATTATTGGGTAATGGGTACAACATTTCAGGTCGGGATGGTGAAAAAGTTCTGGTGATGAATAGTGTGATGGATGCATGACAATGTGGATGTTCTTAATGCCACTAACCTGCACACTTAAAAATGGATATTTCACAACCATTTAAAAAATAAAGAAGAAAAAGTAAAAGGTGTGAGCCAGAAACTGCAAGAGGCAATGTTCTCCACTTCTTGGAGGAAAGTCCACAGTAGGAGAAAAGAAGGAAGAAGTACCGACAAAGAAAAAAATAGCAGTGAGAGATGGAGAAGGACTGAGAGTCTCCAGTTCTTGTCATTCTGACTATACCTTTGCCTTTCTTGGTCAGATGAGCCAACAACAAAATACTCCCTAGACCAGTGGTTCTCAACCTTCCTAATGCCGCGACCCTTTAATACAGTTCCTCATGTTGTGGTGACCCCCAATTTCATTGTTACAAATTGAACATAATTAAAGCATAGTGATTAATCACAAAAACAATATGTAATTATGTATGTGTTTTCCGATGGTCTTAGGCAACAACTGTGAAAGGGTCGTTCGACCCCCAAAGGGGTCGCAACCCACAGGTTGAGAACTGCTGCCCTAGACAAATGTGATAGTTCTGTCAGTTGCAAACAAGTGTCCTCGCTAATACAGTATGCAAGACAATTGATGACCCAAACCTTGGTCATCTTCCTACCAATTCCTTCTCCCAATTTTGTGACTGCCAAGTACTAATCAATTGGGACTCCTACATCTGTAACTGCTCTTCACTCTGCTGGAAAGCTATCCTGCAGTCTTTAAAGATAGTGTCTTGCTCTTTTCTCCTGTTTTAAAGTTTGTCTTTGATATATTGGAGCATTCTAGGTAGACTTATTTTGTAGTCTCTAACAGTCCCTCTAGTTCTTTGAGTTCAGGAAGAGGAGGAGGCTGGGTGACAATACCTGTGATGCTTGTTGGGCTTCCTGAGGTTCTCTTTTTGAGTTTCCTGTGTGATTTATAATTGCGGGCTGTAACTTCATTTTAAATGGGGTTTTATCTGAAAAATTCTGGATTGAAAGTCTTTCCCTCCACAATGATTTTGCTTCTGTATCTGCCAGGCTCCTTAGAGATCCTTGTGTTGAGTTTTTAGCTTATGGATTTTTGAACACTTAAGTAGCACAAATTTTAAAAGGGCAAATCTCTCTCCCTTCCCACTATTTGGCTTGGAGCACAGACCAACACAAACTCTCCTTGTCAAATGCATTTTGCTGGGCAGATTATTTTTAGTCTACTTTTTTCCTGATGGTGGTTGGTGTTGAGATCTCTACCCCATGGGTATTGAGACTGGCCAATTCTTGCAGGGCAGTCCAATGAGGGTTTAAACTCACTACTTTTTTTTTTTTTTTTAAAAGCTTTGGGTTTATTTTATAACCTTTATGACTCAGTTCATCTTCTTCAGGAACCCTTCCGAGTCCTCCGGCGGAGTTAGGTGGCACTGCTTTCTAGCACTGTGCATAGCATACACTCTGTGTACTAGTCTCTCTTTTCTATTGAGGCTGTAAGCTTCCTATAAGCAAGTATTATGGCTTTCATCCAGGGCCTATCACAGTGTCTTGCATACAGTGTGTGTTTTCATGAAATGAAACAATGAATATATTAATCTTTCCCCATTGGTTTATTATTTAATCTCTTGACTACCTTTTTTCATTTACTTGAACTTTTTTTTTTTTTAAGTCCCACATATTTCCTATAGTGTGGAGTATAATGCTAGCTGTGATGATCCAATGCGGGCCTAAACAATAATGAACAGGAGATGACCCTTTTGTATTTTTATTATTTTTATCATGTCCACATTTTATTCATAATTTATTTTTTTAAGAACTTAGCTTTCTTCTATCTCCAGATTGGGCATCCTATCAAATACAAGAAGTTTGTTTTTTATTCTACCATATGAAGCATTGATGAAAATATTAATATTTTGATCAGAATAGATACAGAGGAAACACTATTTTATCCTTTTAACATTAAGCCACTAATAACATTGCTGTTTTCTGTGCGTAAAACACTATAGCCAAGTCCTGATTTTTTTCCCCTGCTGTTAACTACATTTTATCAATCTGAATCAAAAGCCGTATTTCCAAGTCAAGATTTCATATATATATACTGCAGTCATGGGAATAACATGCTTCCTAGATGCTCTCTATGAGCAGGAAATTCTGCTGAATGTTACTGGATTTCTTTTTTTGTGACCATAGTGATATTGATACTCTAATTTAGTTCAGAGTTGATCTACCATCTCTGCCAATGTTAGTTCTAAAAGTACAGTAGTAAGGCAGCACGAACCATTAAAAGAGTAATAGCAGAGCTGCACAGAGGAAATGAATTTTCTCATGTGCCTAAAGAGAGATTTTGTTCTTACCCAATAATTTGATACGTTATTTGATTTTAAATTTTATTTTAAAAATAGTATTTCAAGTGAGTATACAAGGTGGCACTGAAGAAAACTGGTTATGAGGTATTAGAAGTAGTGATAAAAATGATGAGTTAGTAATATGATTTGGGATAATTTTTAATATTTCTACACTTAGAATGTACTACCTCTTTCTCTATGAGATCTGTGACTAATAAATGACACTAATTTGACAATTGGAAATTTGCAAATGTATTTTGTGATTATTTTTTAAAGAATTTTTCTAGATATATGAGTAAGCCTTCATTTGAAGGTTACAGGCATACTCCTTACTTGAACAACAACAACAACAACAACAACCACAACAAAAAAGGAGGTATAGTACCACCTCATTTAACTGGCATCATTGGAGGGTGAAAAACTTGCAATTTTTCAAATAATTGGAACATTACCCTTTGAGCATGCCTGTAATAGGAAAAAGTTACTATTCACTTGTACTCTCCCTGAATTGGAATACCATCTATATGTTTATAAACATTTTTCAGTGAGTACAATTATTAGTTATTTCCAATAAAAATTTATCAAACCAATTAAAATCATGGTTACTTATAAATGGCTCTTTACAGTTACAAGCATGACAGGGTTATCCCACCTGGCACCATCCACTTCTTGTTTGCTATGTTCTTCAGATCACCATGTCTAATTTGTGGCTTTGAGATCAGATGCTGGCAGCTGAAGTGTTATAGTATTTAATGTGAAACACTGAGATTTTTGATCTTTCAACTTAGAGCATGTCCACCTAGAAATCAATTAGAGCAGGGATATGAACATAAGAACCATGACTCCAATCACAGAATTGATTGGCAAGCCGAGAATACAAAGACAGAAGGACAACCAAGTTGTCTTCTAATTTTATTATCTTTTCTGTCTTCCAAGAGTACTAGAGAAAGGGAGTACTTTAAAAAGACATCAAGAATTTTCCTCAGTTCTGAACTGTTTATATACCTAACTACCTTGATATATCTAAATAGGTATTTGAGAGAAACAGAGAAAGGATGATTATTTTAAATTACTCTCTAATCAAATTGTAGTCTTTAGAGACCTAAATTTAAATTCTTCTTTTTTCATTCATCTTTTGTATGCCTAGCTCATAATAAGTACTCACGAAATGTTTGATCAATGAACTCGATGACTGTAACTAATATAAATCCTGTTTAGTTTTTAATCATTATTAATAATTATTTTAAAGCAACTACATTACAATACTCTTACTATTATGATTATGAAGCTTTAATAAAACACATCATCTTGTATCTACAAAATATTTACCTCTGTTATTCCTCTTTGTATGTTAAACAGAATTTGTATTAAAGAAGGAATATGATTCCAAACATTTTTTCTCAGTAACCTCAAAATAGGATATAGAAACCCAAACCTTAGTCTTTATAAATATTCTGTTTTAAAATATATTACAAAGAATAAATGGAATTGAATGTCAAGAATGAGTAAGTGAAAGCTTTTACTCATCTGGTTTACAACTTATATCAGCTAATTTTTCTAAATTTAAGTTGATTAATTTTTTTGGTTGTTTCATTTCAAATGACCACACCAGAAGAGGGTTGTTTGTCATGGTTATTTATGCTTTTTCTTTCTGTTTTAGCTTAAAAGAAATGTTCAAATTTAATAAGTATGGAGTTGTTATAAACAGCAGCAAAAACAATTCCAATAAATTAAAATCGGTCATACATTTGAAATCTTTGCAAGGGATTATACACTAGGGTAAAATAAAAATACTCAGTTGAATTAAAAATAAACAAAATCACATAATAAAGTTAAAACGTAGACAAATTCAACCGTGCTTAAAATTCAAAGTACAAACAGATCTCGGAGGGGAGGGAAGTGAGGAGGATGGAAAGAGATCAACCAAAGAATATATATGCATATATGCATAGCCCATGGACATAGACGACAATGTGGTGAAGGCCTAGGGGTGTTGGGGGCAGGTTGGGGGAAGGCAAAGGGAGGAGAAATGGGAGAACAACTGTAATAGAGTCAACAATAAAAACAATTCAAAGTACAAAAGAAATAAATGTGCAATCCCTACACTATACCTCCATATCCTTTCTGTCCAAGTACATAAAGATTCATAAGAAACACAAATAACAAAATAATATAGAAAATTTAAACTCAGACTCTTAAGAAAAGGAAAAATGCACCCATGACCCCCTCTACGCGATCCTTTCCTATTACATTTATTTTTTCAAGTTTATTTTTTCTCCCATTACATTTATTTTTTAAATTTTATTTTATTGTTTGAAGTATTACAAATAAATGCCCTCACCGCCCCACCTCCCCCATCGTCTTGCGTCCATTGGTTATGCTTATATGCATGCATACCCATTACATTTAAAACAGCAGAGAGCCATGGCAGCTCCTCTCTATCTGGCCTGGTCCTCCCTTCTTTAATACAAATTCCATTTAACTTACAAATGGAACTACCACCCACTTCTCTGAGATTGGTTTAAAAGCAGCCACTCTTCTTTATAACTTAACAAAATTTTTTAAATCCTCACCTAAGGATGTTTTCACTGCTTTTTAGGGAGAGAGGAAAGGAGAGAGAGAAGCATCGATGTGAGAGAGAAACATCGACTGGTTAGAGAACCATGAGCCTTCACAACCCTTACTTAAGCTTTCTCTCACCCACCTTCATCCTTTACCTTGTATCATATGAATATGTCTGTGTTTTCCTGCTGTTCTGAAGGTAAGGACCATGGCGTCGTTTAACTTTATAGACCCCCATTTTCCTTTATCCCTTGCATCTAGCACAAAACTTTGCATAAAAATAAAAGTTAAATAAGACCAACAAATAAACAAACAAACAAACAAACTACTTGCAGAGTTATACCTCACTAATCCAGGGACTTGATTTCTGGCATTCTCAAGTACCTGGAATAGGGCCCAGATTCTGGGGGGAAATGCTGATAAGGATCATATTAAACATGTTGTGATTAGTTGGCTCACTGCAGAGAAGGATCTTTCTTGCTGGTTTGAGAAAGCAAAGCAAGGCCAGTCTTTGCCAATGAAATATGAGATGCTACAGGAGGCAGAAGACATGGAAAGGGAAAAGCGAAGGAAAGCAAGGAGTAGAGCAGAAATGGTAAGAGGGCCAGCAGAGCCTAATGGCAGTTAGAAGAAAGAATAGAGGCAGCAATAGTAGCAGCCAGCAGAAATTAAAAGCTGTGACAGCGGTGGCAAGTTGCAGACATTTTAGACCACAGAGAACAGCCAGCCATAAAGAGGGCTGGGCTGCATGCCAACCAGCAGATTTTAGCAATCTCAAGAGAGAAAGAGAAGCTCTGGCCCCATGCTTCACACCGTCTGTAAATACCCATGGTATAAGTACAATGATTTAAGAAGGAAGCAGTGAAGTATTGGGTATATTTTAGAAAAAGTATTCTATAGAAAAACATTTAAAAAATAAAAAGCAGAAAGTAACTGTTTAACTATTTGAAACCAACACTAGTCTAGAATGTTTAACTTTCCAAAGGGAACTGAAAAGTTGAGAATTTATTAGAGTAAGGAAGTAAAAGGAACAAACATTGGCTAATTCCTATCATGTGCTGAAAGTTTTACAAACATTGTTTCTTTAATCCTCACAACAACCTTATTACATAAACATTATTACCACTTTTGAGTCGGGTCAAATGAGGCTCAGAGAGATTATATATAACTTGCACAAGGTCCTAGGCCTGTCATCATCCAAACACATGCTTTCTCAACTGTACTATGCTGCTGAAAAGGAGCCAGGGGAATCAGGACAAATAAGTACAAAGTAAGGAGAAATGTGGTTAAACTTTTAATTTTGCAGGATAAAGACAATAGGTAGCCTAAACCAGCAGTCGACAACTGGTGGTCCGTGAGGTCTGAAAGTTTGGCGACCGCTGGCCTAAACTATAACCTCATATCAGATTATTAATCATAATCTCCAAATTGATCTGTCACATTCAGAGAGTGAATAATCTTACTCTTTAGGACCATGCACTCATCTTTACTTCTCCTTGGCTGATTGCTGTACTTTTCCAAGTATGCTTATATCAAGAAGCTGTAGCTAAATCTATAAATTTTTAAAAATTAACTTGCTAAGCTAGTCTAGCATTCAAAGTTAGGTACATAAGAAAACAGCCAAACTGCTTTCTCTTCTGAAGGATGTTTTGCTTACTGCATTACTGTTTCTATAATACTGTGCAGCAAAAATTCAATGTATCTCAATGTACTCTATTCTATGTCCTTTGTATGGTAAAAAGTCAGACATCTAGTGGAGAAATCCAAGAAATGATTCTTTCCATTCATACTCATTCACTCTTTATTTTCACAATGAAAATTTTCAGAGTGTGCTAGGTCCACATAACAGTTCCCCAACCACAAAGGGTGCTATGAAATAGACGCTTTTATTTGTTGTTGGTAGGAACATAAATTAGCATAATATCTAGAAAATGTTTATTGCCTATTGTTTAGCATTTCTAGAATATATTTTGTAAATATATATGTATATATTTAAAAAATATATTTGTATTGATTTCAGAGAGGAAGTGAGAGGGAGAGAGAGATAGAACCATCAATGATGAGAGAGTATATCATTGATCAGCTCTCCTGCATGACCCCTATTGGGGATGGAGCCCGCAAAATGGATGTGCCCTGACAAGTAATCAAACCATGACCTCCTGGTTCCTAGGTTAATGCTCAACTACTGAGCTACACTGGCCAGGCCTAGCATCTATTTTTCAAAATACTTCATATATTTTAAAAAACTTATGAAAAATCTGAGTTCATTCCAGCATTATCTAGATTAGTAAGAAATTGGAAACAATTTAAAGTCCAACAATACAATACAAGAAAAGTTAATATGTCAGTTGAGCAGATTAGCATGCAGCAAATTAAAACAATGGTCATAAAGTATTTATAACACAGAAAATCACAATACTGTTAGTGTAATAAAAAATAATTGGAATCCTATATAATGAAAAGGTAATATGCAAATTAACCGAACAGCAGAACAACTGGAATGCCTGCGGCCCCTTGTCCCAGCCAGCCCTGCCCCTGATCAGGAGCAGGGCAGGCTGACAAACCACCTGTGGCCCCTCACTCTGGCCGGCCCCACCCACGGCGCCCCGCCCCAGCTGGCCTGCCCCTGATGGCCCCCATCAGGGTGGGCCAGCTGGACCCCACCAGTGCACAAATTCATGCACCAGGCCTCTAAGTGTTTTTTATAAGATCTCAACTACGTAAAATAAGCAAAGAAACAAAAAAATTGTACACTGAAAAGATTTTAAAAACCTACTACATATGTAGATTAAACACTAAAAAAATCCATTATGTACTCCTTTTTAACATACACACACACAGTAGTTCACTCCTTACTCTGAGGAACATAGCTTCCATGGTTTGACTTCACTTTATTCACCTATTCTTTATTACAAACACATATCTTAGACTGAGCTGTTTCTGTTACCTATTCCTATCCCCACCTCAGAGGTCATCAAAGATCACTTAGTGCAGTGGTTCTCAACCTTCCTCATGCCGCGACCCTTTAATACAGTTTCTCATGTTGTGGTGACCCCCAATTTCATTATTACAAATTGAACATAATTAAAGCATAGTGATTAATCACAAAAACAATATGTAATTATATATGTGTTTTCCGATGGTCTTAGGCGACCCCTGTGAAAGGGTCGTTTGACCCCCAAAGGGGTCGTGACCCAAAGGTTGAGAACCGCTGACTTAATCTTTACACTTCATGATAGGCCACAATATTCTGCTGAAGATGTCTCTTGACTACTGTGGCTCATAGTAACCCCTCCCTCTTCCCCCATTACCTCTCCCGAAGCACTTTCACAGTATATCTCATCATGGCACTTGATTACATTCTATCTCACAACTGTTCTTGTTATTCAATGAGTTTTCTATTTATTGTCTCAACAGTAAGCAATCTGAGGGCAGGGGACCATGGCTGACACTTCTTTTGTGTCACCTAGTGTCTTACAGCATATAGGTCATGGAGTAATGAATATTTAATAAAAATATGTGAGATGAATTTAATAACTTCAGGGTTGTTAGTTTACTTACATTTGTACTGCTGATTTTGTTCCTATGGCAGTCTGTGTGTTATCTATAATAATAAAAGCGTAATATGCTAATTAGACTGGATGTCCTGCCGGATGACCTTGAAGCCAGGGCTGTGAGGGAATCCCGGGTCCCAGGTGCCAGAGGGAAGCCGGTGCCAGCAGCCGGGGGAAGAAAAGCCTACTCTTGCATGAATTTTGGGCCTTTAGTATCTAATAATTACTATCTTAGCCATGATAAACAATTCCAAAAAATGTATATACCCATATAAAACTGAAAATAATGAATAGGTTTAATCTCAATCAAGACATCTTTATATAGTTTTATGGCTTACATTATTTGTTAGGCATTCATTTAATCGGAGTGCCCTGTCAGTTATCAGCTATACATTAAAATTTCTTGAAAATGCAATGAGACATCACTTCACATCCATTAAGATGGTTATTATCAAGAATACTGAAAATAAAAAGTGCTGGCGATGATGTGGACAAATTGGAACATTTTTGAATTGCTGGTGGGAATGTAAAATGGTGAAGCTGCTGTAGAAAACAATATGGCATTTCCTAAAAAAATTAAACATAGAATTACTGTATGATCCAGCAATTCCACTTCTGAGTAAATACCCCAAAGAAATGAAAGCAAGTATTCATAGCAGCATTATTCACAATTGTTCATTTAGGCAGAAATAACATAAATGTCCATCAACAAATGAAAGAATAAACAAAATGTGGTATGTACATACAATGAACTACTATTCAGCCTTAAAAAGAATGAAATTCTGACGCATGCTACATCATGAATTAACCTTGAAGATATAATGCTAAATGGCATAAGCCAGGCCTAAAAGGGGACAAATATGGGAATGATCCTACTTATATGAGGTACTTGAGAGTTGTCAAATTCACAGAGACAGAAAGTGGGATGGCTTGCCAGGGGCTAGGAGGAGAGATGTATTAAACAAAAACATTTTTATACCTTTTATATGTACCAGGAACTATGCTAGGCATTTTCACATATAATTATATTCTCACAGAAGCCATTTGAAGTTGGTATTATTATCCTAATTTTACAAGTGGAAATGAGACTCAGAGAGGTCATGTAATTTGGCTGAGTCACACAATTAGTAAGCAGTAAAATCCTCATTTGAACCTGTATCTTTCTGACCCCCAAACACATGTGAAAACATCCACAGTCTATTAGAAATATGGGTCTATAGCAGTGATAGCAAACCTTTTGAGCTCGGCGTGTCAGCATTTTGAAAAACCCTAATTTAACTCTGATGCCGTGTCACATATAGAAATTTTTTGATATTTGCAATCATAATAAAACAAAGACTTATATTTTTGATATTTATTTTATATATTTAAATGCCATTTAACAAAGAAAAATCAACCAAAAAAATGAGTTCACGTGTCACCTCTGACACGCGTGTCATAGGTTCGCCATCACAGGTCTATAGCTTAGAGAGGTCTGAACTAGAGATAAAGATTTGAAAAATATTAGGCCAGAGGAAATAATTGAAATCATTGGTGTAAATGAGGTAATCTAGAGAAAGTACATGGGGATAGGTGAGGTCAAGGTGGAATCTGTTGTGTAAAAAGAGAACAGAAGAAAGCAAGCCTGGTAAGGAATAATCCAAAAAAGTGGGGAAAGAACCACTTGGCTTTTATGTTGACCTAATTATTCTATTAAATAATCTATGGCCAGTCCTGTAAAAAGGTCAAGTAGTCAAGGCAAAGTCCACCTCCTCCGTGAAGCCCAAGCCAGAAACAATCATTTTACATTCCCACCAGCAATATGGATGACAGCTCAATGACATCATATGCATTTCCATCAAAGCAGCCATCCCACTGAGTCAGCATGATGCATGTCTATCATTCTTGGATGAGGTGAAGTTACACCTTGGGAAGAGCTCAGTCTTACCTGTTCTGTCTACCTGGCCTAGATCACAGCCTAGCCATAGCAAATGTGCAAGTGCTCACTCAACGAGCGAGCCCAGGGCTATTTAATCCTGTGTGGTAACAGGATAGAAGCAGAATCCCAGCTCTGAAGTTATTACTCTGGTTGACAGTCCATACTCCTGAGTGTGAGGCTCTGCTTTAGTTAACTCTTCGTCTTCCAGAATGTCATTTACCTGACAGAAACATTTCTTCCTAGCTGACTTCCTGGGTTTAGCCTTCATGGCCAGGTTTACCCTATTTTATCTGCAGTTTTGAATGTTATATAGAAGTGCTAAACACTCCAAGATTAATATTGGGTGCTGTTAAAATTCTATTAACAGAAAACAAGTCATTGTGAAAATGACAGCAAATATTACTATAACTGTGATAAGAGGACCTTATTTATTTTACCAGAACGATACTGCTCTTTCCCCCCATGTATACATGTACATTATATGTAATATGTGCTTGGTAATAAAACCTAGCTTTATTGAGCCCTAATGATTTTTATTATAAACACTAGTGGCCTGGTGCACGAAATTCATGCACTCGGGGAGGGGTATGGGTGGTCCCCTCAGCCTGGCCTGTGCCCTGTCACAGTGTGAGAGCCCTGCAATCCATTGCCCAAAAGAGGTAGGCCCTGCCCACCCATTCAGAGCTCCTTGATGGATTGCCCCAAAGAGGTAGGCTGGAGCCGGAGGGTCCCACCTCAGCTGTGAGACCCCCAGGCCTGGTCATGTGAAGCCGCGGGACCCCCAGTGGAGGTGTGCAGAGGCCTTCGCTGGGCCCCAGGCCTCCTGGTGAGGGATTGTGACGGCGTGACGCAAGCCCCCAACGCTGCCAAGTCCCCGTCCACCCACGCCTGCTGTGCACGCAGCCTGATCAGTTGTTATGTGGGCATCCCGACCATTTGCAAATTACCCTTGTATTAGTATAGATCAGCCGTGGGCAAACTACGGCCTGCAGGCCGGATCCGGCCCGTTTGAAATGAATAAAACTAAAAAAAAAAAGAAAAGACCGTACCCTTTTATGTAATGATGTTTACTTTGAATTTATATTAGTTCACACAAACACTCCATCCATGCTTTTGTTCCGGCCCTCCGGTCCAGTTTAAGAACCCATTGTGGCCCTCGAGTCAAAAAGTTTGCCCACCCCTGGTATAGATAATACTATGGACATTTCCATTTTAAATTATTCATATTTAACTATACAGTAGCTATTATGTTTCTAGACCTCATGGCAGGCCAAAATTTTTTCCATAGAAAACTTGGATTGACCCCCACCTTCTACACACACACACACACACACACACACACACCCCTACCATTCCCTGTTCTACTAAACATTAAGGTAAAGGCTGCTTTAAACTTCACTGTGTTTAAGAGATCAGATAATCAGTACTTTTCTAAAAATGTGAATATTCTAGAAGAATCCTAATGATTAAGCAAAGACTTCCTTCAATGGAGCACAACATTTAAAACTGTGAGAAGGTGCCTTGGTGATTAGAGATTTGCCTCCTTTCATGCAAAAGATTTATTCCTGAAAAGTCAGGCACATATCAAATCATACTGTGAACTCGATAGGGAATTTCAGCACTCATTGATAAATCCTTTTAAGCAGTATCATTTTACACTTGATCTTTGCAAAAAGGTCAAGAGGCAATAGCAGTGTTTTTTTATACCATGACCTAGTATCCTTAACTTTATCAGTTTGGTAAGGCAAAATGGTGTAGTACTATATTTCTCAACTTTAAATATTCATGCTCCCTTCAGATAAACATAAAAAGACTCATGCTCTTTAAACATCTTACATGGAAAATTTCACACATGCACAAAAATAGAAAATATGAACTTCCATATACCCATTTCCCAGATTCAACACTATAATAATCTTGCTGTCTTTTTCTTCATTTCTTTCTTTTTTTTCTTACTGAAATAATTTAAAGCCAATTCCAGACATTATGTCATTCCCTCCCACCCCGCCCAATCTCTGTATGAAATTTTAAAAAATATGGAAATTTACTTATATAACCACAGCACCAAATTTTCCTGATTGTTTTTAAAATGTCTTCTTATACTTGATTTGTATGTCTGAGGATCCAAACAAGGTTTACATGTTACATTTGATTGGTAGATCTCTTAGGTAATTTTCCATCTAGAGGCGACAACCCCCGTACTTTAATGTCGCAGACTTATTATAGAGTCAGCTCTTCAGCAGAATGTCCCAGAGACCAGATATACCACCTACTCTATTTTGATGTCATTTACATTGTTATCACATGTATTTATTTATAGACTCTATTAGATTTGGGTTCGACTTTTTTTTTGGTAAGAATATTTCACTAGTAGTACTCTGTGAACATTATAGGCTAAAAAAAACAACATGAGCAAAGGCATAGATATAAGTAGCTAAGTATGTGATGTGTTCAAGGAAAGGAATGATACCAGCTAGAGATAGGTTTCTAATACTGTTCACGGCACTGCACACACAGGTCCTAACTACCTCCTCGGCCCTGCTGAATCAGCATTTCCAGGGACAGGCTCAGCAATCTCTATTTTCACAAAGTTCCTAAGGAAATTCAGATGCTTTGCCAAGTCTCAGACTCCCTGGCCTGGAATACAGTGTGCATGTATGTAGTCTGTTCTTCGTATGTCAAGCTCGTTCTTCCTGTTTCAGGAATTCGGGGCATGATTTACAGCAACTTTCCTCCATTGAAGCCTCAGTTTAACTATTACCTTCTTGGTAACGACTTATTTGATCACTCTGTTCATAGGAACCAATCTGCTTTATTTCTTAGCACTCATCTGATATTGTTTTACTTGTTTATTTACTTGTTTTTGTTATGTCTTCCTCTCTAGAATTTATGCTCCCCCAAAGTGCGGAGCTTGTCTGTTTTGTTCACTTTGATAATTCCAATGCTTAGCAGAGGCCTGGGTACATAAAAGGTATGCCAAAATAGTCACAGAATGGATGGATAAATTTGGCAAATTTAGGAAATCCTTTTTGGACCACTCTTATGTAATGTGGATAGAAAACAATAAAATTATCCTTTAAGCTTGTCTCCACTAAGATTGGACTAGTAAGTATCTTCTTTGAGAATTTCCCTTTGTCATTTTGTACATTTCACTTTATGATAGCTCATGCCATCTTATTGTATAAAAAGAAAAATTTGGGACAGCATTTTATAGAAGAGAACTGCAACTCTGAACATCTTTGTAATCAATTCAATAATAATTTCCAAATGTACTTAATGGACTATTAAATCAGTAATTAGAAATCTAATTTTGCTACGCTGCAAAAGATGTCAAAATTATGTATGCTCAGACTGAGATATTTTAAAATTAAAATTTTATTTAATTAGCATTCCTTAGAGAAAGATATTTTAAAATTAAAATTTTATTTAATTAGTGTTCTCATAATCTACATTAAAATTTATTGTATCCTGCTGACTTATAAAAATATAGGCAGGGCTGGGTAGATTTACAGAAAGAGCTCATAGTGGTTAACAAAACTCATGACATAAAACTGTTAACAACAACCTCCCCAAAAAAAGCCCAGCAGAAAAAATGACTTAGGGTTTAAGGAATAGGAAAAAAATATGAATAAAGTATAAAAACTTTTATATAAGTTGTTTTGTGGGGTGTTTGAAAACATTTCTTCTTTTCACCCATACTTTTGTGAGTTCAAGTTAATGGATTTCTATCACATTCCTGTTGTCACTATTGCCAAATGCTTTCCTATGGATGAGACAGATACCTGGTTATTTAAGGAGAAGGATAAATGGGCCAAGACAGCTTTTCCTATCCCCAATTCACCAGGGAACGTTTGAGAATTCCACCTGACACGAGGACAGCACTGTGCTCTTAAACAATCTGCAGTTTGATCCGATTGTTCCCCAGTGGGGGAGGCAGGCCACAGCTCACTCAAGAGTCATTGATTGGATTAACAGCCTAATTCCCAGCAGATGAATAGAATACTGATGTCTTGTCAGCCCAGATCACAAAAGGAAAACACAATCTGCTTCTACAGCTCAGAGATTTAACCCTCTATATGCCCTGAAGCTACAATTTCAGATTTTTAGTACTGTAATTTTTTCAGAACTATCTGGCTATAGATGTTATCAAATGGTGGTCCACATTCTTTCATCCTCTTTTATGGTAATTATAAAAAATGTTTAAATACAGGGAAAGATTTTTACTTCAGTTTTTACTGTCCACATTAGTCCCACTGTAAACTCTTTCCTGGGTTTCCCAAAGAAATATTTAATAAACTGCTTTCTTTGGGGACCCAATAAAACAGGATATAGCCTATGGGAAGTAAAAAAAAAGAAAATCCATATATTCAAAGGTGACACTATTTTTGAGCTATTTTTTTGGCATAAGGGACTGATTGTATTAAGGGGAATGAATGACTGTATTAAGGGGAATAGAGTCTCAATAAATGTTAGCTCTAGTTCATTCCCCTGCTCCATCTCTTCCTCCCAGTACTGCTATAATTTAATACTTGTATACGGCTATACAACTGAGAATCAAATAAAAAGGTCTTACTTCCGATACAAGCTTAGAAATAAGAACAAAAGACTTCATCCAGTCACCTATCCATTAGAATTCCATAATAAAGATACAAACAAGTTTTCTATTAGTAAAAGAGACAAAGATGAACATTCCAGGCAACTTTCATGATACTTAATTTTCTATATCATTCTGCCTATAACCTGTCAATGTAACAAGAAAGACTGATTTTAGTAGGTTGTGAGTAAAAACTGATGGTAGTGGCTAATCTGTTCACTGCACCAAGCAAGTTCTCTTACTTAAGCACCCAATAACCTTATGAAGTAGGCATTAAATGATCTCATTTCACAAATGAAGAAACTGAAGTTTAATTTACAAGCGGCAGAGCCAGAACTTTCAGAATCTGGCTCCAAAGCTTATGCTCTTAAACACTACTGTGATTTGTGTTGTTGTTTTTTCCCTGTATATCTTCATGGGAGATTTTTCAGTATTCTGAAGTGTTAAAATTAAGATTCAGCCTTCTCTCACAATTTATTATTCTTTTTGGAAACATCTCTATGTGTACGAATATCCTCTATTGGCTTTTCTTTTTCTTTAGGTCTTTGTTCCTAAATTAGCCATGTCAAAAATAAAAATCATTTTTGTCCAAGGCTTTGGAGTCATATTCAACTTATACCCCTTTTCTTTATCTCTTATTTCCCATTAAGTAAGGTAGATTGAATTTTCCTCTGTCCTGTATCTCTAATTCTTTCTTTTCCACAGTAATGGGCCCTATCCAGGTCCTAACATCCTAATCCAGTAATTCCTATAAGAGCCTCCTTTATAATTAATCTAGTCTCCAGTCTCTTTCCTAAGAATTGTCCTAAGCCTGCTATTCTTTTATTTAGAACTTTGAAGCATATTCTAATTGTCTTAAAGCCAGATAAGTATTTCTAACTCAGAATTTCCCTAGCTTTGAATAGAATTTGGCATATTTGTTACGGTTTTAAAAATTGACATTGTACATATAGGAAGTTTAGATCAAATATGAGAACATATTATATAATGAATATATTACTGTTTATGTTGTAATATTACATTAGGTTACAATATAATTCTCCATAGTAATATGTGCTTCCATAATAGCCATTATATTAAAGGACATTTTTGAAAAATAATAGTTATAGGAAAAAGAAAACATTTTGTTTTGGGAAGAAACAAGGAAAAAGCTCAACTAACATCAATGAAAAAAACCTTTCACAAAACATGGATGGCGTAAAGATTTTTAACTATACTACCTAACTGCACCAAGTTTTTCTTAATTCAGACATGCTATTCTTTTTTTAAGAAAATAAAAATTTACACTTGTATATCATTTTACAGAACACTCGCAAATACCAACTTATCTGAAACTAACATCCTGGAGTAGGTAGTAGCTCCATTTTATAAATAAGAAAACTGAAATTCAGCATGTTAAATGACTTGCCCAGAGTGATATAGTAAGCCAAACAACTGACCTAGAACTTCAACTCATGTCCTCTATACAAATGAAGCAAAGAAATGGCAAGTTTTGTAATTTCAATGTTTAATTGCATTTCTAGAACATAAGCAACAGTTATCGTTGAATTCAGATAATAAAACATTAGTTACTAACATTTGGCTAACCAACATTCCTCCTCCATCCCCCAAATACTGCCAATATTCACTCAGTTAAGCATGAAGCAATCGAACTAAGAGGAAAAAGGATAGTCTCAGTAACTAGAAGTGGTAACTTTATACTAACATGAAACAATCTAAGACAAGATTTTAGAAGGAACAAATATCATGAACAGATTTTGAATCAAGACAGGTCCCATGAGGTTCCCTAGAAACTGGAAGACCCTCAAGAGGATGATCCCTTCCTCAGAATCTGGAGGAGGGGCAGTGAGTGCATGAAGACACAAAACTGCTTCCTGTATTAGAAGCACCTCCATGGTGGCTGAGATGAGATGCTCTAATGGCAGAGGACAGTTCATAAGCTCTTGTGGTATTTTTTTGGTTCCTTCATATGTGTGATCTCTTAAATTCAGACGAAATTTTTTATAGCTCTCAATTACATAAATTGGGGAGGTAGAAATCTTTGTTCTGGATGCCCCGATCAGGCATATAGTTACCAGACAATGCCCCAAACGATAGGAGGCATGCCTACTAACCCATCTTTAAAAATAATACCCTGAAAGGCCTATTGTTTTTAATAGCACCCTAAAGTTTTCACATTCTACATGTCTACAGGTTTAGATTTCTATTATATAATACAAAAATAAAATTTTAACAGTATTCTAAAATAAATCATATTAATTTTAGTTATCATTTCAAAAAACAGTAAGGATAACATCAAGCAGAAACCCAAACCCCAAAACATCACAAACCCAAACAAGTTTAATAACAAGGAAGATAAAAATCAATGGTGCCTCCTTTGTGGTAACAGAGATATACTTGTCTGACTGCAGAAACCAGGTTAAAGACAAGGCCTTGGCCAGTTGTGCCCTGAAACAAGCAGACTGCAGGTTTTATAAATACATACAGAAATAATTAAAATATAAGGGGTTTAAAGGGGTTAATCTCCTTTAAATAATCGCTGCCCCAAAGCCTGTAAAGACACTGCTGGCAGCAGGCCACATGAGACCAGCTGTCGGACATCAGAGCAGCAGAGATGAACGGCTATCACTTCTGCACTGACCTCCTCTACCCAGTCTTCACTGGGCTCCACCTGCAATATCCACTGCCCCACAGGGAAAGGTCAGCAGAATAATGCCTGGGACAAGGTGGAGCATTACCTTCTGACTGATTACCTATCCTTAGCTGAGGAAAACCACCAAACCCAAACAAGAAAGTTGGTGCCAGAAGGGAATTACAAAATGTAGGGCTCAGAGAACTTTAGGGACATGCAGGAGGACTTTGGAAAAGTGCTGATTACCCGAATCCATTCATTTAATTCATGGCAATTTCAAAGTCACCTTTAATTATCTTCAAACTGAGTTTTAAATAATGAAGATAGTACCCTTACTCCCAAAGGAAGCACAAGCAACTGATAACTCATTAAAAACAGTAACATTTATGTTGTTTCAAAGTTAGCTATGATTCAAAAATATTCTTGAGAAGAAAAAAGAAATGTGGAACAGAAGAACATTATGACTACAAAGTATTCAAACACTGTAAGAACATATATAATGTACTTATTATCATATGTATTCTTCCACCAGAAGAAAATGAGACTGGGCACTAGACCACCTTCTTTAAATAGGATCTATCCAAGGTTCCTGAGCCTCTTTTATTCTAATTTTGCTTCTATGATTTTTGGATGTCAACAAACCTCTCACTGTGACAATTCCTTGTCAAAAATACATTTTTTGGGGCGTCTCCTATTTACTACACAGGTTCATTTTAAGGACAAGCAAATAAATAGTATCTAATTTCCAGACTCTAAAATAAAAGTGGGCTATTACAACAATCCCAAGTATTTCAAAGTAAGTATTTCTAATATAGCTAGAGTGAAATATTCTGGATAACATAATTCTTAAACAAAATGGGAATCAGAATATCAAATAATTTACTAGTTGTGCCCTCTTGCAGTCTGGGAGCCCTTGGGGGATGTTGGACAGTCGGATATCCTTAGCGCTGCTGTGGAGGCAGGAGAGGCTCCTGCCATCGCCACTATGCTCGCCAGCCATGAGCCTGGCTTCTGGCTGAGTCTGACCACCACAGGGCAGCTACTGCATAGAGTGTCTGCCTCCCTGGTGGTCCGTGTGCATCATAGTGACCAGTTGTTCAGCCATTTGGTCGATTTGCATATTAGCCTTTTATTATATAGGGTTCTTTTTTAATAAGAAGGCTTTGGGTTTTTACATAATTAAAGGGCTGAAGATCTTGTTAAAAGGAAAAATTTAAACATCACGATACCATAAAAGACAGCTTCATTCTATTATTATTCAGCAGGTCATAGGAAACATATGATCAACTTCTATTCTTTTAAATAACACACAGACACCCATACTTTTCTCTCTAAAATGAAAGCTCTGTCTTCATGTCCCCCCTGCCCCACCTTCAAAATGGTTTTTAAAGATTGCCAATGAGAAAGCCAAATGCCAAATACATGCCTGTCCATTTGACTAGACTGATATGCATCAAGACATTTTTCACACATTAGAGTGCTCTCAGATATTAATAACTTGCAGATGAAATGATTTAAATTTGGAACCACTGATCCAGAGGTGAGTATCTCTTTTCAAAGACCCCTTAGGCCAGTGGTTCTCCAAGTGTGGGCCCTAAGGCAACAGCATCAGTTTCATCTGAAAACTTGTTAAAAACGCAAATATTAGGCTCCACCTCAGACCTACTGAACTAGAGACTCTGGGGGTGGGTCAGCAACTTGTTTTAACAAGTGAACATTTGAGGACCACTGCCCTATGCTAGTATACTCTCCGTAAATGAGCACGATCTTTTGGACAAATAGAAATATTAATGACAGCAAAATAATTAAATGTAATAAAAAGTTCTCTAAAATATTAAATGATTTATATTTTCCTTACTATTAAACATACTTGACAGGATTTCTTTTCATCTTCCAGTGAAAGGCTGCCCATCAGAGAGACCATTACGGTCTGGTGGACTGTTTTTATAGTTCTGTAACACAAACTGACATTTATTGGAGCTTCACATAAGATCTTTCCATCAACGGATGTGTTGGAAGAGCAATAACCAAGTATGCTGTGTTGGGCAAATACCTACACATCAGGACACTTTTCAAAGCCATCAGGCAAAGGGGGTCAGTTGAATTTTTTTACTGCACAGGCTAATGCTTTAAGAGTGTCTTGATGGAATCAAGGAAATTGGATTGTCCCCCCATTTGCTGGGCTAAAACAAGCCTTTTTTATTTATCCTATTAGAGGAACACAAGAGAAACCTTTTAAATGTCACTAAAATTTTCCCTGCATTGCAAAACCCAGTCAAAAGGGTTTTAATTTTCTCTGAGAACTCTTTAAGTAATGCAGTATGTCAAGGTTTAATAAATTGTAGGTGGGGATAGTTTTCGTTGCAGGCAACTTTTTATTTTTTTTAAACAGGCGCTTAGACATGCTCAGGCTTCTCTCTATTGAGAGAGGTCAGGCACTAACTCAAACAGCAGCTCAACTTCAATCCAAACAACAAACAAATGAACCATAAATGAAATCTGTAATACAGCTGAGACAAATTTTAAGGACACTTTTAAAAAAGAAAATATTTTAAAACGTATTTAAAGTGATGGTTAATCTTTTTATAAGTATATTTTTGTACTGAGCTTCTCGAAAATTTTCTTAAAAAGAATTTGGCCTTGAAGAAAGCTAACCTCAAAGGGGAGCTCAATCAACAGTCTTCCCATAGAAAGAGGCACCACACAGCAAAGATAGACACTGTGTGTTCCCCCATTTTACAACTTCTTGAATACTATAGAAACACCAATTAACAAGAACAAGGCGATTTATATGTTATATAGATTGCATATATCTTTAGAAACATACAATAAATTGGTATATATTTACTTTCTAAGATCATATATTTATTTTGGTATATTTGTTGAGTAGATATCACTATTAAACATTCTGGGTTTTTGTTGTTGTTGAATTTTCCCCTTTCCAATAGAATACTAAAAAAGAACTTCCAAATAAAATAAAATGTTATAGGGGGAATACAAGAATGGAGCACTTTATTTTTTTAAACTGATTTTTGGAGAAAGAAACATCAACCGTCTGCCTCCTGCATACCTCCGCCTCCCCTCGCTCCCTCCCGTCCCCCTCACCCAGCAGGGATTAAGCCCACAACCCAGGCATGTGCCCTGACCCAGAACTGAACCAGTAACCCTTCAGTGCATGGGATGACATACAACCAACTGAGCCACACTGGCCAGGGCTGAGGACTTTTTTTTTTTTAATGGCTAACTATAAATGAGGATGGTTCCTTCCCTGAATTATCACCTTAATAGAAGTATTTTTAACCATACTCAAATGAGAATTGTGTACCTTATTCTATGCCCTATCTCCCCACACTGAGATACGTAGATAGAGGAAACTATGCCAAACATACATGATGATAATTCTAGCATTCTGAAATGAAATAACTTAATTAAATTTTGCCAATTACTCCTCTTTTGTTATGTGCCTTTTAAAAATAGTTTTAGCTCACATCCGGGCAGATGCTGGCAGATGAGGTTCAACAATCAGATAGTTCTATAGGGGAGTCCTGCTCGCTGTTAGTGTCCCTTTACTATCTGCTTGTGTCCTGTGTCTACCTTGTGACCATTGCTGGTCCAGAGGGAGGCTTAGTGAAGTGTCAGCTGAGAAAGGAAGAAACAGGTGAGAAAGGAAGAAAGCTGAAACAGGTTGGGAAAAGGAAAAATCACCCTTTTGTCATGTACATTCAGCTATCCCTATACTTTCAATAAATATGCTTTGTTAATTAAAATTAGTGTTTAAAAACTAGTATCTTCTTTTAATGGAAATTTCAGCTTTATTACTTAAGTTCCTAACAACTAATGCATTTCATTACCAATCATTCTGCTCTCTCGCTCTCTCTCTGGAGAGGCTGTTTTCCTCTCTTAACTGTTAGCAACAACTCAGAAGTTCTAGATGAAATTCTAAGTTGTTAGGCCTTGAAAGTTGAATCCCTGAAAGCCTTCTTAATCTGTCAACATTGGTAAAAGATATATCAATTATAACAAACTAATAAGCACTAAAGGGAAAAGAAGCTGAACAAGGGAGAAAGGGAGCATATTAAGAGATTCCATAATGAAAACTTAATCATCATTAAAAGATCCTGCCATTAGCTTAATGACGCTGTTTTCGTAGGAGAACTTAAGCTGATTCCAAATCCTGACATTCAGGTGAACAGAAAAGGCGAGAATACGTAGCATTCTCGGTTGGAACGCAGGGATTGTAATTCTAGATTCTTAGATTCCTAGGAGATAGATAGAAGGGCTTCAGCAAGTGTATGAACCTATTAAAATTGTTTGCAAAAATTCTACACGCATGTCCTTTTTCTCTGGTGTGCATAGCTTTCATCTATCCCTGCTAAAAAGATTACAAACCAGTTGTGGGGTACCAGTATAGATTAAACAAAATTGGCCACCAATTGGTAATTGCTGAAACTGGGTGATGAGTACATGGAAGTTCATTATACCTGCTATTCTAATTTTGCACGCAGTTGAAGTTTTTGTAATTAAAAGGTTATTTTTTAAAAACTGCCGAAAAAGGAATTAATTACGTACAAACCAATTCCTGATAGAGAACTGTAGAATTATAAATGCCAATCTAAGTGAATTGCTAATGTAGGTGACAATTCTATCTTTCCTTATCTCATAAGGTAAGTCAAAATGAAGGTAAGGGATTTGGAGTTCTATAAATCATAAGCATAGAAACCATTCACAAGTATGGAAATCTTTCGCACAAAGTATTTTGATGCAAGTTACTTTACTTTTGAATTCCTTATTCTGTTTCACAAAATGTCAAAATTTGACACAAAATCAGGAAAAAGGAGGAGAGAAAAGGTAATGGAAAAGCAAAGACTACAAAGACAAAGAAGGTGGCAGACTGGTCCTTGAAGGGAGGGGGCAAAGTGAAAGGAATAAAGTGGTGGGTCTAATCAAATCATTTAAAGAGTTCAGCCTCTCAGAGTTAACCTTGCCAATCAGAGGAAGAAGGAGCAGGAGCAGGAGCAGAAGCATGTTTTGCACATTAAGCTTTGTGTGTCCTTGAACCTATGCTGCACTTCTTGCTCTCAAGCAGCCTGAGAAGGCTTCATAATGCTCACCCTTAGAGAGAACCTTGAATTCCATTAGAAAGCTCCACGGGAAGGAGAAACCTCAAGTGGCAGCTTGAACCACAAAGACAGCTCACACCCTTTACTGATATTAGAAGTGAGCTCATGGGATTAAGTCTGCAAGTCCTGGAAAATTAAAAAGTATGAACACACTGACAAATGCCATTATATCAACAAGAACACAATATATCTTTAAATCTTACCTTTCTCCCCCTCTCCCCCCCCCTCCCCGCCCATATTTAAAATAACGATACAACAAAGACTAGTTACTAAGTTTACAATAAAACTCTAACTGGTCTAATTAAAATCTGACTAGTATTATAATATTTGTAACTCTACAGTGCTTTGCCATAAAAGCATTCACTCATTTGATGGCTTAGCACATTGTACACACAGGTTACACTTTTATAAAAAAGAAAATATGAAGGTAGATACCTTGTCTTTCATGTTACAACTATTAAGTTCTCCTCTGTTCTGTAATAAGGAGAAGATACCTTATATAACTGTACAGTTTTAGTATTAAATGTAGACAGGCATATACTCAACATGTAAGAGAAATTTCTAATAATGAGAGCTTTCTAAAAGGGAACAGACTACTTTGTGAAGTAAAGACAAATGTCCTAACAGAGGCTAGCTGGCTTACCCCTCTTTTGGAAGTTTATAGAGAGAATTCCTGCCTTAGGTGGGAAGTTGACCAGATGATCCTTGAATTCCTTTCTACTATTAAGATTTTACAATTACGCTTTAGTCAAGGTCACACACTCAGTGGTAGAATAGAAAATGGAATCTAGGCAACCTGACTCAAATCCTAGTCTTTCTACACACAAGGTTATGATCCCTTCAAATGACTTCAGACAGTAAATATCAAAAGGTGAGGTTAATTGGGTCAGGAAGCAATAAAGGGTCATGGGGAACTAGAAAGCTCTGGGACTGTCTGTCAATAGAGGGCAGTAGTTACCAGGCTCTATCTGACTGCTGCCACATGGGAATGTGTCCAGGACTGCCAGATTTTCAGATTTCTCAAGAGAATCCTAAAATCTGTATTTTTATGAGAAATTAACTGGCAGTAAATTACAAATAAACAGTGGGTAACACTATGAATGCCGAACAAAAATAGATCTCTGGGCTACATATGATCCATACCAGTTTGTGATCATGACATTTTCCTAAAAAACTCCATTTCCAAACTACTGATTTTTAAAAATCCTCTCTAAGGTCTTCAAATTTATCAACATCCTTTTAAAAATATAAAAACCTAAACTTTATGCTTTATATTAGTTACGATTTTCTATGTATATAATAGTATTTTGCTCTGGCTTTTACAGATTATGTTTGTTACTTAGTGGCAGAATTAAGTTGGCTTTTTGTAAGATCAACACTACACTGTAGTCTCATTGTTCACTGATGGTCCACAAAAAACATAAAATTTTCTACAGATGATATTTGTGTATAATCAATCTCAATATATGTGCATATGAACATGGTCCATAAATATTCTATAGCACTTGTTTTATAGAAAAATCACCTTTTCTTTGAAGAATCATTTTTTCCTGAGTTACCTTATTCCCATCTTTCAGGCACTATTAACCACTCTATGAGTATATCAGTTTGATCATCAAAAAAAGCAAGCTTGACCATTTCTAGATCTTACTCTGTCAACTCATTTGTTACTTTGTGTAATTCTTTCATCTTTAATTCATCCTCATAATGTGACACTTAGGAAAACATTTTAGACTCAGCAACACTAAGCAAAGGCAAACACACTTTATAACATGCATACATTTAAATAATAAATCTCAGAAATCATCAATGAACCACCACTTCAACATTCAAACAAGTTTTAAGATGATGATGATCCATTCCTTGAGTCAATAAGAATTGCCTGCCTTTTTAAAATGTTAAAGAATTATAGAATTAATCCAATTCTGAAGGCACAGTCAACTTTCAAGTAAATAAATGTTATGAGGTAGCTAAGATGTTCAGAAACATTTATGGTGAAGAAGGGGTATTGCTTGGGGATAAAGAACAGTTCTTTTGTTTTCAAGCTTACGATAATGTAAGATGTCAACAATTTCTGGTTTATAGCAATAGCAAGAGAGAATGTAGCCAGGGGACCATTAAGAAGGAGCAATTTACCATACCAGGACATAACACTTTGACAGTGTCCTATAATTCAGTTAGATGTAAAAATAAGATGACACTGGGTGTTCTGTGAACTCAAAGTAATTTGAACTTGATTCACACTGCACTGTGAGCTAGTTGTTCATTCTCAGATACAAACTTAGCAAAAGGAGTATTCAATATAAAAATGAGAGAAAAACATAACATATTAAAGAAAGCTATGAGAATAAGAACATGTATTAAAAGTCACACTGAAAAAAAAATAAAAAAAATAAAAGTCATACTGAAGGGGAAAACCTGGTAAACAAAATATTGACTATGTAGAAGAATTTCATTACAAACTAGAGGCCCGGTGCACGAATGGGGTCCCCAGGGGGTGGGGGTGGGGTGCCAGGACGTGATTGGCTCTCCTGGTGGTGAGATGCCCTTGTTGGCCCGGGGATCCGGATCTGTCCCCGACATTCGTGCCGGTTGTCGGGAGCCACCTGGTGGCCGGCCGCTTTTGAAATGAGGATATACCACCACACAGGACTCCTATAAGGATAAAATGAGCTAATACATATAAACTACTTCCTTGCGAAGCCTCTAGGGAGGGGAAGTGGTTGCGGTGCCCAAGGCCGACTTCCAGGAGGCCAGCGGCACTGTTGGGATCGTTCCAGTGGCGCTAGTCTAATGTGCCAGGCCAGCTCTCCAGCTCTCCGGAGATTGGGCCTGCAGGACTACTTAGGGAGTGAGTGGCTGCTGCCAGGCTGGTGGGCCAGAAAGGGTCTGTCAGCGCAGTGGCACTCCCGCTGTGGAAGCGCACTGACCATCAGGGAGCTCCTGCATTGAGTGTCTGCCCCTGGTGGTTAGTACATGTCACAGTGAGCAGCTGTTCCGGTTGTTTGGGTCTTAACAGTTGCTCAGGCTTTCATATAAATATAGATAAGAAAACTATTAAGGACATGCAGAACTTCTTACTGTAACCTTCATAAAATGCATCAGGTGGCTGTGAATTCTAAAAGCAAGAGTCTGTGTGACAGGGTGTGATGACAGCACGGTGCAGGAAAAAGCATGGGATCTGCCATCAAAACACTGAGATGTGAACTCTGTTTCCTACTTACTAGCTTTGTGTCCTCAAGCAATTCACATAACCATTCTGAGCTTTAGTTTCCTCAATTGTGAAATGAGGATATACCACCACACAGGACTCCTATAAGGATAAAATGAGCTAATATATATCTATATATCTATATCTATATCTATATCTATATCTATATCTATCTATCTAAACTTATTTTATGGCACAGAAAAAAATGATAAAAATATTTTATCTTTAAATACCGATTTCATAATCTTTGTCAACAATTTTCAGACTTCCTTTGCATTGACATTTGTCTCTCTGTTAACTGGAAAACTGCCTACATTTTTTAGAGTTGCAGAGATTTCTTTGCATAAAGGGCTGAATTCATTTGTTTTATTAATCAATAAATATTTTAAAAATGCTAGATATTTAATTTAGTATTAAATAATATTAAAAGCTTGGTACACAGTGAGGACTAGACTTAATCTCTACCTTCATAATCCATTATAGGAGGACTTTTTCTTAAAACAAAATCTTATTCAGAAGCCTAATCTAAAGAGGTAAAAGTTGAAGCGGGGAGGGGAACTTCTAGGTACCTCTGTGGGGATTCAAAGAGCACTATGAAAATTCTATGTCCCCAGGAAAAGAGTACAAATGGTTATCTCCAGAACCTTCTTTTCCCACTCTCTAGACCAGCGGTTCTTAACCTGTGGGTCGGGACCCCGTTAGCGGTCGAACGACCCTTTCACAGGGGTAGCCTAAGACCATCCTGCGTATCAGATATTTACACTATGATTCATAACAGTAGCAAAATTACAGTTATGAAGTAGCAATGAAAATAATTTTATGGTTGGGGTCACAACATGAGGAACTGTATTTAAAGGGCCAGAAGGTTGAGAGAACCACTGCTCTAGACCCATCTGCATCACAAATGGCCTCAAATACATGAGCACAGACACCTTAGCTCCCATGTCCAAGCTCAATCAATTCCCGCAATTGCCATTCACTTGCCCCAGCAGCAGGATCTACCCTCAAAGTGGATACCGGAAGTGCACTGGGTCATTTGGACTGGTCTCTATACTAGCCAACTAAATTCCTGGTGAAGATGTGGTTTAAAAGTACAAAGTGGAGCCGTGGCTGGTGTGGCTCAGTTGGTTGGAGTGTCCTTACGTGCACTGAAGGGCTGCAGTTTGATTCTTGGTCAGGACACATACTCAGGTTTTGGGTTTGATCCCTTGGTCGGGGGAGGCAGCCAACTGATGTTTCTCTTTCTCCCTCTCCCTTCCTCTCTCTCTAAAAATCAGTAAAATAAAATTTAAAAAAGAAAAAAAGCACAAAGTGGGTATAAATTTTATATCTTAGAAGGGAAAAATAAAAGAGACATGATTATCTTACACCGCCGCTCTTTCTTTTTTTCTATTCTCGTCATAAATGAATATCTTCTACCAGTTTTACAAGATTCTCTATATTTCTTTCAACCATTCATAGTTTAAAAAGTATGCTAAGTAAGAAACTGCACTTCTAATAAAGAGATGCTTGAAAAAATAAATAAGACACATGAAACAAAGCCAGTCCATTGCCATATTTGTCAAGAGCAGTAAGTCACTTGAACATGGGCATTGTGGTCTCATAATGCATGACCTTCATTTAAGAGTACAACTAATTTATCTTTAGAACAAAGTCTTTAGCATCCACTGCTTAACAATGTCTATCTGATATATGTGCCAAAGCATATTTGTTTAGGCCTGCCCCTCTCAAACAATTCTCTACAAAATAAATAAGCATATTGACCAGATGTCAACAAAGTCATGAAGTATTCAGATAACCTTGTTAAGATCAAGTTTTACTAATCTAATTTCTTTCCTTTTTTTCTTTCTATAAAACAGTTTTATGAAGGCATTATTTCTATTCTAAATCTTAACCTTTGTTCATATCAAACACATATTATTGATATGCCCAGTAATGCATTAAAATTTGGGAATAGAAAAATATCAAAGTTCCTACTTTCAAGGAGCCTAGAGTCTTATGAATGGCAATATTTATAATAGAGAATAAATAATTCTATGAAAAGATGTGAACAAAGTATATTATAGGAGTGCAAAAGAGGGTATCCAAAGGGAGGCTGTAGTTGGAAGAAAAGGAAAGGACTAGGTCAGGGTCCTCCCAGAAGAGGTGATGCTTTAATAAAGAAAATATAGAGAAAAAGATTTTGTGTGTATGTGTATCTGTGTTTTAGGCTGGAGGAGTATTTATCTACAAAGGAACAGTAATTTTTCAATATTTTATAATATTTACTGAATGTATACTATATCTCAAACATTATGCAAGAGACCAGTAGGAATATTAAAGAAATAGAAAACATGGTTTCTGCACTTAAAGAACTCACAACCCAACTGGAGAGAAACCACAAGGTAGACAATAAAGTAAATACAAATAATACAGTAACACCAAATAAAACTGTTGGAGAACAGTCTATAAATTTAGTGGAATTTTCTGAGGCACCTCAGTTCCTCTTTTTAATTTTATGTTTCTTGGATAGGAATTTTTCTACTATGCTTTCCTGAACTCAGGGTAGTCTCTGACTACATTTAGATTCCAAGTGACCCATTAAAAAAAAAAAAAAACTACCAATTTGCCATGAGAAAGGAGTTGTTTTATTATTCTGGTGTGTACATGAACTTACAGAAAACTGGAGGCCCAGTGCACGAATTCGTGCACCTGTGGGGTCCCTCAGCCTGGCCTGCAGGATCGGGCTGAAGGACCCCAACATCCCGAGGTGGGTCTCTGACATACTGAGGAGGGGTGTCCTGGATTGCAAGAGGGTGCAAGCCAGGCTGAGGGACCCCACCGGTGCATGATGGGGGCTGGGGAGGGACATGGGAGGTTGGCCAGCCAAAGAGGGACTCGGGGAGTGTTCCAGGGCATGTCTGGCCTGTCTTGCTCAGTCCCAATCGACCGGACGCCAGTATTAAGCTAACCTACCGGTCGGAGTGTCTGCCCCCTGGTGGTCAGTGCACATCATAGCAAGTGGTTGAGCAGCCTTAGCCTATCATTAGCATATCACCCTTTGATTGGTTGAACAGACAACCAGACATTTAGCATATTAGGCTTTTATTATATAGGATAGGTGAGTTCTAAATGAACAAAGGTCACAACCTAAAGAAACATGCTGGAAAAGGACCTCATGTTGGATTGCCTTGTTTTTTGTCGTTGTTTAGTTTTTATTTCATAATCATAAACTTAACTCTGCAATCCAGCTAGACTTGGAAGGGGTGAGAAAAATATGGAACCCAGTGAACTGCAGCAAGAATATGATGATTACAGAACATTACAAGCAAATGGAGGTGAAGGGGTGTTCTTTTGGGCTACAGAAGGAATGGTTTGGAGGTTAAGATAAAACACAAATCAAATTTATTAGAGCTGTCCACAGCCAGCAATGGTGATCTTGCTGGTCTTGCCATTCTTAAACCCAAAGCGCTCCATGGCTAACACAATATCCATGCCATCTTTCATGTATCCGAAGACAACAGTCTCACCATCTAACCACTCAGTCTGGGCAGTGCAGATGAAAAACTGGGAACAGTTTATGTTGGGTCCAGCATTTGCCAGGACCCGTGTGCTTCAGGATGAAATGCTCATCATCAAATTTCTCCCCATAGATGGACTTATCACCTGTGCCATTATGGCGTGTGAAGTTATCACCCTGGCACATAAATCCCAGAATAATTCTGTGAAAGCTGGAAGCTTTATAACCAAACCCTTTCCCCACAGTGCTCAGAGCATGAAGTTTTCTGCTGTCACTTGTGGATGATGGCTCTCTGGGGCAATGGCATAGGCAAAGCCTGGATTGCCTTATTTTTTTCTGCTTAAAAATGTCTTCTCAAAAAACCCTTGATGTTTCCACTTTATTTTGCTAACTAACTGTAAACTTACCAATTAGAGGTCATTTGTTTTTCGAAAACTTGGATTTGAATTTTAATATTGCAGCAGCTGTGAGACTTCGGATTATTATGTGGAAAAATTCATTTCACAGGGTTATTATAAGGAAAAAGAGAGACCATCTTGCACAATTAGAAAAATAACAAGTGCTCAGCCAATAGGATTACATAAAAATTTGTATCCGTCCTTTAAAAGTAAAACCATATCTGATAATTCTAAACAGTTGTTAGTGATTCAGATAGGAATGAATTCATTTCATCTGACTGTTTTTAGCCTAACTCCTACTTAAGGTAGGCAGCACTGAAAGACTAGCAGGTGAATACAGGGTTCAGAATTACAAGCCTGGCACTACAGAATTACATATAGATGTTTTATAATTTTGAGATTCTCATCTTCCCAACACCCTCCAAACCTGACTTACCTACTGAGTCATAATTTCTGGAGCTGAAGCTTTTTTTAAAAAAGATCTATAGTTAAATCTGGTAATCCAGATTTGGAAACTTTTGGGATATACAAAGTGAGCTCACCAACTTCATGAAGTGAAGAACACTAGGTAAAACAGTTTCGTCATGGAGATGGGACTTGAGAGTCAATCATAAAAGTTGAGAATTGAATTGTAAATAAGAAACTACTAGAGGTTTTTGATAATAGAATCATGTAGACATTAAAGTAGCATTTAGATCGTGACATTTAAGACAAATATGTCATAATTAAATAGGACAAAAAAGTCATGTTAATAAGTTTCCATGTATGAATGAAGGAATGACAGTTTGGATCAGAGAAGTGTCAGTGGAGATGGAATACATGCTATGAAGCTCTCCATACCAATGACTTATAAGACCAATGACCACAAATCTCAAGAGCTCCTTTCCCATAGTCAGAAGGTAATTGATACTCAGTTGCAATAATATTATTAAATGATGAGGAAAATGCAAAGTTTTATACTAATTAAGTACTATTATGGATAAACAATAATCCTATCTAATAAAAGAGTAATATGCAAATTGGCCATCACTCCAACACACAAGATGGTCACCACATGTGGACACAAGATGGCTGGCAGGGGAGGGCAGTTGTGGGCAATCAGGCCAGCAGGGGAGGGCAGTTAGGTGTGACTGGGCCTGCAGGGGAGGGCAGCTGGGAGGGACCAGGCCTGAAAGAGAGGGCAGTTAGGGGTGACTGGGCCGGCAGAGAAGGGCAGTTGGGGGCGACCAGGCCTGCAGGCGAGGACAGTTGGGGGGACCCAGGCCTGCAGGGGAGGGCAGTTGGGGGTGACCCAGGCCTGCAGAGGAGGGCAGTTGGGGGAAACCAGGCCTGCAGGGGAGGGCAGTTAGGGGCAATCAGGCCCATAACAATAATCCTATCTAATAAAAGAATAATATGCAAAATGACCATCACTCCAACACACAAGATGGCCACCCCATGTGGACACAAGATGTGGGCCAGCAGGGGAGCAGTTAGGCGTTGATCAGGCTGGCAGGGGAGTGGTTAGGGGGTGATCAGGCTGGCAGGCAGAAACAGTTAAGGGCAATCAGACAGGCAGGCAGGTAGGTGAGTGGTTGGGAGCCAGCAGTCCTGGATTGTGAGAGGGATGTCCCACTGCCCATTTAGCCCTGATCCCACCGTTTCTATCTCTCTATCCCTCTCCCTTCCTCTCTGAAATCAATAAAAATATATTAAAAAAAGATTAATCAACTTTGCAAATCCTTTGGATCTTATTGGCAATATGATAGAATCTTCTTTATCCCTTAAAAATGTGTCATTAGGAAATGTTCATTTGACAATAACACAGAAGTCACTGGAGTTTCATACATAGTGTTTCCATAAGACTTTTAAGAGTTCTTGAGAGTACTACTTACTTCTTTCCAAGTGTCATGGGTATGGATTGAACATCAGCAAGAACCATGGCATGCTCAAGACTGCCCTTAACAGAACCAAGACCTCTGGCCACTGTCAGATAATCTGTCACTATAAGCTACTTGTATCCAAGCCAGATATTTATTGCTATTGATCTGCCTGGTCCTAGCAAAAGACTTTTGTTCTCCCAGACCGGGACTTTGACCTCAATTAAGTTATGAATTTCAATCCAATAGACTGCTCCACTTACCCTACTGCTCTCCCTGACTGGATTAATTAGAATTAGCTAGGCCAAGAGTCACCCCAAGCTCCTCATGGATCATGTTATTTTAATAATAAATAAAGGAATAGCAGCAATGTACAAGAGTATTTTGAAAGATTGCTCATCTAGAAACATCATTCAGGACCTGCCAATATCAATTTCTCTGACTTTGATTACCTCATTTACTTTTTATTTCTCTTCCTTCTTTGGAATTTCCCTTTATTTCAGCTTTCTAAACATGCTCTTTGCACAGAGAAATCAAAGTTCTACTTGTCATATTTGCACTTCGCTGCTATTTTAGGGTTTCATTAGAGAGTAACTTATCAAAACAAGCATTTGCAAAAATGTAACTTAAAACATTTATAATCTCAGAGCATCAAGAAAGAAATACCATTATTTAGGAAAAATAGCAGTCTTTAGCTAAATGCACTTTCCCTATAGCTGATTAATGCACTGAAGACAGACAAATCAGAATGTCACTGAGAAGGCAATATCCAAGCTTGCAAAGCATAAAAATGTGCAAATATATTTATTTCTAATTCATAACCCATTGGGACAGATTATATATTGGCCAATGAGAATTCTAAATCTTGTTGATATTAAGAATAAATGGTGGGATCAGGATTTGCTAAATATACACTGTTCTAACTCTATGATTTACCCCCTAAATATAAAAATTATTTTAAAATGCAAGGAATATTATAGCCCTAGCCAATTTGGCTCAGTAGATAGAGCAGACCAAAGGGTCCCGGGTTTGATTCTGGTTAAGGGCACATACTTTGGCTGCAGGCTCCTGCCAGGCCTGGGCCCTGGTCAGGGCTTGTGCAGGAGGCAACCAATCGATGTGTCTCTCTCACATTGATGTTTCTCTCTGTCTTTCCCTCTCTTTTCAACTCTCCCTAAAAATCAATGGAAAATATCCTTGGGTGAGGATTAACAGCAGCAGCAGCAGCAGCAACAACAAAGAATATTATGTAAGAATGTTCACATTCTGGGATGTAGTACTTGGTATTTGATACTAAAATGGTAAGATTTTAAGAATGTATAAAGAGAATCCTAAAAACTATTTGCTGTATCAACTGATGTTTTTGACAAAGTAAAAACCCTTTTATTTCTTTGATTATTAAAATTTTGAGTTTTGATTAGCTCTAGGAACTATTAAGAAAATATTTAACTAGCATGCCTAAGCACAGAAGTAATTTCAATATTAAAAGCAATGCAAAAATCAAGTTGCCTTCAAAATACCAAGAACTGAAATGTATTTGAAAGGCATATGATAAAAATAAAACAATTATATATTTTAAAAGTATAGCTACTGGATTTAATCTCCATTCTCCCACATACCCCTTACTACCTACCACATGCACACTCACTTGAGTTCTGTAGATTATGTAACTCTTCATTTGTTTTAAAGAGGAGTTTTATTTCTTCCCATGGAAAGGTTCTAAGCTCAAGTACTAGTAAACATTTCTTTCTAAGTACCTAAACCATTTTAGTAATCTAGGAAGAAAGTAAAACTGTATGAGGGCTGGATTTTACAATGTGTGAGAGAATCAAGGATTAAAGAAATAATTTTAAGGCTATTTTCATAATGATCCACTCAGGAGGAAAAAAGATCAAATGACAAAATGTATTGTGTTTTGGCAAAGTGTGTTTGTTTTCACACCTGACTTTCATTGTTGCATATTCTTAAGTGGAATTAAAGCAATTATCCAGCAAATTACACAGGTGATTTAACACATTAGTCCAGACTTTCCAAATGACCCTTTAATTAGAGTCACAGGACAAAATGTGAGGGAAAACAGTAAAATTTAACATATTTACACCTTCACTTACAATTGAAATATCTGAAATGTAGACAATGACTTAACATCATATAAATATGGGAACTACATTAGAGAAATTATATATCTGAAATTGCAAACATTACTTGAGAAACTAATAAATAGCAAACAATTTATAGCAACAAAGATTAAGTATTTAAAAACAAATTTAACAAGAAATGTGCAAAACCTATATGAGGAAAAAAAATTTAAATACTGAAAGTCACAAAAGTAGGCTTGATCAAAAGGAAAGATATCACCTATACTTGGATAAGATGACTCAATATTATGAATATGTCAGTTCACCTTAATTTATAAATTCAATGCACTCCCCTCCAAAATGCCAACAGGCTATTTTATGGAGTTACACAAACTGATATTAAAGTTCACATAAAACAAACATACACTCAAGAATAGTCAGGCTCTCTCCTGCTGCTTTTGTAGCTGGGGCATTTGCTGTTTCTGTACACAGGCTGAGGATTGAGAGTGGCTCAAATGAATGATGATACTGGGGGAAATAAAATCAGCAAAACTTTTGGAGGTTATGTGGGGGTTGGCTCAGCAATACAAAAATTTTAGAAGTTCCAAACACAAAAGTCCTGCTTTGCTGCATGATTCATTTTATGAGCCAGGGGCTGTGTGGGAAGCCAGTTTCTGAAAAAGCACACAAGCCCTGGCTGGTATGGCTCAGTTGGTTAGACCATTATCCTATATACCAGAAGGCGGTGGGTTCCACTCCCGGTCAGGGCACATACCTAGATTGTGGGCTCGATCCTAGTTTGGGGCACATATGAGGGGCAACTGATCAATGCTTCTCTCTCACATTCATCTGTCGCTTTCTCTCCCTTTCCATCTCTTTAATATAAATGAAAAACATATCCTCGGGTGAGGAAAAGGAAGGAATGAAGAAAAGAAAGGGAGGGAGGGAGGGAGGGAGGGAGGAAAAGCCCACACAAAACTCTCCTGTTGTTTTGCAATGTTTCAAAGACAAAGTCCTACCTGAGGAAGAGGGCTGTCCTCAAGCAACAAATCTCAGCCTGAACACATTTGCCAAAATGAAGCAGGAAATGGGAGAACAAAGCTCAAAGCAGAAAAAATCAGACTGAATCTTCACCAGTCTTTCGGTACAGGGAGGCAGAGACCCAATAGGCTCACAAACAAAAGCCCTAATGAATCTCCCCCAAGATATGTAGGAAAGCAGAGGTAGACTAGGTCCAACTAAAGCTACAACCCAACCCCAACCAGCTCAATTCCTCATTGGCCTGAGGTGCCAGCCCCTCAACCTATACATCTAATAGAATAAGAGGTGCCCTTTTTTGGGGGAAATAACACTCACTTCAGTTTCTGGCCCTTTATACATAATGTGTAATATAACATAAGAAATTATGAGCTATAGCTCTTCCTCTTCCTTTCTTGAACATCTCAATTTTAAACCCATTAACTAATGCTGAATTAGGTAGGCGTCCATTGGGAGTGGAAGGATGGAGAAGAGGAGAGCTGTAAAGGTCAGAGAAGGTAATAGAGCCTAACTGGGATGAGGAAGGTATCCATCTGGAGTGGTGGCAGCCTAGTGTGAGGTGTCTGAGCTCATGCAGGGTGAGGAGGAGGATGTCCACTCAGAAAGATGGACCACTACAAAGTGTCAGAGACCAAGTTGGGTAAAGAAGGTATCCCCACAAAAGGCTGGCATTGTACTGGATGCTGAAGCCTAAGCTGAGTGAGGAAGGCACTCACTCACATGGGAAAGCGACTTGACTCAAGATGTCAGAGACCAAGAGGAGTGAGGAGGTCACCCTCCAGAAAAGTGGTCTGGGCAAACTGTCAGAGCTTTCATGCAGGAGAAGGGGTGAAAGCAACATGAAAGATGGTTACACACTGGGAGACTGATCAAATAAATAAATATGGTAAGATAATGGGAGCCACATTTCTCACTGTCATCAGAGAAGGGAGTTATAAATATAGAAAGAAAACTAAATGAATCCTGTGGTATTGAACTGAAAGTAGAGGTATTGTGTGAACTTATGGCATTTGCACGCACACACGTGTGTGTGTGTGTTTGTGTGTATGTATATATGTGAGAGGATCTGGGAAGAGTGATAGCCCAATAGCAATGAGCACACATAGTGCTCAGATATTGGTTTCTAAATACCCTTCGCTATTAAATTGAACCAGAACTCTGGAGAAACTACTGTTTCCAGGGCTGGGAAAGAGAAAAGTTCAAGATGAACCTGGAAATTACTGTTATGCCAGAAAGAATGAAAATTCTCAAAGAATTATGGGCATATGTCAAAAGGAAACAGGAGTCAGATTAAAGTGGTGCCCATTGGTCATTACTGAAATAATTTGAGCACACAATTAAATAATGTTAATTATGCATTATAACACTGAATAAAAATAGGGAACTATGAATCCAAATTAATGTAAATAAGAGCATGAATAAACTGAAATTTTGACAAAGGTTATTTACATAATTTCCAAGTATCTCCTTGCAAAATAGTTATGAATTACAAAGGGACAAAAGTAATTTTACTGTGAAGATCCTGGCAGACACAACCTTAACCAAGTGATAAAAGTTAACAATATCAGTAATGGAGCAAATTGAAGGTTTTTGCTATCAGGTTCCAATGAGAACATAGTATCACTTCTATGATATCCCTTCTAAATATGTGTAACATAAACATAATCAGAAGGAAACATCAAACTCAAATTGAGAAACATTCTATAAAATAATTGGTCTGTAATCTTTAAAGGTACCAAAGTTATAAAGGTCAAGGATAAACTGTAACTGCTGCAAACTGAAGATTTTTAGTTTGCTCCTTTAAGTTCTTTTAGACATGGTAACTAAATGCAATGTGCGATTCTAAACTGAATTCTTTTGTTATAAAAGGCATTTGAAGGACAACTTGGAAAACTTAAATGATGTATAAAGGTCAGATAGTAGTAAATATCTGTAATAATATCCTGAATTTGGTGATTGAATTGTGGTCATATAGGGGTTGTACGGGGTAAGAGGATAAAACGTTGACAAAATATTCTTCAAGATTTAAGGTTCAAATATACTCTTACCACTAAACTATTTCAAAATAAAAAATTTTAAATTGAGACATGTGAACCAATAGGAAATTGTGATGGATGGACAAGAGAAAACAGCCAAAAGAAGCAACTCTGAAATAATTCAGCTTTTTCAATTAAGAGACAAGAACTATAAAGTAATCATTACAAATCTATGAAACAAAATAGAGGAAAAGAAATTTCAATAGAAAAAGGATGAGGTAAAAGTTAATCAAACAGTTATTCTAGAACTGAAAAATTACAATGTCTGTAATTAAGAACTCAATGCAGAGTCTTAACAGAAGATAAGAGTAACAAAGACAAAGGTGGGTCAATAAAAATTATTCAAACTTAAGTATAGAGAAAAGAACTAAACGGTAATCAAAAGAGACAAACAACAAAACAAGTAAGACAGAGTATATGACATGTAGGATACTGTTATGGTCTAATATATGAAAAACTGTAATTCTAGATGACAGAAGAAAACGGAGCAGAAGCAATAGCTGAGAAAATAGAGCTAAATTTTTTGCAAAATCAACAAAAGCTATGTGAAAAGGTTCGGCAAACCTGAAGCAGATTTTTAAAACAAAAACACCTAGCCACTGCTGAAAAATAGAGGGAAAAATCTTAAATGCAGTCAGAGCAAAGAAGATACATGATCTTCAGAGGAAGAATAGTAAGAATAACAGCTAACTTCTCAAAAGGAAATATAAGAGCTAGAAGACAATAGAATGATAGTTTTACAGGGCAGAAAGAATAAACTGACCAACATAGAATTTTCTATTAAGCAAAATTATCTTTCTATACTATAAGTGAAACAGATATACTCAAACAATTAAAAGTTGAGATGACTCATCACTAGAAATCAATTCTATAGGAAATATCAAAGTAAGTTCCTTAGGCAAAAGAAAAATGGTATCAGAATCAGGAAAGAGAAATCTTTCTCGCGGAGAACCAAGATGGCGGCATAGGTAAACATCGGAGAATGCTGCCTCACACAACCACTTCAAAAATACAACTAAAAGATGGAAGGACATCACCCAGAACCACAGGAAAGCTGGCTGAGGGGAAATTTTTCAACTAGAAGGAAAGAGAACAGCATACCAAGACTCAGAGGAGGCGCAGTGCGGAAAATACAAAGGTGCGGCGGAGGTGCGCGCGGAGCAGGCTGGTGGCTGAGGGCACGGTTGTCATTTTCAATTGGGAGGGAGGCTCAGGCCCTGAGCTCCAGTTCTGGATGAGTCTCTAGGGACCCAGACTCAAACGGGAGAAGTGGGACTGTCTGGCATCGCTCAGAACCCTAGGGCAGCTTTCTCTCCGAGGTTTGCAGTGGTTGCTGGGACTCTGAGAGGCAGAGCCTCTGGGGACGGGACTGAGAGCAGCCATAACTGCTCGCTCCACCCGCCCTGTTGATCCCCGGGGACCCGCCCCGCCCAAGCCCTGCACAGAGCCATTTGCAGGAGAGCCTCAGGCAAAGGATAGATTAGCACCTCCCCAGAGGACAGAAGTTTTCCCACTGCAGATACAGCTGACTCTCACAGCCAGTTGGCCTGGAGGTCAAATCTTCCCAGTATTAACTACAACAATCGAGGCTTAACTACAACAAGACTGTGCACAAAGACCACTAGGGGGTGCACCAAGAAAGCATAAAAAAATGCGGACACAAAAAAACAGGACAAAATTGTCATTGGAAGATACAGAGTTCAGAACCACACTTTTAAGGTCTCTCAAGAACTGTCTAGAAGCCGCCGATAAACTTAATGAGATCTACAAGAAATCTAATGAGACCTCGATGTTATGATAAAGAACCAACTAGAAATTAAGCATACACGGACTGAAATAAAGAATACTATACAGACTCCCAACAGCAGACCAGAGGAGCGCAAGAATCAAGTCAAAGATTTGAAATGCGAAGAAGCCAAAAACACCCAACCGGAAAAGCAAAATGAAAAAAGAATCCGAAAATACGAAGATAGTGTAAGGAGCCTCTGGGACAGCTTCAAGCATACCAACATCAGAATTATAGGGGTGCCAGAAGATGAGAGCAAGATATTGAAAACCTATTTGAAGAAATAATGACAAAAAACTTCCCCTACCTGGTGAAAGAAATAGACTTACAGGTCCAGGAAGCGCAGAGAACCCCAAACAAAAGGAATCCAAAGAGGACCACACCAAGACACATCATAATTAAAATGCCAAGAGCAAAAGACAAAGAGAGAACCTTAAAAGTAGCAAGAGAAAGACAGTCAGTTACCTACAAGGGAGTACCTATACGACTGTCAGCTGATTTCTCAACAGAAACCATGCAGGCCAGAAGAGAGTGGCAAGAAATATTCAAAGTGATGAATGCCAAGATTACTTTATCCAGCAAAGCTATCATTCAGAATAGAAGGTCAGATAAAGAGCTTCACAGATAAGGAAAAGCTAAAGGAGTTCATCACCACCAAACCAGTATTATATGAAATGCTGAAAGGTATTCTTTAAGAGGAAGAAGAAAAAGGTAAAGATACAAATTATGAACAACAAATATGCATCTATCGACAAGTGAATCTAAGAATCAAGTGAATAAATAATCTGATGAACAGAATGAACTGTTGATTATAATAGAATCAGGGACATAGAAAGGGAACGGACTGACTATTCTTGGGGGGGGGGAAAGGGGTGTGGGAGATGCGGGAAGAGACTGGACAAAACTCGTGCACCTATGGATGAGGACAGTGGGTGGGGAGTGAGGGCGGAGGGTGGGGTGGGAACTGGAAGGAGGAGAGTTATGGGGGGGGAAAAAGAGGAACAAATGTAATAATCTGAACAATAAAGATTTAATACAAAAAGGAAAAAAAATAAAAAAATAAAAAAAATAAAATTGAACAGAACTACTAAAAAACAAAAAGAATCAGGAAAGTACAAGAAGCAATGAAAACATCAGAAAGGGTAAATATATAAATAAAGATAAAAGACTATTGACTGCTTAATGCAAAAACAGTACCTTGTGAGGTATTTAGAAAATAGGTTAAGTAAAAACATATCACAATTATATCAATAGAAGCAGGAAAACAAAATTATAGCACTTAAGATTTTTACACAGTTCAGGATGTGACAAAAGTATTAATTTAAGGTAGACTGTAGTAAGTTAAGGGACAATTTTGTAATTTTTATCATAACCATTAAAAGAGTAATTCTAAAAGGAATAGCAAATATCTAATAAAGAAGGTAAAATGGAATAGTAAAAATATTTGATAAATACAAAATAAGATGGCAAAGGAAAAACAAAGAAACAAAAAGCAGGTGGGACAAACAGAAAGGAAGTAGAAATATGGTAAAATCAAGCAGATCTGTACCAGTAATTACATGAAATGATTTAAATAAATGAAACACTACAATTATAAGACAAAGACTAGACTGGATAAAAACCAAGCTATTTACAAAAAGCGCAATTTTAAGTATAAAGACATAGTGTTAGCAAATTGAATTACGCCCCTTGCAAACTCAAATTCATATGTGGAAGCCCTAACCCCACATGAACTGTATGTGAAGACAGCGCCTTAAAGGAGGTATTTAAGGTTAAATAAGGACATAAGCCATGGTGTGGCTCTGATCTGACAGGCCTGGAGTCCTATAAGAGGAGGAAGAGATACCAGAGCGCTCTCTCCCCAAGTGCAACAGGCATGTGAGGAAAGTGAGAAGGCTGCTCTCCGCAAGCCACTCATCAGAAACCAACCCTACCAGCACCTTGCTCATGGACTAGAAGCCCCCAGAGCTTGAGAAAATAGAATGTGTGTAAGCCACCCAGTCTGTGGTATTTTGTTATGGCAACCAAGCAAACTAAGATAGAGAGATAACAGTGAAAGGATAGAAAAATATACAAGGTAAACACTACACAAAGGAAAGCTCATGTGGCTATATAACTCTCAACAAAATACACTTTAAGGCAAGAAGATTAATAGAATTTTTAAATGGCCACCTCTCAGTGGTAAAAGGATCAATTCAACAGGAAGCTAAAACAATTTTAAATTTGTATCTAATGTCGTAGTTTCAAGATATAAAAAATGAACATAACTAAAAGGAAAAGCAGATAAATCATAAGAGATTTTAACACAATTCTCTCAGTAATTGATAAACAAATAGACAAATCAATAAATATAGAACACCTGACTAATAGTATTAACTAACTTCACCTAAATGATATTTGTGGAAGACTACACCAAACAATAACAAAATATAGTCTTTTCAATAGAATATGCAACATTCCTTAAAATACATCATATAATGGGCCAAAAAGCAAGTGTTAATTTAAAAAATATTGAAACTCTCCAGAGTAGGTTCTCTCATCATAATAGAATCAAACTAAAAATGAATATAGAAAAGAGAACTGTAAAATCCCAAATGTCGGCAATTAAAGAACATACATATGGATAACCCATGATTCAAAGAAAGAAATCACAGTAAAAATTTAAAAATATTTTGACTAGAGGATAATAAAAATACATCAAAATCTGCTAAATGCATTTAAAGTAGTGCATAAAAAGAAATTTATACCTCTGAGTACACCTATTAGAAAAGAATAGTTGAAAATCAATGATCTAAGCTTCCATCTCAAGAAGCCAGAAAAAGAACAGCAAATTACATCCAAGGAAAGTAGAGGGAAATAATAAAGAGCAGAAATCAACAACGTACACCAAATGTACAATGTTCTTTGTGCCCCTACCCCCAATTAAAAATAAAAGGGCTCAGGATCTGAATAGACATTTCCCCAAAGAACATGTAAAAATGGCCAATAAGCACATAAAAGACGTTCAACGTCATCAACCATCAGGGAAATGAAAATCAAAACAATGAGATACCATGTGATACACTGGCATGGCTATAATCAAAAGACAAATAATAGTGTTGATAAGGATGTGGAGAAACGGGAACTCTCATATATTGCCGGTGAGATGTAAAATTGAGCTCTCTCTGAAAAACCATGAGCAGGTTCTCAAAAGGTTAAACACATAGTTACCATATGACCCAGCAATTCTACTCCTGAGCAAGACGCAAGAGAAACGAAATATATGTGTATATGTCCATCCTGAAGAATGTTCACAGGTACTTTATTCATTATAGCCAAAGGGAAAAAAACCTTAAAAACTAAATGTCTATCAATAGGAGAATGGATAAATTGTGGTATATGCTTGCAATGAAATGTTACACAGCAGTCAAAAATAAAGGAACAAATAATATATGTAACAACATAGATGACTGTCACAAATGTTATATTGAGAATAATAAGCCTGATCCAAAAGAATATACATTATATGACTTCAAATATTTGAATTTTAAGAGGCAGAACTAACTAATTAATTGGTGGTGAGAGAAATCAGAATAATAGTCATCTCAGAGTGGGTGGTGGAAGGATTGATGTTGATAGGAAGAAGATTAAGAAGACAAACAATGTCAGTGTTCTGGAAATATTCTAATTTGATATGTGTGGTAGTTGCATATACATATACATACATAAAATGATCCCATGTATATATTACTTTGCATTAAAACTGTGGCAAATAGCTGAGACCGATTTGGCTCAGTGGATAGAGCGTCAGCCTGCGGACTGAAGGGTCCCGGGTTCGATTCCGGTCAGGGGCGTGTGCCTGGGTTGCGGGCACATCCCCAGTGGGGGATGTGCAGGAGGCAGCTGATCGATGTTTCTCTCTCATCGATGTTTCTAACTCTCTATCTCTCTCCCTTCCTCTCTGTAAAAAATCAATAAAATATATTTAAAAAAACAAAACAAAAAACAAACAAACTGTGGCAAATAAAATTATATATAAATACATTGTTATATCCTTAAGATTTTTGTACTGCATGTACCTCAATGAATGTGTTTTATATCTCCATTATCTATATACTAGAGGCATGGTGCATGACATTCGTGCACTGCGGGGTGGAGGGGGTGGGGGAGCGGCTATAGGGGAGGGAATCCCTCAGCCCGGCCTGCGTCCTCTCGCAGTCCAGGACCCCTTGGGAGATGTCCAGCAGCCAGCTTCGGCCCACTCCCCACTGGCAATCGGACACCCCTGAGGGGTCCTTAGCGCTGCCGTGGAGGCAGGAGAGGTTCCTGCCACAGCAGCTGTGCTGGCCAGCCATGAGCCCTGCTTCTGGCTGAGCGGCACTCCCCCTGTGGGAGTGCACTGACCACCACGGGGCAGCATCTGCATTGAATGTCTGCCTACTGGTGGTCAGTGCGCGTCATGGTGACCGGTTGCTCCGCTGTTTGATTTGCATATTACCCTTTTATTATATAGGATATAAAAGCCTAAGTGACCATTACGACCAGTTGCTATGATGTGCACTGATCACCATGGGGGCAGACACTCAACACAGGAGCTGCCCCCTGGTAGTCAGTGCGCTACCACAGCCAACCTCCCATGGTCCCTCCCCCTGGCCAGCTGGGCCCGATCAAGGCTGGGTGAGATGGCCCCAACGACCCTGATTGCCGGCCAGGCCAAGGGGCCCCACCCATGCATGAATTAGTGCACCGGGCCTCTAGTTTTAAGTAGTGAAGGAAAACTACTCTATATACAATATTGTACCAAATATCTTTAAAATGTTATATATGTGTAAGTAGAAAAGATAAAAATCAGACAAAATGTACTAAAATTTCACAGTGGAGAGGTTAACAGCTTGGGCTTTGGAATCAGAATGGCATGTTCAAATTTAGATTTTTGTCACTTAACACATTTCGTACTGCTCAGGGGTTTTCTCGTGTTTCATGCGCCATCTATTAAGGACCGCTCCCAAGTGTTCTCGTTTTTCACGCCCATGGAAAAAGGAGCGAATCTAGATACTTACGTAAATTTTGTTTGGTCCCTCTTCATAGAGGAAAATGTTTTACGCAGTACCATATGTTAAAAAAGTACTAGGAACTTTAATTGTTTAATTGTTTTTGTAAATAAAAATGTTATAATTATTGAAAAACAACACCTAAAGTGCATTATGATGATTTAAATAACATGCAGTTTGCCCAAAAACGTGCGGTCCCTGGCGTATGTCTTAGAGATTTCTATGCGGTGCGCAATGTGTTAATAGCTCCATGACTTCTCAAAGCTCCTGTTTCTTCATCAGTAAAACACAGAAAATAATATACCTAAGTTGGATGGATGTGATGGCTAAAAGAGATAACACTAGTACACATAAAATACTTGATACCTAGTAAATATTAAAGAACTGTTTTATGTCAACAACCTCCTCACGTAATGGGTTACAGATGGTTTGTTTACTACTTTATACCATTCTTGTGATTTGTTTTCTTCAGATGATGGAGAACTCTGAATCTAAATCCATAGAACTTGCAAGTTATTCTATAGGCTGTGCAGTCATTAGAGAGTTTTGACAAGGTCAGTGACACAGTAGCAGCAGTCTTGGGAAGGCTGTTGGCAGCAACATGCTTGGTGGACTTGGGGAGGAGTAGATTTAGCAGGAACAGCAGGACAGCGTTAAAGTGAGGATCTAATGCCATCATTTTAAGCCCCCCAATAGCTAGGTAAAATCTAGAATTGTCATTATCCCATTTTTTAATTTTTAAAATATTTTCTATTCATTTCATGAAACTATATGGAATTTATTTTTTATCAGATTCATTCATTTAACCTTTCATTCCACAAGTATTCTTTTTTATAGAGGTACTAGAGGCCCAGTGCACAAAATTCATGCACAGGGGTGGGGGTGGGGGTGTCCCTCAGCCCGGCAGCCCTCGGGGGATGTCTGACTGACGGCTTAAGCTGTCATCCTGCGGAGGGTGGACCTAAGCCATTAGGTGGACATCCTTAGCTCTGCTGTGGAGGTGGGAGAGGCTCCCGCCACCCCCACTGTGCTCGCAGCTGTGAGCCCAACTTCTGGCTGAGCTGCGCTCCCCGCACTCCCCCTGTGGGAGCACACTGACCACCAGGGAACAGCTACTGCATTGAGCCTCTGCCCCCTGGTGGTCAGTGCATGTCATAGTGACGGGTCATTCCCCCGTTTGGTTGATTTGCATATTCGG
>NW_006284340.1:1564029-1564829 GCF_000327345.1 Myotis davidii | reverse complement strand
TCCCAGCCTCTCCTTTTTTCTTTTTCTTTTTATTCTGGGATTTATTTACCTTCTATAATTGAAGCTTTGAATCTGAGCGGAGCTCAGAGTTGGCCAGGGTGGGCGGGAAGCTTGGCTTCCTCCATCGCCAGGGGTAACCCAAGCCTCCTGCTCGCTCCAGCTCCATGGCCACGGCCAGCTGAAGGCAGGTATCTGGGGTTTACTTATTTTCTATAATTGAAACTTTGTTGCCTTGAGTGGAGCTCAGAGCTGGCTGTGGCAGGCGGGAAGCTTGGCTTCCTCCATCACTGGAGCAACCAAGCCACCTGCTCGCTCCAGCTCCGTGGCCACGGCCGGCTGAAAGCAGGTATCTGGGGTTTATTTATCTTCTATAATTGAAACTTTGTTGCCTTCAGTGGAGCTCAGAGCCGGCTGGGAAGCTTGGCTTCCTCCATTACTGGAGCAACAAAGCCTCCTGCTCACTTCAGCTCTGTGGCTGCCAGGCACCATCTCGGTTGGGTTAATTTGCATATAGTTGCTCTGGTTGGCTGGTGGGCGTGGCTTAAGGAGTAGCAAAGGTACAGTCAATTTGCATGTGTCTTTTATTAGATTAGATAATCTACACTAATAAAAGAGAAACATGGTAATTAGTGTCACTCCGCTACCCTTCCCATTGGCTAATGCCCCTGTCACTCACAGAGTAGGGCTGAGATATGCAAATTAACTGGCAGCCAAGATGGCGGCCGGCAGCCAGGCAACTGATGCGAACAGGGAGGCTTGCTTGCTTCAGTGACGGAGAACTCCAAAGTTCCCCCAACTGA
>NW_006284340.1:1558451-1563162 GCF_000327345.1 Myotis davidii | reverse complement strand
GCGCCCCAACTCCCCAATCAGCCCTGCTCTGAGCCCGACCAGGGGCTGCACCTAGGGATTGGGCCTGCCCTCTGCCACCCGGGAGCAGGCCTAAGCAGGTCGTTATCTCCCGAGGGGTCCCAGACTGCAAGAGGGCACAGGCCGGTCTGAGGGACCCCCCCTTCCCCCGAGTGCACAAATTTTTGTGCACCGGGCCTCTAGTTGACATATAACATTATATTAGTTTCAGGTGTACAACATAATGATATTTGTATAGATTATGAAATAATCACTACAATAAATCTAATTAACATCTCATGTTTTTGAAATCTTTTACAACACACAGATGGTCACCAAGGTATTCACAGAGAGGCTGTGTTGCTCTATGCCATTACACTAACCATAAGTTTATGTAATTTATAAATCACAGAGTCCTTAAATGTTTCAGTACCACTCAAACAAAATAACTTCCTTCTGAATTTCCTAACACCCAGTGCATAGTGTAGACACCTCATGACCAATGCTCCTACTCCTCCTTCTATCCTGCTTATTTCCTTAATGTTACTTTACAGTAAATCTGAGAAAACATAGCAGTAAGTCTTCAACATTCAAATACTTTTTAATGTGCTTTGGGAGTAGCTTTAGTCTTTCTCCAAAGCTTGAAAGATCAAATTACTCAAAAGGTCTGTGGGGTATATGTGTGTGTATTTAACTTCTGTCTTAATCTCAAATGTGGTTAAGAACTTAGCTTCCAGAGTTGAACTAAAAGTCAGTACTAAGCAATGGAAAAGACAATGTTCACAATATTGCCAGATAAAAATTGAAATCTATAAAGGATCTTTCTTAGAAATAAAATTAAAAGTTCCAATTCCATCAGAATATAGAAACTGCAGGGCAATAAAGTATATGAAGGGTAAAAGTGACAGGAAAACACAGAGTAGACTGTGACATATCTCTAATTACTACTCGGTTTCAGGCAAATAGTACAAATTAGTCTTCAGATAGTTGATAACATCAGCCTGTCTCAGGTGGTTAGTAACCAAGATCTGTGGTCAAGCAAGTATTTCTAATAAAATTGATTTTCTTTTTTGGCAGCCAGTAGGCCAGTCAATAATAATGTTGTTTAAGAAAGACTGAGTCATGAGAGAGATGAACCTTTACTTCCATTTATTATGTTTGTATTATCTATAATTTCAAAATTGAAACCAAAGAAGAAATTACAAGGGGATAAAGCTATTCTGAGAGCTAATTTCCAAAAGTCCCCCATGACTTGGAAGCATGTTAGCAACCCAAAATGACAAAAGCAGAGCATTCTCTAACTGAAACTAGATCACATGACTTAGGATTGTCAATAACAAAGGGAAATCAAAACTAGGATCAATATAAAGTGGTCATGTGAATACAAAGAGAAAAAAGAAAACATTGGCCAGGTACATAGTCCTAACTGATCCATTCTAAAAACCTACATGAAACTTTTACTTTACATTAAAATTGATATTCAGTAAAGAGTGTTCTATAAAGCTACATAAGGTAGTTTTTGGCTTGTCTGCCTTATATTACTCAAACAAATAGAATACAGGAAACCCACAAGCAAAAACCTCAGGCTCTGCCTAACTTGGGGACATTTCCCTCCAAATACTCTGAAGAAATTAAAAATACTAAGTCAAAAGATAAATGCACCACTATCCTCATTTTGTAGCGTTATTTACAATAGCTAAGACACGGAAGCAACCCAAGTGTCTATCAACAGATGACTGGATAAAGAAAATGTGGTACATATATACAAAGGAATATTACTCAGCCATAAAAAAGAATGAAATCTTGCTATTTGCAACAATATGGATGGAACTTACAGGGTATTGTGCTAAGTGAAATAAGTCAGACAGAGGAAGACAAAATACCACATAATTTCATTTATAAGTGGAATCTAAAGAATAAAATAAATGAGCAAACAAAACAGAACAAACTGAAGGTTGCCAGATGGGAGGGAGGTGTGGGGATGGGTGAAAAAGGTAAAGGGAGTAAGAAGTTACAAAATAGTCACAGGATGCAAAGTATAGCATAGGGAAAATAGTCAATAAGATTGTAATTACCACCTATGGTGCCAGGTGGGAAGTAGAGTTATCAGGAAGATCACTTCATAAATTATATAATTGTTTTAACCACTATGCTGTACATCTGAAACAAATATAAAATATTGAATGTCAACTGTAATTGAAAAACGAAAATAATTTTAAAAATATACCCTAACAATCCAAACCAAATAAAAGACATGAGTGCACCAATTATTTTTTTTTCATGTTTTTTTTAAAAAATATATTTTATTGATTTTTTACAGAGAGGAAGGGAGAGAGATAGAGAGTTAGAAACATCGATGAGAGAGGAACATCGATCAGCTGCCTCCTGCACATCTCCCACTGGGGATGTGCCCGCAACCCAGGTACATGCCCTTGATCGGAATCGAACCTGGGACCTTTCAGTCCGCAAGCCGACGCTCTATCCACTGAGCCAAACCGGTTTCGGCTATTTTTCATGTTTTTTAAAACTTAGTGATAGTGGTGTTGCTTGGGGAAAGAAGCAAGGGTTTGAAAAATGATTTCATAGTTCACAGGAAAATAAAGCAAACATACCAGGAAAAATTCTGAACAAGTAGGGAAGGAATTTATCCTAAAAGATATGAAAACATATTTCGAAGCTATAATACTTTAAAAAGCACAGCACAAGTACATGAACAGAAAAACAGAGCAATGGTACTGAACAGCCCAGAAATACACTGATGGGATGTAGGTAGTGACTGTTTAATGGGCACAAGGTTTCCTTTTGGGTGATGAAAATGTGGAATAAGAGAGTAGTGATGGTTTTATAACACTGTTAAATTAACTAATGCCACTGAACTGTACACTGTACAATAGTTAATCATAAATTTTATGTTAAGTGGATTTGACCTCAATTTTTTAAACAAGCTCCCCCCTTCATCAATCACTCTTACCTGAGAGTTAATATCAGCTCTGTATTGTAGCAAGACTGTGACTAGTTCCTTATGTCCTCGATCACATGCCCAATGGAGTAGAGCCCTGCCCTAAAACATAGAAAAAGGGAAATAAATTTGTTAATATAGCTGTGAGGCCATATAAAAGATATAATGTTTTAAGAAAGACAAAGTAATAAGTAAAACTGGGTTAATTATTCTAAGAATGATGATATAAAATACTCTATGGGAAAGGCAGTAATCTTTTCAGAATCAACGGGCAATCCTGAGTTCTACTTCTAGCCCAATGACTTATGTCAGCCTGATCAATTTCCTCCCTATAGAATGAAAACAAGGGTAATATTTGTTGAATGAGTGAGCTGCAAGATAATTCTTTGAAAATTTTAAAGTACTACTTTAATTATCACATTCACCACTTCTGGTGAAAGAAGTCTATTGGATAAAAAAAACGAGTACTAAAACGTAGGCAGAAAACATAATCTAAGTGTAGTATATCTAAATATGCTAGTTTATTCCTTAAAATGTAAGAAAATTTAATCAGTTTGAAAGTAAGCATTTCCTCTTAATAGTCCAAATTTACACTCTTAAATATCTCAAAAATACTAGTATTGTTTACTTGGTTCTCTAGTTTCAAACGTTGACTGTGAAACTCACTTGTAAAAGAGAACAGATGATTAACTGTTAGGAGAGAAAGTATAAAACACTACTTTAACTGTTGTCTACCAAAGACTCAGGGTTACTACCAATGTGTTAATTCTATTCTGCACCATCAGAAAATCTTGGTTTAGTCAATGAAAGAAGCTACTTGATCCAATGAATAAACAAAACCCCAACAACTAAGGGCTTCTTGGAAGCAGTGAGTGATGGATGGCTTACCACTACCTTCTGAGGGTGGTGGTGATGTTGGCATTTTTAAGAACTGGAATGTGTTTCCACATTAAGTTGAAATCCCTGCTTTATGTCATTTTAGAAAAGATTTAAGTAGGACAAAGTGGGATAAAGATGGCTTTAAAGGAAAAAGCACCTTTCAAGAAAGCTTTTCTAAACCCACTTACTCTCTTTATCTTCCAGCATCTATTCAAGCACCTATTAGTTCAACTAATTAAACTTGGATCCATTCTTGAAAAAACAACAAAAAATAAAGACAAGTTCTTCCCTACAAATTGGTCTTTGCCTTTTCTTTCTTTTGCTCAACTTATTTTTATTTACTTGTCAATATGTTTTCCAATAGGCTTACTCAAAATCCAAACAGGAAGGGAAGCAGAATATTAAAACATATGGGCAAATCACTCAAAATTTGTTGTAGCAGCAAAACTATTTTGTTCAGAGCCCACTGAGAATTTTTTTTAAATGGAGACAATTCTGCAAGCCAAGTAAAAAAATGTTCTGTTAAGTAGAGAACAGAGTTTCCTATGTTAAAATTTCTGTAATTCTAATGACCTGCTGTTAACAAGGCACTAATTTCAAAACTCTCCATATGAATACCGTATTTGCCAGCGTATAAGACGATTTTTTGGCCCTGAAAAATATGCCTCCAAGTGGGGGGTCGTGTTATACGCCAGGTACACTTCAGATAGACTGCCCATAGTGCTTGCCCCGTGCCATAGTGGCCTCCCGATGCCCGCCCACTTCATTCCACATACCGTTCAGGCATCAGCAGCGCTGCTGGGTGTATGCTCGGCTGTTATGCGATTTTACCACACTCGCAAAATCGCACACAGCCGACCATACACCCAGTATGAT